>NC_054383.1:79439021-79745271 GCF_017654675.1 Xenopus laevis
AGATTTCCTGCCATAGTCACAAATCTTTATGTCCACTTTTGTGAATTTGTCTTCTAAACAGAACAGTTTCCAGATTTTGTCTTTCACACTACATTTCAATTGACATTTTACCATCATTCTTTCTGAATTTGTCTTATGAGCTTCCTAAACCTGTCAGTCTGTCTTTAGGTGACTTACAGCTGTACTTGTGCCTCGTTAAAATGATTATGCCTTTCAGAGAAGAGATTCTCTTCCACTTTAAAAGGCCAATATAGCTGACACAGACTTTATCACATATCTATTCCAATCATTTATCTCAACTAGGAACTAGGGATGCCCTGAATCATTCTGCCGAACCTAATTTACATATGCAAATTAGGGGTGGGGAGGGAAATTCCCCTCCCCACGCCTAATTTGCAGGCGGAGAGGGAAATTCCCCTCCTCACGCCTAATTTGCATATGCAAATTAGGGTTTGGTTCAGTATACGGCCGATATTTCGCAAATGATTCGGCCGGATCCAAAATAGTGGATTCGGTGCATCCCTACTAGGAACACATGCAGTAATGCAATATCCCAGTTTAGCTTCCTGTATGTATGAGCCTGCTCAGTGATCAGCAAGATGAATGATAGAGAGATGACACAGCTAAATCTGGGTCCAACACTGCTGAGCAGCTCTGTAGTTCTGGGCGCGGTAAGGGGAGGGCTGTGTACTGGTACAAAAACTAAAATTTGCCAGGATGGCTTTACTTCACCTTCAAATAAACATGAAGACTGCTATGTTCAACACACTTGCAGTCAAGGACAGGTTTGAGATATTGGATTTTTGGATTCGGATTTTTGGCAGCTTTGGGGTATAATAACATTTTTTTTGTCACAGCAAATTCGAATCCCCCCCCCCCAAAAATCAAGGTTTAGTAAATAACCCCCTAATTTCTCAAAGCCATTTTGTTAACACTGAGAAACATGGCACATTGGGCAATGTATGTAAAACAATAAAACAGTAGAAAGCAAACTATTTTTAGGTTTCATTATTTTTGAAAAGGGTAGATATTTGGTGGGATTTAAGTGTATCCTGCCATTTTTTTTGCCAACCAACAGCACAGATATAAAGGTACAATATCAAGGGAGATATATGGTTATTTTATTGCCTCTACCCACCGAGCAAGTGGAACGGCAATAAAAGTCTTCTATCAGCTGTAATGAGAATAAAGAGCAAGTCTAGATGAATAGGTTACTTAGAATTATAACTTATTTGGCGGATGAATATGGCAATGTACTCCTTTACAATTTATACAAAAATATAGCAAGATAATGTACAATAGGGATGAAAATTATTTTTTTTTCTGCTAGGTGTACAATATCTTAATTCCAATGTATTTAACCAGTAATCACTGCAAGTAAAATGGTAGAGCCACTTTGCTAATTCATTTTCAAAATTTACTGTAGCTTTGAGATGAAATGAATTAATTAATGAGTATAGCATCTGACTTTCAAATGCAGCACTGTGAGTGAGTCTTCATGAAAGATCTGTTTCGACTATCCAGATTTTTGTTCAGTTGACATGTTGAACCAGGTTTTCCCTACTTTTAATTAACCCACATTAATTGCTTATAAAAAATCTCTGCCTTCAGGGGTGTTATTAAAACTAGTTTGGTTTCTAGCCGCCAGAACCCATTATTCGCTTGGAACTCAAATGATCTGATAATTTCACCACTCAACAAAACAGCTCTTGATGCTTCTTACCTTTATGATGTGTATAATTTGCAAGACTCTTGAACAGCTTATTTACCATTTCTGTAGATAATCATCTTGCTCAAATCACTTCTACTCGCTGCCAAACAGAATTTAAATGAAACACTTCACTTAAATCAATATCTTCAATCGGAGAAAATGAAATGATCTCTCTTGCCTACATAGTATAGCCCAACTAGCCACTTTTAATTTTCTTTCATCGTATTTGATATATTATATTCAGATAGCAGTGCAAATTACAAAGGCCACATTAATTATTCTATTAATGGAAAGTCAAGACACTCATTCAATCCCTAATTATGTCATGTCTTGGATATTCCAGTCTCTGGGACCCAGACCTACCTCTCAAGAGACACTCAGTCCATTTAAAATGCTGCAGCTCATCCTACTCTCAGCCGCTCTTCTACCACTGCCCCACTCTCCAACTCATTGGCACTCCTCTGCTTCCAAATTCACATTTAAATACTGACCAATCCCTTGTCTGTATTCCATACATTTTAATTTGTGTCAAAACACTGCCCAGTAATTTTATATATATTATATATATTATATATATATATATATATAGATATATATATATAAACCACTGAACTAATAAGCGAACAGGCATAATTATCAAGTCTAAAGTTCATTAGAAACCAATACGAGTGTCCACTAAATGGAACTGTGGAGTATATGCTATTTACAAACATGCACATCAAGGTCATCCCATTTATAAAAACTGCCAATAGTAAGCTTTTATTACCATAAAGCCTCCTGCAGCCAGATAAATTATTTGATTGGTTCCTGGTATGACAGCTGGAAAGCAATCAGCCATTGGTCAACTCTCTAAGTGCAGTATCATCTTCAGATGTTGGCTCTTTATGACATCTATTATCTGAATATGGGTATGAGATCTATTATGTGGAATTCTTGGGACCTGGGGTTTTCTGTATAAGGGGTTTTCTGCTGCAAGTTTCCATGCCTTAACAAAATCATTTAAAAATGATATACCTTAATACACATAAAATGCCTCTAATAAAACATGTACACACAAAATAAACCCAATAAAATCACAGTGTTGTACTACCAATATGTATTTAAAGCTTAATAAGCATCATAGATACAGAGATAGTCCAATGACCAGTATTTTAGTTCTGCAACACATTAAAAGTAGGCGGGCAACATCACAGTGCCTCTGTCTAGGCAGAAAAGTCATATAACGTACAAGGAAAGTTTAAGAAGTAGGGTTAGTGCCAGAACAACCGCATTTGCAATTAACTGTATGTGTTAAATATATTTAATTGCACCCAAGTGTTGCTGTTCAGGCTCTGTCTCTGTCTTGAACTTTTCTAAGAAGGATCACTTACAAGGTACTGTTTTATTATTACAGAGAAAAAAAAAAGGAAATCATTTTAAATAATTACAATATGCTTAAAATTGACTCTATGGCAGATGGGCTTCAAATAAATTGGTGCTTTCTGGATAAGAGATCTCAACCCCATACTATAATACATACTACAAAAACCAAGGGTATCAATATAACAATAGCATCAGTTCTACCAGACTCAGTTGCATTTGAATTCACCATACAGGTTCTCAGTTGGGTTAAGTTGAGGGAAGAGGCTAATCGAGTCATTCCAATACTATCTCAGGAATCCAGTTCTATACAGACCTTGTTTTATGCAATGGAAAATCATCATGCCAAGACAGTAAAGGACCTTCCTCACAATGAAGCCACAAAGTAGGAAACATGGAATGTCACTGTATGGAATCACGGTCCCTACCCAAAACAATGGCAAACAAAAAGCCCCAACCTTTATTCCTCTTCTACCAAACTTTAGAGTCAGCATTCTAAAATGTAAGCATGTAGCGAACTTCTTCAGCCGACCAAACTCAGAATTGATTGTCAAACTGCCATATGGTGAAGCAACTTCACTGCAGGTGAATTCATCATTTTAGTGAATTCTAAGATAGGGAGCTTGACAATGTTAGGCTTGTGTGTGGCTGTGCCCCCATAAAAAAACTCCACATTCCCCCTTGTTGAATTGCTGCTAGAAACAATTTGGAATCTATCTACCCATACACATAAAATGTCTTTAACTCTAAACATCTTGCCTCTTCAAGAAGACATTTAAGGCCTTCTTAAAGACATTAAGGGAATGTGTCATTACAACTTCACCAGGCAGAGCATTCACGGCCTCACAGTGAGGAACCATTTGCATTGCTCTATATTTAATTATTTTTTCCAGTCTGGGGTTGCCAACAAACACAATGTTGGCAATCTTTAGTGTTCCAAACTTTTTACCAGTTCAGTTGCACACTTTCCATCTCAAGAGTTTTCTTTCAAGGTCATACCAGGGTGCAAATTCCATATGCAGTGAAAATTTGCCAGCGACGGATTCGCAGCCATCGCAAAAACACTTCGCCAGGACAAAGCTAATTTCCTAAAATGCGAAGTTGCTTCCAGGGCGCCAAACGCTGGCAAATTGGTGCTAGCGTTACTTCGGCAAGCAAAGCGAAGTTGCGCTAGCGTTGGCTAAATTGCATACAGCAGGAAGTGAAAGTTGAATGGACGTATATGTTGCAGCAAATACATTACATTACATTACAGCCCAGGGAACCTTAATAAATAAAATAGAGTTGTTATAATGCCCTACACATGAGCCCTCTGTATAGTTTATGTTCCATATGGTAGGAAATGTAGGGGGGAACCCGGTTACACAAAAAAAAATTACCGTCTTTTGCAGCCTATCACCCTGAAAAAAGGAAAAGACTTCAGCGTTTTTTGGGACTTCGCCTGGTCTGAGGTGGCAAAGGCAAGTCTGGCGTAACGTTCAGTAAAATCCACATCTTAGTGAATTTGTGGAGTTACGTCCGTTCACCAGAGCGAAAATTCGCCTGGCATTAAGAGTGTGAAGCAACGCTAGCGTCTCCTTCACTAGCGAAGTGACGCCTACGCCTGCTACGTAGTTACGAAATGACGTCACTCTGGTGAAGTTTTGCTAGCGTTAGTCACTTCACCCTTTAGGGAATCTGCCCCCAGGAATCCAACAAACAGGAAAATGTTTGATTTCACTCTTTGATTAAATCCCCATTTTGTACACAAGAAAGCTTTTATTAGCTCCAGGACAATGACAAATGCGATGTTTTATAGCAGCACCAAAAAACCCAAGACTTCCTTTCCATTGTGGGTAATGAGAATCACCACAGGTAAAACACAGAGAAATTGTGTAAGAAGTTTTTACTTTATAATATTGACTAAAAACTAATTCAGATTATTTATAGACAATGCATGCAAAAATTTATATTTTATTTACACATTTACAGTTGTCTCTTAACTGTTTTAATCTTAAAAGACTGAAACATTTATAAGGACAAAGCCATACAACTGTCAGAGCATATCTGTCAGTGTCGTGGAAATGCTGTAAGATAATAAAGACAATGCTATGCCAGAAGATCTTTTTTTGTGCTGGAAGCTCTTCACTTCTGCTCACTTGTGCTTCCTGGGCAATAGGGAACAATCTGACAGAATACAAAGCCAGCTTCTTGAAATGCTTTCTTCAGCTCACTCTAAAATTCAAAGAGAAGTGTATTATTTTCACAAAACAGACAATTAACTAACCTTTACTGGATGTAAAAATGAAAATCCTGTACCATTTTTTTCTGATCAAAACATAATCCAATAACTGCCCCGCCACTGCCAGGAAGCTTTACAGCTGAACCATGCTAGAAAAGGAGAGTAAACATTTCAAATTAACAGATTAATCTATCATATATCAAAGAAACAGTCAGATTGTTATGGCTACCACTTTTAGAATACAACCTACAACTTGTTTGATATACAGTAAATGAGATCTCTTTGGATAACCACCAGGTGGCAACAAAACATTAGATAAGCCATTATATATACTGTTTATATAGAGACTGCTGCTACAGCTACAATGGCAACCTTTGTTGAGCTCATATAATGCACAGTCATGGCCATGGGGGTGGCCATATACAACAGGAATAATATCTGGAGGTTTGTGTTTCAAGTTTGGCACTTGATAAAGAGGGAAAACCCTGAAACAATTATAAATCCCTTTTTGCTGAGTACTAATAATCACCTTTTTTGTTACCTGCCCCATGTTGTGCCCAGTAGTCTTTATTTTATGCATTCACCTAACATATAATACAAAAATATCTTAAGGTACTTGAATAAAATGGTACCTATGAGTGCTGTAGATCAGTTGTGTGTTTAGATTTAGTGTTGGAAGATCTTGGCGATTCTGTATGTATAAAAGACGTATTAATGTGTTGGTTTATAGTTTACAGAGGTTCAATGTCCACCTGTTTCTGTAATGGGACCAATTTAATGTATTAATGACTTTGAAACCAGTATGAAGACCTTTTCAACTGGCACCTGTGGCGTGAGTATGTGTAAGTTAAAACCCAACGGCTGTTACCTGTTTTGCAATTTCAATCATTTTCAGATTTCCCGGACCTAAGCATGCATCTGTAAAAATAGATCTGAACACAGAAACATAGTTAATGAAAGAAATCTTGATAGTGACTTAAAAAACACAAACTGATACATTTCTGGAAGTCATGAGAGAACAGACTCTTACAAAGTCCCACAGGATATTATTTCTATCCCTGGTACTGTGTGACAAGGTATCTGGAAAGAACATATTTAATACTGCCCGAGTAAAAGACATTCTATTGAAGACTTTGCCTTAATGCAAAAATATGAACAAGATTATGCTTTTAGGCTACAAACAGGCCACATATCCCTTTTCAAAGGCTAATATGGAACTATGAGGATTATGCACTGGTATACAGCCTCTGTTCCACATTACCATGCTACCTGATGTGTCCCCTCTGATTAGTGTTCCCAGTGTTGGGATGTGGAGGCCTATCCTAGCAACTTGTTTGTATAGCATCACTGGTTGAACAGCTAGGAACAGTGTGGTCACAGGAACAATCATGCAGGAATAAAGGGAAGACAATGAGCCTTACAAGGATCTTCTTTAGTCATGGAGAAAGGGGCAGAAACATGCAAGATATATAAAAGCAACAGATCAGTGGCCCAGGTAGGGCTAAAGAGGCTTTGTGAAGATCGGAGAGAAGGTGCAGGAAGTGGGGAAAGGACCTTCTGAAGCTATGAATGCAATCTGGGCCATGGAAGAAGTGATTATAGACCCCTAATCCCTGGGATGGTACTGCTGCCTCTAGTCAGACAATGGCCACCCTGTTTAGGTAGATGTTGTCTTTAGAACTGTTCTTTTCACATTGCTTTAGTTCAAGCTCTCCAAAATTTAGTTAGGGTCTTAGATCCTCATAACACTACCTTGTAGTATTACGCATAGTTCCCAGAATATCTATGACAGCAACAAGAGTCCCATGTTAGTCATATTTCTTATCAATAGGGCTCTCTTGGTTACTATAAATATACTTTTTCCTGCAGAGTAGTATTTATTTACATTATTTGTTTGTATCGGCTATGAACCAGTATAGGGTGGTTGTTTCTGTTATTATGTATAATTAAATCCTGAGCTGATTCTGACTTGAGACCCCTAAAGTAGCATTGTAACTCACTCATCTGGCCACTAGACACCCCTTCCCCCCAAAGGCATTTCAAACTGGTATTTAAACATAACAATGAACTAAAGGACATAATAAGAAGGCTGTAGCAAGCTAGTCTCAGACATTGGTACCTTAGGAAAGTCTAAAACTTTGAATGAGTGTTTAACACGTTCACAGTGGAAATAATGGAAATAGTGACGTATTCACCTCTTGATCCTTTCAAATGAAAAGAAAAAACAAAAGTGTCTGCTGTATTTCTATATAGTCACATAGGGGATCTCTGGTGTCTTTAAAGAAAACATAATGTTTAACATAAATCAACACATGTGCAGAATATCTACTTACACTACGATTGGAGAAGTGGGACGAGGGGCAGTCAGCATTCTGGTACCTAGGGCAGTTATGGATTGAAATACATCCCTGGGTGTTCCTTAGGGGTAGGTTACTGGGTTTCCTGGCAGGGCAGTGGTGAATATATCTATATATCAAACATTACAAGCTAGGAAAGTGGTACGAGTATAGAATGATGGAAGTCCCTAATGTTAATTCCAAACTCAAGATAGGGTTATTTACTAAGAAAATTATTATTGTTTTAATTAGAAAGGGAAAGAACTGTGAAATGTTAATGATAATGGAATAATCTTTAGAGATATTTGTCATTATATATTTTTATAGTGAAAACAGGTTCACATTTAACATTAACAATAGTATAAAAAGATACACCTGGGGCATGTTCTGTACCAGACACAAAACAGATCTGGTTGTGCAGTTTTAAAGCAGCACTGGCTGGACACAAATGATATAAATGTCTTTTCCTTCTCTATGCAGTATGAGGAGACATACAGCCCTGCAACCTTCTCTAATAAGCATTGATTCTCTTATTTCAAAACAGCACAGAGGCTGCTGGGAAAACTATTAGAGGAGTAAATAGCAACTTTAGGGTGGAACACTATTAGGGGCACAATCCTTTTACAGGCATTAAAACTGAGAGTTAGAAAAAGGGCTGGAGGAGATAAGACTTAAAATCCATGAAGGCAGAATTAAATTCAGGTCAATGAAAAGATGGTTTAAATTGTTTGGTTGCAGGACATCTTGAAACAAAACAAGAGCAAAACAAGAAAAACATCCAACCCCTGATAATTTTCTTTACCGAACATATGGAAAATGTGCTGAGCCTGGGAACCGGGAAAGTATCCAAACAGCAATTATTTTTATTGGTTCAACTCAAACTGCCGCTTAATGCTAATGCCTGCAGCTTAGACTGTTCTCCATGATAGCACATTACTCTTCTATTGTCACACAGGGTGCTTTTGCCTTTGTAGTTGGTTTTCTGAATTTTGAAGATTCAAATGCACCAGTTGGCATCAGGCTGGAATAGCTCTGCCCACTTCAAACTCCAAATCCTTGTGGTTCAGTAGTTACTTATCATAATGAAAACTATTTTCCATAAATAATAATAATAATTTTCCATAAAACACTGGTTTTACCCAAATTTTTTTCTACATGCATCATGCAGAACATATTTAGAGTGTGCTTGGTTGGTAACTATTAAGTATTACTTTGTATACTGTACTTTAACCCGACCCCCAAGTTTTATAGCTGAAAACAACATATTTTTCTTGCTTTTCACCTTTTCCAGAATACAGTTGTATACATTGTACATTTTACCTCCTTAATTGTAAGTTCTTATTCATTAATTCTGCTAATTCGTGCCAATTCTTCTGCTCCATAGCATCTCTGATAACAAAACACAAAAGTGGTCTTACATTGCAGAGCCATACTAAAACAGAAATAGTATTGAAGGAGGGCACTCCAATTGTAAACGTTTAGCCAAATATCTTAATAAACTTATTAGTGCAAGAGTAACGGCTCCTACCAACAGAGCCAGGTATATTCAAATAAACATTTCTGCACACTATATTATTGACCAAGACACATGCGGGATGCCAAAAATTACTTTATACTACATATTGAATCAATACCCATAATTTACATAGCAAATAGTGCATAATGATACTTAACAAACAAAGGGCCAGATTAATTTGAATTTGGGTGTCACAAATTTTTCAAAAGGAGGCATAGAGGCTTACAATGAAGATACAATGGCGTGTGGAAGCATACCTTAAAGTGATACTGACACTAAAAAATTATTATTCAAAATATTAATCTACATGAAAAGTTACCTATAGGTCATGTTGATCGTTTTTTACTAATAGTTCTGCTTTTGTAAGTAATTGTTACTTGAAGTTCCTAAACCTGACTGTTTTGTCAACCTGACTGTCCCTTCTCAACATGTCAGAGTTTCTAATGCTAACAGACTACTGAAGCTCAAATATGGCATCCCCATCATAGAGGAACATGGGGGATCAGATGGATAATGTAAAAGCATCTGCAAATATTTTTATGGCAAAATTATAGATAGCATGCGAAGACAATATTATGATAGATGAAAAAAAGGTTTAATTTCTAGTGTTAGTATCTCTTTAAGGGGCAGATTTATTAAGGGTCAAATTGAAAATTCAATTTTTCTAAAAAAAATTATTTGGTCAAAACTCTCAAATTCGAACTGTGAATTACCCAAACTCGATTTATCATACTCTGGCCCGAATTTGACTATTCGCCACCTAAAACCTGTTCGTGTACAAGTCAAAGGGAGAGGTAAATAAATAACCCCCCAGTCGAATTTCGAGTATATTCGAATTTAATAGATAATAGTTAATAGATAGTGCCTCCAAGTGTCTGGGTCAGTAATATAGTATGCTGTGTGTATTGGAGGCAAAACAATCCTATTGGGTTTATTTAATGTTCAAGTGATTTTTTTAGTACACTAAAGGTATGGAGATCCAAATTACGGAAAGATCCTTTGTCCAGAAAACCCCAGGTTCAGAACATTCTGGATAACAGGTCCCATACCTGTAATTATAATAGGTGCTCACAGTCCGGTGGTGTGAGCCAAAAACATAAACGAGGGCATGTAAAAAAGTTGTAAATGGAAAAATATGTGCAATGTGAAAATAACTGCTTAGTGCAAACAATTTTACCTTGTGTGTGAATTCAATAGAGCATTTGCAAATGCTACAAACATGTTCAAATTGGTCACTAGAAAATTCATTTTGAGTATAGATAATTCACTAGTCGAATTTGACAGTTTAGAGTTGTAGACCATAAAAAAAATTCGAAAATTCGAATTTTCAATTCTGTCCCTTTATGTTGAAAACACAAAAGGATGTCACCTTTTACTACATTCATTACATTTTTCCCAGAACTGATAGCGCCTAAAATGTGCTTACTTAGCTTTATCTGTCAGCTCTGCAAATAACTGCATTGCCTCAATAACATCTGGATCCCCTGAAAGCAAACCACAGAAATATGAATTACGCATATTTTTTAAAACCAAAGTGATAAAGTGGTGTATAATAATATAATTCCCTTGAGCAAACACAAGTCTCCCCAGCACACAGGAGTTATTTTTCTGGTTGGGCTTTTTGGGGCAAAAACTAAAATTTTCAAGATTTATTTTTACCCAATGCTGCAAAAACCCTGAATGTGAAAATCTCAAACCTGTCAAGGTCATGTAAAAGTCAATGGTCCCTCAGAAATATGATCTAGTGTGGCGGGACTGGCTGGAGGCCACTGAGGAGCCTTAATGTTAGAGATGGCAAGATATCAATGGCATTTATATCTATATCACCTACTTAAGTGCCCTAGGGGCATTAGATCCAGAATTATACCCGAATTAAAGTATATACAAATGTACAGGATTCAAATATTTCAAATGCTGATATACTGTGTGATATGTTTACAATAAGATGGAACCATGCATAATACAATATTTGTTTGTTTGTTTATTGTTTGAAAATGCAAAATAAAAACCTTTTAAAAAAAGTCAATGGTAGATATCTCTATCCCAATTTGAAGATATTGTGGTTTGCGCTGGGTTTAGCCCGATAATTAGTGATGGGCGAATTAATTTGCCAGGTGCGAATTTGTGCAAAAATGGGCGCGATAATTCGCTGGTGTAAAAAAAAAAAAATGGACGGTGGCGTCAAAAAACGGCCACCGGCGTTGAAAAAATGGACACAGGCGCAGTTTCGCAAATTTTGCATGCAAATTTTTCAGCCAAGCGAAACGGCGCAAATTCGCCCATCACTACCGATAATCTGAAAAATTTGGGGTTTTTGAAAGAAAAAAACTGATTTGGGGGAGGAAGTCCTAAAAACTAGTACCGGTACAATTCTGGTTTTCGCTTGATTTTATTATCCCAATCTGATTTATTTGAGTTAGTTTAATAATAAATAAGGCAAAATCGTGGATGGGAGTTTGGTCTAGCTTTTTTTATTTAAAAAATTCGATAGAATTGTTTTTTAGTAAATAACCCCCTATGTCTCACAAATGTGCTCAAATTAGTCCACTGCTGTCCACCATCAAAAAAACTCATACTTATATCAACAATGATAGCAAAAAGAGCACATTCCACAGGACCCTGCAAGACTTGAATCATGTTGTTTGAATAAAGAAGCTGCATTGCAGCATAGGTGACATGTGCAGGGACGGTTGTAAAATCAACTCCTATTCTCATCCCAGGATAAAAGCTTGAGATGTAATCTGCTAACATAGTATGGTTAGGAACATTGCTTTTTCTTAGAAATGTAGATGGTGTGGGAAGGAGGGGACACAGAGGGGATCTATTTGATTTTTATGGAAGGACTGAAAGAATTTCTCTTCCCAATGCAAATCCGTAGAGGCGTATTTAACATCAAAGTATAGAAGGCAAGGTTACAGGATGAATCATATTAGAACAAAAATGAGCCATAAGTTTACCTACAGATCTTTGCTTTTGTTTTCTAACTTGTATGTGACTATTGACATCTAATTGCTGATTGGTTGCCATGGACAACATCACTGGTGATGTTTTTCACCAATGTTTTACACAGCATGATAAATCGGCCCATAGTTTGTTTACACTTTGTATACACATAGATACATTATATACATTATTAGAAATTATCCAAATTCTATTACAGGCTCCAGCAACATCTGCTAATAATTCTTCAACTTTGAACCTAAAGTAATTTTTTGGATACTTCGACCATTGAATAGGATACTACGACTTTGAATTTACTTCAATTTCGATTCAAAGTAAAAATCCGTCGATTGATCGCTTAAATCGTTCGATTTTTATTCGACCGCAGGATTGCCAAATTTGTTGAAAAAAACTTTGAATTCGATATTCAAATTCGAAGTTTTTTAATTCGATGGTCGAATTCCGACGTTTTTTGTATTTCGAAATTCGACCCTTGATAAATCTGCCCCTAAATGGCAAACGAAATCATATATTTTTTCGAAAGAAAAAGTGCCGAGATTCTTCTTCATGAGTGACAACAGAACAGGTCCCAGCATGGGTCTATAAACCTCAAATTAACAGCATGCCTTGCCTTCCGCTGCCTGTCATTTCGCATAGAAAGCACTAACCTATCAAATATTTTGTCACATAGCCTCTCCTAAATGGGAAATTTAATACAGAGACCCACCTCCCAAATATTTTCAGAATGAATCAGCCTTACAATTAATTCATTTTATCTATGCTGTGAATAGCTGTAAATTAGGGTTAAAGAAAATGACAATTTCAGAGGTACAACACTTTATGCTTTATTTTGACATTTTCTGTGCTATTAGTTAAGAGATTTCAAGAAGTGTTTTTCAATAGAACTTCTGAAAGTGCAGTAACAAAAGATGTCTGGCACTTTTTATTGACATCTCATATATTTAGACGCACACAATAACAAGCAGAGTAAATGCAACTTACCGTTTAGCCACCTCTGACGGACATTGCTATGAATCACTCCTGAATCACTTGGATCTCTCAAGTAAGCAAGCCAGAATGGAGGTGCACATTGAATATCCATTTGCACATAGTTTCCTGTATGGCACAATAATATTAAAACACATGGTAGACAGTGATCAGTGCAACTGTTTTACAAATACAATGGACCTTTCCTAAGGTAAGACCTTATAACATCTGGAAAATGTTCAAAGTATTTGGTTTTGCAAAAAGGCTTCAGCATTTTGTCTAAAATACCTATTAACTTTTTAACATATCTGACCCGAATATTTGAAGATTATTAACAAACAATTCATGGAATACAGTCTTTGACTTATGCAACAATACTTTTTTTTTTTTTTAACATGAGTTCAATAAATAGGGCTTGTGCTAAACATACTTTTTGCCAATTGTTTTAATCACAAAATGTCTATGCTTTTTGTTGTTTCTTGAGCTAAACAGGGCAAACCAAACAGGAAGTAAGGCTACTCCATCTTTGGTCCTTGTGAGCTAAACGATTACATAAAAGCCAATTATAAAGGGGGATTGTCTGTGCACTAATAATTTAATTAAAGGGGACCTGTCACCCTAAGAGGTAATTCCAAATTATTTTCTATTTTGTGTTACGTAAAATAAACTTTATTGACAGTTTTTTTTTTTTTTTTAACAATGTTTTATTGAGTTTTCATAAACACAACAGATTATGGTTTACAACATATGAAGTATGTCAAGATAAGCATAGAAAAAGAATATACAATGCTGCATGACATACCAAGGAATTAAACAAATGAGTACATATACTTAAAGTCAAAGAATCCAAAGGGAAATAGATAACAAAGCATAAAATAAAAGGGAAAGAAATAAAAATAATTAAATAAATAAATAAACCAAAACCTCACTCAGTGGTTTTACAGATATAAACTTTATAAGTAGCACTATCAGATTTGCAATATCTCTAAGATTTCAATTTCATGACTAGGATCAATTTGTTGGAAGAAAAGAGACCAGTTATCTAAAAATCTGCACTTTAAATGAGGGTTATTTATTTTTATCCATAGCGCTTCCTGCCAACATAATTGATGCATCTGTGATAGAACATCTGTCATGGAGGGGGAAGCTTCTGAGAGCCAATATAGAAGAAGAGATTTCTTCGTGGCAGCAACGAAACGAAGGATCAAATTATTGAAATCTTTAGTATTGGATTTATATTGGTTTATTCCAGAGGTAAAAGAGGAGCCTATATTTAAGAGAGCAAAGACTGGAGACAATGTAATATGTATCTTTAACTTCAAACAAAGAAAATCCTTTAGTCTTTGCCAGACCAACTTGACTTGGGGACAACTCCATAAGTAATGGAACAAATCCACATCTTCATGTTTACATTTCGGACAGTATGAGATGTGACCTGAACCATTACCCTTACAAAATAACTTCCCATAACCCAAATGGATCAGTCTGTAGTGCTGAACTCTCCAGTTTTCTGAGGAAAAATTTTTGTTAAATTTAATAATGGAAGAAGACAACTGGGAAGGAGTGATTACGTAGTGTAAGTATTTTGTATTGACAGTATTTAACAATATATAAATTATATATTGACTGCCTATATTATCTCTACTTTTTTAGCACCCCTTTTCTATTATATTTCCTTTTTTCTTTTTTTTCCTGTTTTGATTGTCTATTTGTTATCTTATGGATATGTATGACATAGTGTATACCTTTATAAAAGGTTCAACAAAAATATAGCATTTCTCTTTTATAGTGAAAAATAAAACAAACAGTACTTACCAAACCCATGTTCATCCATTAAAGATCTGTTGAAATCCATATAAACAAGACCCTCGTAGACCTTTGAAAAAAAATGGGGGTTATGTTAAACCTTAATGGGGTTCCCCATACAAAAAACAGTTTTTGGCATAACTAAAGAAATATTTAAAACAAATTTTGTTATTTGTAAATGTCATTGCAGGTGAAAGCAGTGTTTGTTTATCCCTTTCTTTTCTCTAGGCCTGAGTTTTAAAACTGTATCAGGAGTCAGTTCTCTTCGTCTTTTTATCTTCTGGCATGCAACATAATTTTGAGTCAGAGCCAGGAGTGCAGAGAAAGTGAACAGCTACAATGCTACCGCTTGCAATAGCAATTACATTTAAAATAACTTAAAAACATTGAAAATTGTTAATGACTGTATACTGGATACTATCTCATCTAGTATACAAGAACAATATTTGACCAGACTAAAAATATATCAATAACTTTATACAAACTCATTTGACTTAATTCACTGTTTCAGTGTCAGAGACAAGAACAACAATTTATTAAAAATCTTCACGAATGTTACTGATTTTATAAAAAAATAAAATAAAAATAAAAGATTTTACAATTGACAAAATTCTGAAGATCCACTTCCCGCTGGCATCTATGGCATTTTTTCAATACTTTTTAAAATAAAAAAAAACAAAAAACCATCACAGAATCACGTGTTTTTGAGGTTGCAACTGCATGTAACTTTTGATAAATTCTATAATTAAAATTTAAAAAAATGAGATTTGATAGTGTGTTCATTGTTTATTTTTTTTCCATTAATGAAGCTTAATGAAGAGATGTATTTATGTATAGAAAGAACTATTATCCACATTTTATAATTACCTGAACAACTCGATCCTGCAGGCCAGCAGTTATAAAAAGTTCTTCTTTTTCAACTTCCAGGATGAAATTTGGTCTTATTGATTTCGGCATATCCTACATGAGGTATATATATATAAGATATTAGTTACATAATATCATTGTAAAGCATAGGGTATCAGACTGGGACTCTTAAGGAGGATACCCAGCAATATATCAAGGGTAGAAGGATGCTACGTTCAACTTGATGTACAGAATATGTCCACAATATCCGAACACCTGGCTGTCTCACATCTCATTTTCCAAACCAAGAGTATTAATATGAAGTTGGGCCTCCCTATTATTGTTTAACAGTCCCATAAGGCTCTCCACTAAATTTTGGAACAGTGACAGTGAGATTTACTTCTCTTCAGCCGCAAAAGCATTAGGGAGGTTTTACTCTTTTATTTTTTATTCAGGCCTTGCAGTCACCATTTCAGGGTTCTGTGAAGTCCAGACATGTTCTACAATTTTCATCTCACCACACACACTTCACCTTGTATATCACATTCTGAAACAT
This sequence comes from Xenopus laevis, assembly GCF_017654675.1. Taxonomy (NCBI): domain Eukaryota; kingdom Metazoa; phylum Chordata; class Amphibia; order Anura; family Pipidae; genus Xenopus; species Xenopus laevis. The sequence goes on from NC_054383.1 coordinate 79,455,300, forward strand.
CAAATAGCCTTCCCCAAACTGTTGGCATAAAGCTGGAAACACTGAATTATCACTGTGCACTTTTAATCGAACCAGGGCCCCCCAAAACAGAAAAGGAGGTAGCTCTATGACTGACTGTTCACTGTGGACACTGGAGTCCAATGTGTTGTACAGTGTAATAAACCCACAAACCCCCTTGGCTTAAACCCTAGGGAGAAACTGTGACTGGCTTATTAGGTTTCATTTTAAAGACTTATCTTCCACAGTGTTCCAAGTTTGACTAGTGACTTTATTTCAGCTTTTCAACAAAGTAAAAGCTCCGACATTACATTTACTGACTAAATGAAAAATAGGATGTATTGAGGTAGCCATGACAATGAATACATATCGAGACTTACATCATCAGTTAAATTATAAAATTTCATGAGGCATTTCAGTGTTGCGGAAACAATTGCACTGAAAAAGACAAATAAATATTTCATGAAACAGTAATACTAAAAACAACACAGCATATGTAAACAAGAAAATGTATTATTTCTCTAAATATTCCTGTTTACATACAGAACATTCACAGTAAGTGGTTCCATTCATCTCCTGAAACGATCTAATAAGACTTCTATTAAAATAAAATACCCTTTGACAGCAAAACCAGTTATGAATGTATTACTAACATTTGCAGAGGAATCAGTAAATCATTATGTATGTCTTTCAATGGCCACTGAAGGGCTCCTAAAAGTGCCAGCTTTACAGTGGAGAATATTTTCTGAGAAAAAGAGCAATCTGTATGAGGAAAAACCCTTATCAGCACTCCTTTAACCTACATTCATCTGGACACCTGCAGCAACAAGAGACAGACATCATTCGTAATTTTCTATAAAATTCTCATATAAATGAGGACTTGCTGCACATGAGCTTTTAAGGAGAACAACAGCATCCATGATATCAGGGTAAATTGTAATGAGAACAGATGTTTAGATCATTTTATGAAAAGGATGATGCCGGTAAGCCATCTGCAGTCTGTGAAAACAGAGAGGAAATGCGGTTTTCCCTGATCTCAAAATAAGGGCGTTTAATCTCAGAAATAAAATAGCTAATAATAATAGGAAATGATAGTTTCAGTGATATACATTGAGCAAAAGTGGAAGAATATTTACTGTAAATAAATCTTGCTCACATTAACAGATTAACTATAGTCCATACTGTGTTAATTATGGGATTAAACACTACTAAATAATTAAATTGGAATACAGGAGAGCAGAGGAATAAAGAAAGAGAGAGAAGGTGAATGATGTGACAGAATATTGGGGATAAACATTGGAAAGAGGAGGTCAGAAAATGTAAAAAAGAATATGGGAAGGGGAATAAAAGAATGGCTGTTAACTGAGGTAAGAAGGGAGAGCTGAAGAGTAGAAGAGAAAGGATGAGGATAAAAAGTAAAGTGGATAAAAAGAATTGAAGTGTAAAAAGAAAACTGAAGACAAGGGTATGGAGAACCAAAATATAGGACAAAATAGGTCAAGAGTGTAAGAAGAGAGCAAATTAGGAATGGAGGGAAGTAGATAAAGAAGAGAGGGGAGATAAAATGAACGGGGAAAAAAAAAGAGAACCATAATCAACTGGAAAGGGGGAGGCAGAATAGAAATGTATAGGGTAAAAGAAGAAAAAGCAATAAGCATAACATAAAGTGGAAAATAAATTTAGAAGAACAGAGAAGACAGCACAGATAAAAGACTCAAGAAAAAACAAGAAACGGTGGGGGCTTGTTGTTTTAATCATAGTTTGTGAAGCCTACTTATTTTTGGGGACCTACTTGGCAAAGTATCTTTAAATTCAAGTTATCTGGAGATTCCTAAGCTTAAGTAACAATGATGTGTTCATAATGGAGCTTTGTCCCCAAAAGGGTGAAGATTTGAGAGGATATTTCATTCCCTAGAATAACTGCCTCAGTCAATGTAACACCAAGTTCTTATTATATGAGCATCCCCCTCCCTCCCCCTAACATGAGCATCATTCAGATAAGTGAAATTGGGAGTGACAGGTGTTGCAGGCCACAATGGGGGCACGTTTGCTCCCTGTTCCAAATTAGGAGAAGTTTGCAGCCATTGCCAGGGTGCAAATGCTTTTAGAGGGGTGTGATCCATTAGCACTCATACATAAATGACCCCTATTGTGTTATGAAAAATAATAGACCTTTGTCAGACTTTATTGAATCAAATATGTTCTGGTCATACAGGTTAGGGACCTGTTTCCTGATAAGGGGTCTTTCTGTAATTTGGATCTTCAAACCTTAAATCTGCTAAAATCATATAAACCCAATAGCATTGTTTCCCCACCAATAAGGATTATTTATATTTTAGTTGGAGTCAAGTACAAGGTACTGTTTTGTTAATACAGAGAAAAAGGAAATGTGTTTTAAAAAGTCTGAATTATTTGTTTAAAATGAATTCTACGGCAATCAACTAAATATGTCATGAAATGTCACAATAGCAATATACAAAAATTCATCTGAATACCTTCCCAAATACAAAAAAAAACACAATTTATTACCTGCTTCCAGCCAAACCCTGCAAAGTAAATATAAACATGTAAATATAAAGTCTGGATAATACAGTTAAATATGCTCAGTGCAAATAAAATTTGATCTGTATACAGTAATTATAGCATAAAAATGGTATTATCCTAGCTGGATTGTATGTCCCTTTTGTCATTGTCCTTTTTCATATCCTTCTTTTGAGATTTTTTGAATCAAGTCATAATGTTGAAAAGAAAAAAAATGTAGAGAATGATAACAATGGTGCCACAGACCATTTCATGAGGAGTGTGCTATTAATTAAAGAGCCGAATTTTTAGCTAATGTCCTATCTACATGGAACATTGCTGGCTACTTAGATGCTTTTAGATAACTAGCCCTGCATGTGGACTTGTAAATCTACATGCTTACTGGGGATTAAACTTAAAACCATTTCAAATAGAAGGCTTGCATGCTGAAAATAAATCCTAAAGGAGGCACCACGGTGCTTTAAAAGGGTCTCTTTATCCTGTCAGCAGTGATTGACAGCTACAGAGGAACATACTGAGTATTGATTTATAGACAAGGGGAAGAGACTAGACGGCTAAATGAAAATAGCAATCTTGCTGTGCCTTTATGACACTTGTTTCCTCGAAACCAGTTAAGAACCCTGTAAGTTTGTAACCAACATTAATAACAATATCAGTGAATTATATGAACACAATCTATACTGAAAAGGAAAGTCTAAGAAAAATATTAAAAAGATATATATCAGTTATTTTAGGGATACTTTAATACATATAATAACATTTGCAATGATACTTTTACTATAAACATAATAAGAAATTATTAGCAGTCACTTGTACACAGGCCTTTTTTTGTGAACTTGATACATGGGTTTTAGAATACTTTGGTGCATGAGCTAACTTATTCCATAATATTGTGCCTGGTTGTACCCAGAACAATGTGTAACCAGGTATTTTGCACACTGTTATAATAGCAATATTAAATTTGTTTCTGTACAAGGTACTGAGAAGGTGAGCTCAGATAAGAGAGGAGGGGACCTCCAACTTTTCACCCAGTGCAATGCGGGCAGGGCCGTGATGCGGTGGGGGCGGGGCCATGACATGGCGGAGGCAGGGCAGTGACATCGGGGGTGGGGCTATGACACAGCGACCGGCGATTGGCTGGTCCCCGAGTCAATCATAGGAAATGCTGCCTGGTTTTCGAATTTGGAAAACAGGGCAGGCAGGTTTGACCTGTGCAGCCTTTCAAAAATGGTGCTGTCTGGGTCAAAACCAAGCAGGTGACAACCCTAGAGGTTTTACAAACATGGTTGCCACTAGGTTTGAATTATGAGTCCAATGTGACATGTTATACAAGATAAACAAGAGGTTATAATATCTCCATGATATGAATCTGGAACCTATTTAGGGTCAGAAAGTCTATAAAAATATTGACTCCTGATTGAAGGTGGAAGTTACTTTAATGAGGCTATGTTTTATGTTATAGTATATGCCAGTTTTGCAAACCATTTATGTTATAATATATACCAGTTTAGCACTCCATTTTAAAATATATATTTTCCAACTTTGTCTAAAAATATTTTTTTTCTCAGTGGTGCTTGACAATTTCATCTGTAATACTCATCAAATGCATTTTACAGAAAGTGAGAACTTTTTTACAGGAAGTATGGCACTTGGGATTGCTATTACAACATAGAGGGGATTTTTTAATCCACACCAGGTACATGTAGTATGAGAGGCCTGTAAAAACAATAACAACTATTTAGTGCTTTTTAAACTGAGTTTAGAAAAGGTCAAGCAAAATACTCACCACTTGCCTTGGGATGTTGACATTGTACTTCAAAGTAAAATTCTGTTTAGAAAGGGCAATTCTAAAGAAAAAAAAGAAGGATCCAGAGAACATCAATATCTAGAACCATTAATGTTCCTTTGCTTTGTCTCTACAAATGTGCCCAACCTGCTTGTCATACGAAATTGTGAAACTTTTGTATTTGAATAATAACTATAGATTAGAACACTTTACATTAAATAAGTAAAGTGTGGACAATTATTTGATTACTGTAATTTAACAAGACTTCTAAAAAATATATTTTATTAAAGGTCAGCCATGGGTTGAAATGATTTTTGCAGCAGGCTTAATACAAAATATATGTACAAAGTACAGAGAAAACAATAAACACACATTATATTATAACACAATAAAGTGACCTTTTTACCAAATCCCTTTTGGATTTAGCAGGGAACTTATTTATAATGATAATCAACAAACAAGTAACAATGTAACAGATTGTTTGGTTTTCTTACATACCGGAGATGCTTTATTTTAGATTGTGTACCAAATTATTAAGCAGTTTATGCATATCTCACATAACACAACAAATACTTGGCATCTGGTATCAAGGCCTTACGCTAACTGTTCATCTATAGATCAGCTAAACAGTTTGGAGCTTGATCAAACAAGTAGATTGAAAACACACAAAGAGGCAGTTATTTAATAAAAACTATTTTGATCCCATTACTGCATGTGACATTTCATGTAAAACTAAAGTGACTCCTATAGTGAGACACAAACAATAATTTAATTGACATTCTGTTGGAGCCAAAATATAATTGTGGACTGTGCCACTAAGCTAAGAAACTAATATTATTAAAATATACAACTCTATGCATTACTTCAAACACAGCTTTAATCTTACCCTTTTTCAGAACAGAACTGATAAAACTTCTTGCATGTGGCCTGCAACAACCTCAAGCCCCCCAAGTATCTGAAAGTTAAATAAGAAAACAAACTTTTAATTAAAAATATGGAAAAATTAAGGATTCACAGTACAGGTATGGAACCTGTTATCCAAAATACTCAGGACCTAGGATTTTTATATAATGGATCTTTCCGTAATTTGAATCTTCATACCTTAAAGGGATGCTGTCATGGGAAAAATAGTTTTTTTTAAAACGCATCAGTTAATAGTGCTGCTCCAGCAGAATTTCTGCACTGAAATCCCTTTCTTAAAAGAGCAAACATATATTTTTATATATAATTTTGAAATCTGACATGGTGCTAGACATATTGTCAGTTTCCCAGCTTCCCCAGTCATGTGATTTGTGCTCTGATAAACTCTTTACTGCTGTTCTGCAAGTTGGAGTGATATCACCCCCCCCCCCCAGCAGCCTAACAACAGAACAATGTAAAGGTAACCAGATAACCGCTCTCTAACAAAAAAACAAAAAAAAAAAAACAGCTCCCTGGTAGATATAAGAACAGCACTCAATAGTACAGTTACATTGAGTATGAGAAACAACAGCCTGCCAGAAAGAAGTTCCACCCTAAAGTGCTGGTTCTTTCTAAAAGCACATGGACAAAATGAACGGAGATGGCTGCCTACACACCAATATTACAACTAAAAAAAATACACTTGCTGGTTCAGGAATGAAATTTTATATGGTCGAGTGAATTATTTGAAGTATATACAGTATATCCAATAGGATTGTTTTGCTTCCAATTAGAATTAATTACAGGGTCGGACTGGGCCCTCGTCTCTTGTGGGCCCCACCAGCCCAGATACCTCCCCCCCCAGTCTGACCCTGATTAATTATATCTTAGTGTAAAAGGTACTGTTTTATTATTACAGAGAAAAAGGGAATCATTTTTAAATATTTGGATTATTTAAATAAATAGTCTATGGCAGACAGCATTGCATAATTTAGAGCTTTCTGGATAACATATTTTTGGATAACAGATCCCATACCTATACTATTTATTTGTGAATATTACCCACTATGTTGTAATATGGCTATGATGGGAGATGAGCCACCTGATATCTGCTCTACTACCCTCCACCCTTCAATTAAACGGCATATACAGGCTCACTGCAACTACATTACTTGCATCACTGGTTGTGGTTCTTCATACTTTCGGCAAACTATAGTACAGGTATCTTAGAAATAATTATTACAATAAAATAATTATAATTATTAAAAAGGTTGTTCACCTGTAAATTAATGTTTACGCTTACATGTGAAGGAACAGTCAACCCATTAAAAAATATAACTAGCAAAAACACAATAGATAAATACAATGATGTTACAGCTCACCCTTCCTTTCTGCTTATGTAGTATAAATCCAGTAAACTACCAAATTCAGTTGGATCATTTAATGCATGTGGAACCAGTACCTGTTTTAATGTAAAAAATGAAAAAGGAGTTTTCATACAAAACATGAAACTAAAGCAGGGAGCAATTATACTGTAAGTAAAAATGTTCTTGATGTTCTCATAGTTGAAAGAAATGTGGCTCATTTAATTTCTAACTGGAAAACGTTCAGGCATAAAGAGGCAGGTTCACTGTGAATTGGGGTGGAGGGGGGTTTGCGCCTCGTGAAGCCTATACCATGTTCGCATTAGTAACAGCAGGTTCTGGAATTAGGGTATATTTAATTAACATATTTGACTAACTTCTGCAGTCAAACCAGAATAGGAAGATAATGAAACTTCAAAGGATGGTTTAATTTTTTAACAACTGAAGGCACAATTCACTTACATGGAACTAATGTGGATTAAAGAATAGTGAAAAGAAGGTTTTAACAGATGCTCTAATTAGATTAAGTCTAAATCCCAAATCATCAAATAAATACCTGAATAGTCGTTGATTAACAAGAGAAAGAAGCTGCATGTAAATTCATGCACACTTACAGTCTCAGAATATCAAGTAATGGTCAACAGCATGCATGGCTTACAAATAAGGATTATAACATTATCCACAATTTGTTCACTTTTTTAGGTTTTTAAGAGGTTTATTTCAGTAGAACATTTTATGCTAAATGCACAAACTAGAACTTTTACAATTACTGTTGAAATTATATATATATTTAAAAAAAGGTTGATAAAGGTCCTAATGAGTATGCTGGTCCTACCTGCAAAACGACACATAAAAAAGATTTTTAGTGAAGCAGTATTCAGTTGTATGAAATTAAATCAAATGTGAAAAACTGGTTGTGCAAAAATGTGGGTACCCTTGAAATTATGCTAATTTGAATGCATGCTCAATACTGATTACTGGCAACACCAAATTGGTTGGATTAGCTTTGTTAAGCATTGAACAGGTGTGTCCAATAATGAGAAAATGTATTTAAGGTGGCCAATTGCAAGTTGTGCTTCTGTTTGACTCTCCTCTGAAGAGTGACAGCATGGGATCCTCAAAGCAACGCTCAAAAGATCTGAAAACAAAGACTGTTAAATATCATGGTGTAACACAACTTTGGGCTAAACAGACCAATGGGGTTAATCACCATCTAGTAAACCAGAGCATGGGTTACACTTGACTCTAACACAGACGGTAGGGTCTTCACAAATTGGAAAAAGTCATGGTGCGGTATAGTAAAACTACAACTCCCACAGGCAACGGTGCATAAACCAATGAAGAAATGGGTGCCAGGATCCACAGGGTTTTGTACTTACAAGCCACAGAGGCACCATCAAATAATCATGACTACAACATGTCTATCAAAGATGGCACAGGGGAACTTTCTGAGGCGATAGCGTAACACCTGGATAGATACACCCTCAGGATCACAGCACAGTGACCTGGAACCTCACACAGAGGATCAGGGAACTCGCTAGCCCTAATTCCCTATTAGGTTGTGTACCTACACTACAGGCCAGTTTTGCCTGAGGGGAGAGCTACCTCCTTGTTATCCCTCCTAGTTGGAGCCAGGCTGCTCTTGCTACTAAACCTACCTATCTGACTCTCCTAGAGAGTACTATAACTGGTAGTATTCTCTAGCTGGTCTCATTCACAAGGTCCCTGTCCCCGACTTTACTATCTAGATGTACTGGTCCCACTAGGGCAATGTGGCTTTACTGGGCCTTGTTGTACCCAGGCTTCCTGGAAACATCCAGATGGGTCAGCAACCAGAAGCCAAAGATCCACCCCCTTCTCACTCTCTATCCAAAATTGTGACAGGATGTTGCCACAACATATTGGCCAATAGCATAACTATGCAAATTACAACTAGCTACATATACATCTGCCCAGCAACTAGGGAAATCAGGAAGTGTACAGATTTAAAGCCATAGGAGCACATTAACCCTATGGGTCCCTACAATGGTTTAGGGGAAGGCTACAAAAAGGTATCTCAGAGGTTTAAACTGTCAGTTTCAACTGTAAGGAATGTAATCAGGAAATGGAAGGCCACAGGCACAGTTGCTGTAAAACCTAGGTCTGGCAGGCCTGGCGGCATATGCGGAGGATTGTGAGAATGCTTACAGACAACCCAAAGATCACCTCCAAAGACTGTAAGAACATCTTGCTGCAGATGGTGTATCTGTACATTGTTCTACAATTCAGCTCAATTTGCATAAAGAACATCCGTATGGCAGGGTGATGAGAAAGAAGCCCTTTCTGCACTCACGTCACAAACAGAGTCGCTTGTGTATGCCAAAGCTCATCTAGACCACAGTCATTTTGGAACAAAGTGTAAAAAAAATTTAGTTATTTCCATTCCAAGAAAAACACCTGCTACCTACTGTCAAATTTGGTGGCAGTTCCATCATGCTTTGGGGCTGTATATATATATTCTTTTTAGCGTCACTAATGGTCGGGTATAATCCGTTATCACTGTCTCACGCGTAATATGGCATATATTTGTTGTTCACGGGCAGGAAGAGTCACGCATATTTAACTATTACGGCAACAATTACGTCACGAAAAGGGGTTAACCTTTGCACTATCAAGCTGTACACGTCACTTCATGGTTTGGCGTTTTTTTTGGCTATTTAAACTTGTATGTTTGTACACAGTATTTTTTACTCCTGAAGACGGCTCGAGCTACAGAGCCGAAACGTTGAAAATAAATTTTGACACTTTGTCTTTATATTAAGCCCTGGTTGGTGCGGTTTTTTCTTCTAACTAATATTATTATTGTTTTGAACCAGCACACAGGCATGTGATTTTTTCACCGTGTGCACCAGCCACACACTGCCTTATATATATATTTACCATGTCAGCTTGTAACATACAAACATACTCATTTATCAACATTGGGCAAAATTGCCCATGGGCTGTTACCTATAGCAACCAATCAGATTGCTGCATTCATTGTTTTGCTTGCTGCTGGCTTTATAAAGCTAATCACTGATCGGTTGCTATAGGTAACAGCCCATGGGCAATTTTGCCCAATGTTGATAAATGAGCCCCACTGACTCACATTCTAGCCATAGATTTCAATGTCCATCAGTTACTGGCGATACTATAGGAGCTTACTCTGCCTCAGCAGCCATAGATCTATAAGACCAGCAATCACAGGTGTAGGTAGATCTCTGTATGGTGACTTGCTGTAGAACTTTCCTATGCTCATTTTCACCTGCAAAATGCTGTGCTATGCTCCTCGCTGGGGCAAGCTAAGGGGGAGAGAGGCCCATCAAGCTTACGGTATCATTTATCCCTGTAGTGCGTAAAGTGACCATAGAGAATTATAACCCATATTGGGGAGTCTGTAATAAAATACACTAAGTTTGCCCAGGAGCAGTAACCCATAGCAACCAATCAGCAGGAAGAATTTACTGGTCAAGCAAACATCGTATTGGTTGCTATTAGTTACTTCCAGGGCATATTTAGTGCCTTGTAACACATATGGGAGTTTATGTTTTTTCACCAAAACACTAGGATTTGAGTGGAAGAGAATAAAGAAAGGAGAGAAGGAAAGCATTTTCTGTGTGCATTCAGTCATTGGCTGGTTGCATACTAAATGAAGATTTATTTTAGCTGTGTTTGACAGTGTTGCCCCTTAGTAAGCACACAAATAAAAAACAGAAACCTGTAGACATTCGTTCAGTTACTGTACCTGTACTAAAATTCTGGGCCAAAGCAGATGAACACGCTTTAAAAATATGAATATAATATATATAAGAAAACGCATAAATCATTTTACCATATGAGCTGTATTGCAATAAGCTATGATCAATAGGGCAGCATTCAAAAAGTATAAAAAGAAGCATATGTCAGGAAGAAGAGTCATTAGCACTGATTAGAATTCTATAAAGGTATCAAAAGCGCCTCCTCACACTCTGAGGCAGAATTCCGATTAAGCCTTAAGCTTTGAACCAAGCTAAAAGCAATCTTTAAATGAGGACATCACTACCACAAGGACATACTCTTGACAAAGAAACAATGCACAGTTAACGTCTAATTCCAAATGTCCCTGGGAGACCATCATTTGCTTTAGAGATTTTATTATGCAGAAGGATTCATCTTGCTTTGATAAAATACAGATTTACATATTTGTCACTTATTTAGTGCTTGTTACAGTAAAAGAAAAGTCTAGTAAAGCATATTCGCTTTCTGAGTGTTTGATACAAGCTGCATCACCAAACAACAAAGAGCTTCTCATTTCCTGTGAAGAATGAATGCACTTTTATCTCATTTAGAAGCAGATTAAGCGTGGTAAAAAAAAAGGCTTACATTTATATACACACCAACACAAAAGGCATCATTATTAATTACCAGGTTTTTGCTCTCAGATATGGTGACTTCGGCCCAAAAGTTAGCAATTGACATCGAAATTGTCTTTCCAAAGTAGCCATCAGATGGATTCCCCATTACTCCAATTCTGTTAAAATACAATGCAGAAGCAAGAGGTATAAAACACTAAGGGGGTTACTTTTCAAAGGTCTAATAAAGTTTTTTTTATACCTTTAATGAACTCAACTTGAATGGTTTCTTTTTTAAGAGAAAATTTAATTTTGCTGAAACATCATGCAGGCTATTAACATCTTCAAATGGTTCAAGGGACCTCTGCCATTGACTCCTACATGATCTCGAAAGGTTTAAGATGGTGTATTTTCAGATTCAAGCTATTACCAGGGTCAAATTTTTTCCAAAAAACTCGAAAAATTATTGTTTTTTTAACCCGTAAATGTGAGTTTTGACCAAAAAAAATAACCTTGAAAACTCAAATTTTCATGGAAAACACAACTCAAACCATAATAAGTAGCCCCCTAAAGTTAGCTTCCAATGTTGAAAATATAATTGAATACAGTGCTGCTCCTCTAAACAATTTCCAACGATTCACTGAAACCTTCATTTTACCTGCAATAACACCTCAGGTTAATGTGCAAAGTTAGCAACTTTTATACTCAACAGGACCAAAGATAGGAAATTTATCAACTAATTCCCAATTCAAGTTAAATTAAAGCACTCATACCCTTGCTGGACATATCCATAATATCAATATGATTGGTGTGAAAGGCTTCCCTCTGACATTTTTTAAAAAAAAGAAACTATCTGCTGTATTTATACTGAATAGGTTTATAGAAGCTTCATAAAATGGAACCTTCCTACATCCCCTGGATTTCTGGAAACAATTGAAAACATTACTGGGTAAAATACAGCACCCATGTTTAGATGTTGGCCCTAGTGCATTGGAAGTCACGTACTTACTAATTTTCCTTGCAGTTGTTTTTGAGTGATTTATAATAATCAGTACAGGGAACCCCTGACCTTAGTTTAATGGGAAAACATCAATTTATCCCTCACCATCCCCTATATGATATCGAAGATGTGGAGGGGATTTTAAAAGGTATTAATATTGTATTTTAGAACTGCAACATACTCAATGATGGGCAGAGTCAAATGAGTCTGCGAACTGATCAAGTTCTGATCAAGGTCAAGTTTAAGACAGCCTCTTAAGGACTGTTTCAGACATTACATATTGCAGAATATCTTCAGCACATTAACAAGCCTAAAAATAAAAGATAATGCAAGAAAAATCCTGGATTTCACAAACTTGCAAAATTTTACATATTTGTGATTGTTTTCTGGAGTGCACTTTAAAGCTCTTAGGTCTTACTGGTTATTAATTTTTACATTTATATTATACATAGTGTACATAAAATAAATAAATAAATGTCACATTGGATAATGGTCAGGTTGATGAACTCCAAAAAATAATAGAATACATAGCAATTACCAGGTGAATGCTGGTAACTGGCCCTGGGGCAAACCAGAGACATTGCGGTGACAACCCTGTGCTATAATATTGTAGAGTACATTTTAGATCTGGATTAACAACTAGAAAATAATTGATAGAGAGGAAAGTTAACATCAGGGGTGTCTCAGCCCTAGCTGCCACCATGAGGCAGTCACCCCCATGCTTAACTTTTCAGCATTGGAACCGGGCAGTTGCAATCATGCTCCCTACACTAGAAGAGACAAAACTTCAATTAATTTAAATCACATACTGTACCTTGCATATGCTCGACAAGTGATTGCTTTAACGTTAGGTTCATTTTTTAATGAAGAATAGTGAGCTAGCCACTTGGTGTAGTCCGACAGCCCCTAGTAAAAAAAAAAGTAAATGTTTCATATAATTCAACAAATGCAAAGCATCGCAATAGCTAAGTCAGACACTCAGCAAGTGTATCTGTATAATGTCAGCATGACAATGTAATTATTTCACTTTGTGAGGTCACACTGGTCTTACAGACAACACTTTAAGGTAGGTAAGGGAAGACTTCCCAGCCTGGTGAATTTTACAGAACAGAAGTGGTGGGAAGTGGAAGGTTAAAGGAGAAGGTAAGACTAAAATTATGTAAGCTTTATATTTAAATACACCAGTAAACCCTCAAAGTAATGCTGCTCTGAGTCCTCTGTCAAAAGAAACACAGCATTTCTTTACTTCTATTGTATATACATGGGCTTCTGTATCAGACTTCCTGTTTTCAACTTAAAACCTCCAGGGCTAGGGCTTGAGCATGCTCAGTTTGCTCCTCCTCCCCTCCCCTGTAATCTGAGCCCAGAGTTATGAGTGAGCAGGAAGAGACTCAGGCAGGAAGTGATGTCACACCAAGCTAATATATCAGCTGCTATCCTAAACAAACAGAGAGAGAGAGAGCTTCTAGAGCTGTTTACTTGGGTATGATAAAGCATTCTGCAGAATAAATATAGTGTTATAGCTTGCACTATTGTGGCTAAACTATTGGCAATAAACTGCTTCTCTAGCTTTCCTTCTCCTTTAAGGCACCAGGTGTGCCTTACAAAGTGGCACCCTTCAAAAGATTTAACTTTTCTTTAGACTACCTTACATAAACACATAATTTGCTTCTCCTCTGCCTGACAGTATATGTATAAACACAGCATACAGCACAGTTTTAAAGAGATACTGAGGAAGGTGCTTACCACTTGCCCTATCAGCTGAAAGCCAGTAGGTAGTTTCATTCCATACACTGGAACCTTAGCAGTGTTTATAAGCCATTCCTTAAGATAAAATAAATTACATTTTTATGTTCCAATACATCTTGGAAATAATATGAAAAAATTAAGCAGCTGTAAAGAGCTTATTGACCTTGTTTGTTTCTTATACTACAGTCAGAACTTTGCTTTCATTCTTAACTTGTAGTAGTGTGACCAAAACTAGCTATTAATTCTTTGATAATGGCAACTTCACAGGTGCTATTTAGAGCCTGTATTAATAAATATTTTTACCTTTCTGTGTTCTGCAGTAGACAACACACGCCAGGGGCTTGGGGCAGGTGCTTTATTAAAAATAAATGCTAATAAAGGTCAAGCAAATCACAGAATGATACTGTAATAGCCTTCGTTGTAAGAGTGAGTTATATGTAAGTCGGATGTTTGTAACTCAAGGACTGCCTGTGTATTAGGGATGCAACGAATCCAGGAATCGGTTCGGGATTCGGCCACGATTTTGGCTTATTTCAGCAGGATTCGGCCGAATCCTTGTGCCTGGCCGAACCGAAGCCTAATTTGCATATGTAAATTAGGGGCGGGTAGGGAAATAACGTGACTTTTTGCCACAAAAGAAGATTTTTTTCCCCCACTTTTTTCTTTCCTTTCCCTAATTTGCATATGCAAATCAGGATTCAGATTCGGTTCAGTATTCGGTAGAATCTTTCACCAGGGATTCGGCCGAATCCCAAATAGTGGATTCTGTGCATCCCTACTGTATATGGATACTTTTTGCCCCAACCATCAACTGTAGATATTGTAATAAAAACTATGCATATATATTCTAGGCTTAGGTTTGTGCCACCAGACTTTTCTTACTTAGTTTAAAACAATCCGATTTACGCTAATTAATTGTCAGCTTAGGGATCCTGGAGCCTCTTGAGCATGTTACTGAGAGTAAGAGACATTAAAAAAGTACTGGCTTTATCTTACAGGAAGGATTTATGTTCTAGAACTAGAATTTTCAGAAAAAAACAATGACCTAGATTTGGGAATTAACATTAAGGGCAATGGCACAATACTGGAATCAAAATTGTGTGCCCTTTCCCTATAAGAGCTTTGTCTCTAATGGGAAATTACACTCCCTGCAATTATGCTAAACACTACTATGTGATCCGTTATCCATAAATGTTATCCAGAAAGCTCTTTTTTAAGAAATTATTTTCTTTTTCTCTGTAATAATAAAACAGTAGCTTGTACTTGATCCCAACTAAGATATAAGTAATCCTTATTGGAAGCAAAATCAGCCTATTGGGTTTATTTCATGTTTATATGACTTTTTAGTAGACTCAAGGTAAGAAGATCCAAATTAGAGAAAGACCCATTATCCGGAAAACCCCAGGTCCCACGCATTCTCAATAACAGGTCCCATACCTGTAATAGCATTACACAAGCAGAATTTCAAGGCAAATTTTTTCTAATTACTTACCATATACTTTCCTAAAACTCTGTCTTCTGTAGCTGGGAACTGAGTTAAAAATGTTTCCAGTGTATGTAGGCTCTCTCGTTGAAAGCAATAAAAGACAACACTTGCCATTCTAGAGGAAGTTTCTCCAAACTGAGGTTTTTCAAAAAAACGTTTAATCCTGTTACAAAAAAGTAATATGTCAGAATAAAACACACATTCACACAAAGTATTTGTTCCAATTTCTGCTGTTGGACTACAGTCATATGAAAAAGTTTGGGAACCCCTCTTAATTCTTTGGAGTTTTGTTTATAATTGGCTGAGCTTTCAAAATAGCAACTTCCTGTTAATATATGCCTTATGGAAACATTATTTCAGCAGTGACATAAAGTTTATTGGATTAAAATATGCATCATAACAAAATTAGACAGGTGCATAAGTTTGGGAACCCCAACAAAGATATTACATCAATACTAAGTTGAGCCTCCTTTTGCAAATGTAACAGCCTCTAAACGCCTTCTATAGCCTTTGATGAGTGCCTGGATTTTGGATGGAGGTATCTTTGACCATTCGTCCATACAAAATCTCTCCAGTTCAGTTAAATTTGATGGCTGCTGACAGCCTGCTTCAAATCATCCCATAGATTTTCAATGACATTTAAGTCAGGGGACTGTGGCGGCCATTTGAGAATATTGTACTCCTTCCTCTGCATAAATGCCTTTGTAGATTTCGAAGTGTGTTTAGGGTCATTGTCTTGTTGGAATATCCAACTCCTGCGTAACTTCAACTTTGTGACTGATGCTTGAATATTATTCCGAATAATTTGTTGATATTGGGTTAAATTTATCCGACCCTCGACTTTAACAAGGGCCCCAGTCCCTGAACTAGCCACATAGCATGATGGAACCTCCACCAAATTTGACATTAGGTAGCAGGCGTTTTTCTTGGAATGCAGTTTTCTTCTTCCTCCATGCAAATCTCTTTTTGTTATATGTTAATTGAGCTTTTGCATTCAACAAGCCACTCTGTTTGTGAAGAGAGTGCAGAAAGGGCTTCTTTCTCATAACCCTGCCATACAGATGTTCTTTGTGCAAATTGCATTGAATTGTAGAACAATGTACAGATACAACATCTGCAGCAAGATGTTCTTGCAGGTCTCCGAAGGTGATCTTTGGGTTGTCTGTAACCATTCTCACAGTCCTCCGCATATGTCGATCCTCTATTTTTCTTGGCCTGCCAGACCTGGGTTTTACAGCAACTGTGCCTGTTGCCTTCCATTTCCTGATTACATTCCTTACAGTTGAAACTAACAGATTAAACCTCAGACAGCTTTTTGTAGCCTTCCCCTAAACCATGATACTGAACAATCTTTGAGGATCCCATGGTGTCACTCTTCAGAGGAGAGTCAAACAGAAGCACAACTTGCAATTGGCCACCTTAAATACCTTTTCTCATGATTGGACTCACCTGCCTATGAAGTTCAAGGCATAATGAGCTAATCCAACCAATTTGGTGTTGCCAGTAATCAGTATTGAGCAGTTACATGCATTCAAATTAGCAAAACTACAAGGGTGCCCAAATACTGCTTCACTAAAAATCATTGTTCAGAAAACACCCCAGTACTCAGATGTTCCTGGGAAATGAAAGACATACCACTGTTCTCTTTTTTGTTGAAAGTGGAGTAAATTATTATACAGGCAGAGAGGGGTTCCCAAACTTTTTCATATGATGTTCTGGAGGCTTTTGGCAGGCAAACACCCTGAA
The DNA here is from genome assembly GCF_017654675.1 of Xenopus laevis. Lineage (NCBI taxonomy): Eukaryota > Metazoa > Chordata > Amphibia > Anura > Pipidae > Xenopus > Xenopus laevis. The sequence goes on from NC_054383.1 coordinate 79,472,218, forward strand.
ATTCTTCTATGGCAACGATCGTCTATATTCAATATATGAATTATAATGAAGAGCCCTGAATGCACCATTATAGACATATACACACACAGACATATATACACATACACACCAATATGACATAATGGGGTCTTGTAAAACCACAAGCTCAAACACCGTGTTTTTTTCCCCTTAATTCCCCATTTTTGACAAGAATTCCAGCATTGTTGCAGTTGCAATGCTTCTGATGCAATTGCGCTCCAACTTTGCTGTAAATTGGACACTATTGCAGTGAAAAGTTTTTCAAATCCGGTCAACATCATTTAAAGAGTTCTGCATGAGAGTGACGAGTGTCCCTGATTCTTTAGACGCAAGTATGCTACACCAATTGATGCAGGGTGCTGAGGGAACCCTAGAGCTACCATCTGATCTGAAGGTGCTCAGTAGTTCCAGGGTTCCTCTGAGTCAACAGGTGCAACTACACATTTGTCAAAACAAGAGGCAGGAATGACTGAGCACCACCGAATGTAATATATATGGAAGAGCACATTTTGACACGCGCATTTAATGAATGGGATTTTACAAGTAACTGATAGTGGGGAAATTTGCAAACACGCAACTGCCATTTCAGTCGTATATGACCCCAAATATATGTTATGGTTTCCAGCCACAATGTATATCCATGTCAATGTATATATGTCTATAAGATTGGCATTATAACTTACAGCTGGTGAGATACAATAAGAAAAGTACACTGGACCTAGTTGACTTGGCACCAAGCTGCCCTCCTTGCGCCTTCCTCCACCAGTTGCCTCTGTCTTCATTTACAGGTGAATATTGGTTATGCTACTTTGTATTGTATGTTGCATGGCAAAAGATAATTACTGTTTGTCAAAGTGCTCTCTTCCCACACACGGGCACACTTGGGTAGAGTAGGTACTGTACAAAGGCAGCAAAAATTCCCTGGATTATGGGGTGACAGAGGTTTCAGCAGCAGTGAGACTTTTAAGGCCACAGGGGAGGGAAGAAAACATTGGTGCTCTAATTTATTAGACCCCCTACCTCACTGTGCCCAAGGCATTTGCCTTATCTGCCTTCCCCAAATTCTGTGCCTGACAAGTACTGCGGTCTTGTACATTTCTTACCTAAGTGTATCTGGACAAACTTCAACTATTCCTCTTGAAGATGTACTCTCACTTTCTTCCAACTCATAATAAATTGCAAGCTCGCCACCCTAGAAAGAAAAGTTTTATTATCTGCTGCATTAAGAATAGCAATGTTTCAAAAGTTATATTTATTTCTGTAAGTTTAGAGTGTTTATGTACCTTTTCTAAATAAATCCATCTGTGTGTGCTCATGTCAAAATGGGGAGTATATTTTCCCTTTAACTTGCATAAATTTTCAATACTATTATTTTGATTTAGACTGTTCTGATCAGTGTTTGACCATGTCATCCTCAGGGCAAAATATTTTAGAAGAACACTGGGGATTATTTTTCAAAAATTGAGTTTGTACTTTTTCTCAAATATGCCTGGTTTTAAGGTAAATAAGAACCTAGCAAACCGTTACCTGCTGAAATACCAAACTGGTAACCAGCTGAACAAAAAGCAAAATAACTGAAAAATAAAAAACAATTGCAAATTGTTTGAAAATATTAAAGTATACATCATACTAAAAGTTCATTTAAAGGTGAACTACCCTTTAAGCACCTTGGCCTTACAAATAAAGAAATCATCCAGTAACACATTACCTTTAATTGAAAGAATTTAATCACTTGGGCCATGTCGAAATTCTGATCAGCACACAACATGTCCGCAGCAATCTACAAAGATACACAATTAATGATACCGTGCATTGCTGAAACCAATCACTACATGATTATTTTCGGCTACAAAAAATAATGCTCTCTAACTGTCTGAATACCCATTGTTTTATTGTGCAATGGTAAAATTAAAATGGCCACAGAACTATATAAAATGTATGTAAGTAACAGCAAAATATTGGGATTTAGTGAAGTTATAGCAAATTTTGTTCCAGATTTTTTCACACTTGTAAATTACACATAAAACTGGAAATGAAATAGTTTTATAAAATGTCACAGATGTGTATGCTTTATGAATTCTGAATAATACATTTGGATGCTGAAGGAGATTTAGGTGTGTTATGGCATTTGCTTCAGAGCTTTGTGATATGGCGATATAAAGAAGTAAATAGGAATGATGGGGAGAAAGCTATAAGGGACTGATTAAGGTGAAATATGTATGGAGAGAACACTAAACAAGTCTGTTGCACTTGCTCTTCAAACTCATTTTTATTTGACAATCACACGTTCGTTCAGCCATGATGTGTTTGCAGGTAAAATTCAAATCACAGAAAGCACTCGTGATACTTCTATTTTTCATTTTTATTTCAAAAGAATACACACACATCACACAGTGATGGAACAAATAAATACATCTACAAGGCAGAGAAATATAAGTTATGAAAATCTGCTTACCTATTCTTCACTTTTTAACATTAAACAGACATTTGAGATGTGCTCCCTCAACAGAGTACAAGCCTAGAATCCTGATAAGCTACAGTGGCAACAGAAGGTTTCTGGTACAATATTTAACAGCCGATAAAAGAACCTTAACTGAGGTTTTCTCTTGTTATATTGTGCACTTGTGCTATATATCTATATATCTATATCTATATATATATACACGTATATATAATGATTTGCAAAGTACCTGCACTTGTACGCTGTTCAATGGTGGGTGCTTCGTCAAAGTGTAGTATACAAAGTTCAAATAGGACCAGCTATGTTTACTTATCACATGGCTGTCCCATGGCAGTTTTTTTTATATAAACTATAGTTTTGTTTCTGAAGCAAACACATCAGTGCAGGGCAACAGTACATTATATTGTCATTCCTTTAAAACACTTTAATTTTTTGTTGTTACTGTTCCTTTAAAGGGCATGTCAACCATCCCCACAAAAAATCAGAGCAGCCTCTTTTAAATATTTAGATATCTGCCACTGATTCCCATAAAAATTGTAGCTGTTTGATCCTATGTTTTTCTCCTAACCACCTCTCCTGAGCTCAGCTTAACCATTAAAGAGCTCAACCCCAGCAAAACTTTTTATCAAAGTATGTTGTGCCTGCGTAACCTGCATTCTGCATTGCATGGACTTTTCAACATACATGTCCTGTTTGCAGATGATGTGTCAGAGGGAAAATGGCTGCCGGGTGAATCCTGCTATTTGTTTTTGGAAAATGTGATGGTGCTGGCAAATGGAAGGGGTATATGCAGTACAAATGATTTTGGTTGGATGGGGAATATATGCCCAGTTTATATACATGGTAGGAAAATGTAGGCTTTACATGTCCTTTAATGAATGTATGTTCTAGCATCTATTTGCTGAGAAACAATTCTTTGTTAGCCAAATGAAAGAAGTACAGACTGGGCACACAGATGAGTGCAAGTGTATCATAGCTAAATTAACTTAATGAAATTAATGGTATCATATCAGAATTAACCAAGTTAAATTAATTGGGCAGGGCTCATGTTCCCAACTGAATGCTGTGTTGTGCACTTTGCTCCAGACCTAAAGGGGGCATTAAGTATCAGTGTCGAACTGGCCCACCAAGCTAGCAGAAAAACTCCCAGTGGGCACAGGTGTCAGTGGGTCCTCCTGCTCCTATGCATTTGGTCTATTGTTTGGTCATTACCAAACAATAAACAAGAAACTCGAATAGTATCTTATTTAAGAAAAAACTCGAACATCTAAAACTCAAACAAATATTGTCAACCCAAAAACTTGAATCAAATTAAAATTGACTAAACTTGAACTGAATTTTTTCTCCAAACAAAACTTTAATGTCAGGAAGGCTATTAACATCATCAAATAGGTCACTGTACCTCTGCCATTGACTTCTACATCAACTTGGGAGGTTTTAGGTGGTGTACTATCAAATTCGAGTTGTTCCAAGGTATGATAAATCTCGACATCGAGTTTGGATTATTCCCAACTTGAATTTGTGAGTTTTGACCAAAAATCCAACTCGAAAATTTTAATTTGAAATTACAATTCGAACCTTAATAAATCTGCCCCTTGGTGCATGGTTCTGTATATGCCAAGAATTTGTGTCCCTTATAACACCATTATCTGTAAAGACCTTACTTAAAGTGGACCTGTCACCTACACATAAAAAACTGCATAATGAAAGTCCTTTCCAAATTAAATATTGAACCCCAAATTTTTTTTTCATTAAAACATCCATACCTGTTATAAAGGTGTTTAAAAATCTAAACTGTCAATCAAATATTGCCTGCCCCGCCTCTATGCCCGTGGCATAGAGGAGGGGCAGTCAATTACTTTCACTTTCCATTCAGCACTTCCTAGATGTCACTGCTCTCCTCACATTCCCCCTTCCCTCCTCAGGCTCTATAACTGTGTACAGCACTGCACATGGACATTAGGTCCCTCATTCTGGTTCATACACGAGATTTTGGGGTGACACACAATTTCCCTTAATAACCGTGTCCACAAAATGGCAACTGCCTGCTTGCTGTGCTTGTATAATTCCAAAACAGAAGGAAACAAAATTTAAATAACAAATACAGTGTATGTAAAGTTTATTTTGCTCAACTAACATGATAGAAAAGAATTTGAAATTATTTCTTAGGGTGACAGGTCCCCTTTAAATGGGCCCTTTCATCTCTACTTTGGAAAAATGACAAAGTAATATTTTACAAAGAAATAAGCAATTACTGCTGAAAGGATGCATTGCAGAATACTGACCAACATGATGTCATCATTCAATTTCTTGCTGGAAATGGCAAGCTCGAGATCTGCAACTGCCCCAAGTCTAGTCTCATAAGTAGTAGTACCATCATTAATGATATTTTCTACAGGGAAGTCATTGGCTGTTGCCCATCGTTCATAGTGCTTATACCTGTAAAAACCCAAATTACATTTCATATTAAAGTGACATACATCCATTGATAACCTATACCTTGATAGACAGCTTCAAAATCATCCAATATTTAGTCGGAGTTTGCTAAATCAAATACAGCTATAATGAATTTGTTATCCACAAGTTAATACCCCTTAACAAGTAATTACACCTTGTTGCAGAGTCAGCTGCTTTGGTAATCTCAGTAAGGAAGTGCCGTATCGGTGCATGCGCAGTAACTCTTGTGTGTGGGGGAGAAGGAAGGGGGGGCTATGGAGGGTAGGGGGGTTTTTATTAGAAAGGGGGTTTACTTCTCCTTTAATGAAACTCAGGGATTCTGCTCAGCAGGGACAAAGCTAAGAAATGTATCAATTTAGAACAGTTTACAGAGTCAGTGACTCCCTCCCAGAGCTGCTTTACAAAGACATAAAAAGGTAAAAAAACAAAACTTTACACTTCAATATAAGAAAAACAGTCACAAATAGAAAATAAAAAGTAATTGGAAAAGTCTTTATTTCTGGTGAACTATTTGAAAACAACTGAACTGAAAAGAAAAAAGTGTTTGAAGATGAACAACCCCTTTAAAATGTTTTTTAAACATGAAAAATTGGATTGCTTTGCCATCAACATGGATGTATGCTAACTTAATTAAGATCAAGTACTCTGTACTTTCATTTCAAGTACTTTTATTACAGGGAAAATGTAGATATTGCTTATAAAGCATTTGAAGCTTCTAGAACAATAGCAAAGTTTATTATATTTGTGTATTAATTTTATGAGATAATGGAAAGCAGCTGTTCAAACATGAATCTGCAAACTGCAAATTAAGAAAATCACTGCTATAGCTCCATCTGTAAAAAATGATATTAAAAGGAAAGTTAAGTTCAGATTATCTAAAATAGATTAACCTGCAAACAAAGGAATTTTAGGCTGATTATCAGTGCAAAAACAATTCTAGAAATACTACCATGTCATATTTAATTTCATTGTTTGTATTGCTTACTTGTCTGCATTTGTCACCAGGTACACTTCGCTGAAAAGTTGCCTCCTAAATAAAAGATAAGGAAAAATTAAAAAATGCCAAATAAAATAAAATGCTGGCCAATGGCCTCTCACATCCCAAACCGTATGCTTGCTAGGGCATATGCCTGCTAGGCCATAAATAATCCAGAGCATAGGGTGCAATCTACAACAGGGAAACAACGGCTGACTTGCTGATGACAAATGCTTAGTGCATAGAAAAGTCTATCTGTACACATTAAATTCATCATCTTAGCTAAAAATTTACAATTTTGCAATATTCAACTGGAACCGGCGCTCCTATGGCTTTACAACAGTTTATTTAAAGTGTAGTTTTTAAAAAGCAATCACATAATTTTTACAAAACTGAGTAACATTTGGATATTGCATTTGTAATACAATGCCCAAAGGGATCAGTTCACTAATCCGATGATCTTTCCCACAAGATAATATCACTTCATGCTCTGTCATTTCATAAGCTTGATTCAACAAAGCTAATACCGTTCACAACTTGTTAGCCGATTAAGCAGCTCTGAAAATCTTGTTTGCAGTGTTTAATTTCCAAACAGAATGAATTGAAAAGCCATAACTAGAAGGCTTGAGGTAGTGCCCTATTTGTTTCTTCCATGTACATTTCAAATTGACTGTGTATCTGACATGTTCTACATCAGATCCATGTAATTTATGCTAATCCTCTGGCCAAACCACTTAGCCACTCCCTGCATAATTTATACCCAATGCTACACTCTCCATGGGTACCATATGTGTCTTCCCATCTGCTCTTACAGTACACTTTAAAGTCACTGGAATCTATTGGAAAAATTACTCCAAATCACTGACTTCTTTTCCATCTTGCTGCAATAAATTCTTATTAGAGTAAACTGAAGGAAATCTACTTGGAAACCTACTGCACAAAAAAAGGAATTTCTATATTGCTAAAGGTATTTTTGAATAGGAAAACTGGAGATACAAACAAAAGTGGCCTATTTGCCAGCATCTTTTGGTTCATAAAACAACATTGTATGTCAAAGTTCTAAGTGTAAAACACATTCTGTTTCTACTATTATGCAGAGTAAACTGGATTTGTCCACATTCGTGTATACATTGTGCCTGTTTAAGGCGGTGGGCAAACATTCATGGTGCAATCTGTAATCGTGAAATCGTGAAATAGATTAAACAGCAAATTTGGAGTTAGCAAAGGTAAAGTTCTGGGTTGACGTCTAAACTAATAAGCTCCAGCTGTGTCTCAATTATAATCCAAAGCATCCTCTAATAGCTGAAGGCTTTCTACTCAAAAATTCTCTAACTTTATCTCTGCCTTCGGTGGGATTCTAGGAGTTTTAATTTATCAGCCTTGGAATACACAAAGGTTGGAAAAACTGCACCCAATTTTTATTCATACTTATGTTATGTAATGTAAATCTAAGCCATCTTCAATATACATTAATTATATATTTTGGCTGGATTCACTCCAAGGGGCAAATTTACTAAAGGGCGAAGTGGCTAACGCTGGCGAAAATACGCCAGCATGACGTCATTTTGGCACTTCGCCGATTTAATAACGGGTCCTGACGTAATTATGCTAGCGAAGGAGATAGATTCTAGCGCAACTTCACACTCTAACGCCTGGTGTATTTTCGCTCTGGTGAAAGAGCGTTACTACGCAAGTTTTTGTTTTTACTGAACGTTACCTCTATCGCCAGACTTGCCTTCGCCACCTCAGACCAGTCGAAGTGCAATAGAGAAGATAGGACTTGGTCCGAAAAAAGTTTGAGTTGTTTCTAAGTCCCATAACACTGGCGTATTTTCCTTTTTACAGGGTGATAGGCTGAAAAAGATTGCACATTTTTTTTTTTTTTGGGTACCCTCCTTCCCCCTATATTTCCTTACATATGGCACATAAACTCTACTGTGGGCTCATGTATAGGGCAATATAACAACTCTATTTTCTTTTATTAAGGTTCCCTGGGCTTGTGTAGTGTACTGTATTTGCTGCAACATGAACGTCCATTAGCGTAGCGCAACTTCACTATGCCTGCCATAGTAACGCTAGCACAACTTCGCAAGCGCTCGGTGCCGGAACTTAGCGTTGTCTGTGCGAAGTTGCGCCTGGCAAAGTGTGGTGAAGGCGCCAAAGCCGTCGCTGGTGAATTTTCACCCATTAGTGAATTTCCCCCCAAGGATGAAGTAAAAGATACAGCTCTGAGTGTTTGAGGCTGGTAGCGGGTTTCAGGAATGTATAACTTGCATGGGGGGTCCCTGGTGCGCAGCCCCAAAGGGTCCAAACTACCCAGTTTGACACTGTTGAATAAGTGGACACCATACATATTGTCTGAATCCAGTCAGCAGCTTATATAAGTCCATTAATGGCCAACAAACAGATAACAGAAATTGACATATATATACTGCTTTCAGTAGCAATTACATTTACAAATAATTTTAAAACCACTAGACATGTTTATTTAAAGTATATTGGAAAGTTGCTTACAATTATATTTTGTATATATATATTATAATTATATTATGATTCATAATTTTAAAAATCTCAAAGTAACACTGGCAATAAAATAACTATTCTTCAAAATATTCATATACATTAAGGGGCCCATTTACTATGGGTCGAAGTGGATTCTAAGTGAATTTTCTAATTCAAAAACTTCGAAGTAATTTTTGGGTACTTCGACCATCGAATAGGCCAAATTCGACTTCGATTAGAATTGGAAATACTTAGAATATTCGACCATTCGAAAATCGAAATACTGTCTCTTTAAAAAAACTTCGACTTCGACACTTCGCCACCTTAAACCTGCCGAATTGCTATGTTAGCCTGTGGGGACCTCCTAGAACCTATAGCCAACAGTTGGCTAAGTTTTTAGAAGTCAAATTTTTTTTTTTTTGAAAATCGTTCATCGATTAAATCGTTCGAATCGTTCGTTTCGAAAGATTTCTACGATCGATCGATTTTAATTCAATCGAAAACTGCTAAATTTAATTAAAAAAAACTTCGACTATCAAATTTTTTCAATTCGATGGTTGAATTTCTAAGTTTTAACACTTCGAAATTCGACCCATATTAAATCTGCCCCCTAAAGTTCCTTACGTCATGTTGATCATTTTTCGCTGATAGGTCTGCTTTTGTAAGTTATTGTTCATTGAAGTTCTCAACCTGTCAACGTTTCTACTGCTGCACAAATATGGCAGCCCTCTCATAGAGGATCCAATGTACTTGAATTACAAAGCACTAAAGAGGAAGTGGAGAGTAGCCACAAAATGCGTATAGCAGATGGCCTAAAGTCCTGTGTGTAGAGGACTTTTGATATTTGAAAATAAAGTGTGATTTTAATCAATTGATGAACTCTTTGGTGCTCTGTGAGTATATTGCATGGATTATGGTAAATTGTTCGTACACGTACACGTGCAGCAAAGAGGGACTATGCTAGCTGGTTAGTGCTCCCATAATGATTGTGTTTGGACTCTCATAGAGGAACATTTTGTATAGCCCCCAGTGTAACTTTTCTTTTCCTTTTAAATGCTATGTCATTGATTACTTACTACTACAAGCACATATCACATAAAATGTACTATTTAGGAGCACATTAAAATCTGTGGATTAAAAGGACCACAATTGGGTCCAGGATCCCAACACATTAGGAATAGAATATTGGGCTTCAGGTAAATAGCTAGAAGTTTAAAGTAATGTACTTACGTGTTTACAGCCTTCCACCAAAAATCCAAAATTTTCATACCACCAACACCAGGCAAAAGTGCTTTGGGTACATCTTCCAAGAAACTGTATAAACCACTCTGGTCATTCTACAAGGAAATAAATATAAAATATATATAATTATTTTTCACCAAACAAGCATTGTGCAGTCAGACCACTGATTTCATATGGTGTTTAACTGCTGCAGAAAGACATATCCCGTGTCACTTCCCACTGACTGAATTAAACTACAAAAATATCACTATAGCATATATATTTAATTCAATAAGTGACAACAGGTAGTAGCTGTGGTATTTTCAGTCACTTTTAAGCCAGCTAAAAAGCACTGGATGAAAAACATAAGACATAAGATAACTATAAGACATAAGATAACTATACATGGTGAGATCTTTTTTGACGTGGGCCAACAGATCAGATCATACTGTGGGGCTATGGAGACCTGTTGGGCGAGAAACGTATAAATGCACCACTGAGGTCCTCATCAGAGTCCTCAACCTGATACATATCTGTCCCCATATATGGCACAATAAGCTTTGATTGACCTGTGTATGTACAGCTTTAGTCTGAGAATTATATGCTATATGGAGGCAAATAAACAAGTGTAGTATACATCACACTACACTGCCATGAAGAGTGATGTTGGACTCAAACTAGTGAGGTTACATTGAGGGCTGTCCAGCCACCAGAATGTGAATAAAACTATACATTGTATTTGGGGAATTTACGGGAATCCATGTACAAGAGAATGACTGGTCTTTCTAACATGCAAGAAAGCAGCACAAATCATTTGTATGCTCATCAGTGTTAAGTCAGCAATTTTATTAGTGAAACTAGGATTATGTCTCAAAAGCAGGACAGCTTAGTAGATATTACATGTTTGTCAGACCCACTGTAGGATAAAATATGCTGGCCACAGTCTAACCCCTGTGAGAGCATTGATGCCGACTGCAGCTGAGAAATCCAATGTTGGCATAGCTATGAAACTGATTTAATTGAGTCCTCGGTATAGATTCAATAAGGCCCAAGCATCTAGAAGATTCTACCAGTTCATATTCTGCTGACCCCCATGGCAATTAAAGCAGAGAACAGCATCCAATGCAATAGGGAGCAAAAAAGGCTCCAAATGTTGAGCTGAAAAATAACTTTGGTACAAAAATAACCTCCTCATAAAACTTCTTATTTTATCTTTCATTTCACAGAACAACATTGCTCTTTTGAATTTATTTTGACTATTACATGTCTGCATTTAGTGCTGTTAAAACGGTTGCATGCATTTGGAGCTTGAATTAAATGTACTGCATCTGTGCAATGTGGTTAGAAGTAGCAACCACATAGTAAATAAACCCTCCAGGATACAAAAGTGTCTGCAACAAGCTGAGAACATGTCATTTTGCTTTCTGCAAAAAGAAAAAACATTCCTTATATGCAAAACGCTACAGGGGTGATGTGCTAAGCAGCATGGAGTGGAATTCATTTGCACCTCTTGGTTGAATTCATAAGGGGACAAAAATAAAATGGAATTTTATCCCCACACACCAATTTCAATGAGCAAGCTATTAAAGGAATACTGACAGAATCTGGGAATTCGGCAATGCAATGCCCAGCTCAAAAATACTAACCCAAATGTGTTGAGAATTTTTAGTCTGTTTGCTGTGTACTCCCATCAGCTCTAGCATTTCAGGTACACAGAGGCTCTCATCAGGTCCGGAACAAGATTCAAAATAGGCCCTAGCATTTCAATTACACAGAGGCTCCCATCAGATTTGGGACGAGATTCAAAATAGGCCCTTGCATTTCAGGTACAAAGAGGCCCAAACATCTAAGGTATCTTACAGCAGCATCTCTGGCACTTCTCAGAGACCAAAGAGTGCCTGTCTGTAGTGACCACAGAGACCTGCTATAAGCATGATACCCATAGAATACCCACAAAGAGGTTTGGGTTTTCAGGCAGAAAGCCCCCATATCTTGACTGAGAAGGCAAACCTGGATAAAGTGTAGTTTGTTATATCTCCCACCTTCCCTACCCTGGCCCGGTTTATCCGCCACCAGATTAACGTCACTTCCAGTCCATGGAGACCCAGTTATGTAGGTCTTGGGTCGGTAAGTAAGTTAACCCACTGCGGAAAGAGTTGGGTAGTGGGTCAGGGAAAGGGGCATAAAAAGTTGGTGGGTCCTGGTCAGGTCTGCCTGAATAGACCTGTCCAGAACTCTACCATTGTGGGCTTGACTTTTCTAGAGGAGACCAGTAAGCCATAGTCTCTCTGGCCTGAAAGAAGTTTGGAAAATATGGTTATAATGCTATCACCAAAATATCCTGGGGATGGCAATGCAGAATTTTCAAAATCTTCTTAGCATTCCTTTAATTATGGCCTTCGTTAAGTAGCTTATAATAATAAGTGCTGCGCCAACCAAATGCTGCTGGACTGCAATTCCTAACATATGCCAATATATTAGCGAGAGTTAAAGCATGCTGAAGCCCTCTATTATCACAGATCATTCTAAGAGCAAACTCAATAAACATTTTCCCAACTCTCAAGGTGCAGAAGCAGCTCAAACCAACGAGAAACCTTCTTGCTGTGTGCATACAACTCCCTGTTCTTTTTCTGTTGATTATTATTCTATATTTATACAGTGCTCACATATGCTGCATGCTATCATTCCTATCAGTCTCTGCTCCAGGAGAGGTAATGGTAAAAAACACAAGGGTCCGAGGATGCAGACATCAAATAAATTATACATCAGTCCAGTCCAGAAGAACATAGAGCATATTTCACCCAACTGCCAACTTGTCCATTAAGTTCAGGCTGAAAGCAGAATGTAAGATGCTGAAACATGTCTAGAAGGACATCATCACGGGAGGTCTTAACACTACTGATTTCAAAGTGGATAATTCGGTTTTTAGAAGGCACACACCCAATTTCAATTTAATAGTGAGGTGCTTGTCCCATAAAGACCGCCAATATAGAGTCTCCAAAAATAATCAAACAAAAGATAAATATAGGGACTGCACACTCAAAATTGAAAAAGGCAAAAGTTTATTACATTTACAAAAAATACACTCACATGTTCAGTTATGGCCCAGTATTGGCCCTACGCATTTCGACCACAAAAGTGGTCTTCATCAGGGGAAAAATCCATAAGTTATTACAAAAAGGATAAAAAGGCCTTGTAATAATGTAATAAACTTTTGCCTTTTTCAATTTTGAGTGTGCAGTCCCTATATTTATCTTTTGCTCAAAGTGGATAAAGCTGACCACAGACGCAAAGATCCAAACGTACGAATCAATTGTACGATCGGACTTCCCCATCTCCCGACCTGCCACTAACCATTCCGATCAAATAAAGTAGTAAAAGAACAGAACAGGCGATATTCTGCCCCTGACAGCAATCGTACGATAGGTATGTCCGACAAAGCTAGTGACAGTCTCCCTCTGAAAATCGTACGATCGGCAATACATGCAGAGATATTACCTGCAGCTGACAGAAATCTTTTAACCTGTCTGAACGACCAAACGACCGATCTCCGCCGGACGAAAAATTTTGGGACTCTCCACACACGGTCTGAAAATCGTACGAATCCTCGATTCGTACGATCAGATCTTTGCGTCTGAGCAAGCAAACTATGGCGAATCAGCTGCCCCGCATCCGCTTCTGGACTGCCTGCACCCGGAAGCATTGTTTCAGTTCGGGTGCAGGGAGACACGGTGATTTTCGGCGTTTAAATTTCTTTGACTTTTTCATTCTACCTGAAACCTGTGCTTGAGGATAATCTGATAATTTAGTAGTACACTCTCCCCATAGGGCCTCAATTATGAAACCAATAATCACTTGGGCCCTGCTAAAAAGTAGTATAGGGATGAAAAAAATCACCTGCACTTGCATGAACATGCCCTACTCCTAGCCAGATCCCATTATGCTGAAATCCTGTCCATGAAACTGGACCTTGCAACATGACAATGATCTTAAATATTCCAGTAAATCCATTAAAAAAATGATATCTGAGTGAAAACTGGACTTCATTTTTCCAAACAAGGAAATGGCATATCTGTTTACTATTTGTTGAATACATTATTTCAAAGTCTATATTTTTCAATTCCGTTTCATCATCTTAAAATACATTATTTATTCTTAAATAAATTAATTTTACTCCACATATGTTAAGAAAAAAAACTTTACATGAGGTACACTTTTTTTTTAACAAGTTGGGAGTGAGTTAAACCTAATGGAATATTGCCTTGTTTCAACCCAAATTAACTATGCAGGGATATTTCTACCACGAGATGAGTATTGTGTCCTGGCGGGGGGGGAGCTTTTTCAAAGCAAAAGTTTATCAAGCTTCCACAAAACAAAATTATATTTAAACTGGAGTTTTTGGCCATGGGGTTCCCAATAGAACACAGTTACTTCTAAGAGCTATATAGATGGCCAGACACTTCTGAATATTACTAATGGTTGGTGGTATTCAGAAGTGCCTGGTCTCCCATATAGCTTTTAACAATAACTGTGTTCTGTGGGAACCCCCAGTCAAAAGATTTTAAATAATTTAAGGTCTAAAGAACAAAATTATTTAATTAAGGATCCTTGGTAAATTAAGTGTTAGTTTCTTTTTGAGAACTTAATTGTTTGAATAGATCAAATGAGAGGAGTCAGGGGAAGTAGTTTGCCAGTATCTTAATACATAAAATGTGTCATTTTGCTGTGGGCCCACCACCAAGGAAACTTTGTTATTACGTAAGTATGGCGTCTACCCCTTGAGTATCACATAGGAGTTTTCACAGCTTTACCACAGACCTTTTTCTAAACTACTGTCAAAGACTCAAGCCAAAAGTGTTAACATTTTCACTGTTCATTTTAAGTAAAGCAGATCTCGGTAGATTATCAAGAGCTTGTACACACAACTGTAGCTAAATATTATTTTTGAATAAAGTGGTTCAAATGGCACTGTTATATTTAGATTTTTTTTGGAAATTGCATGTGTGTAGTGTAGTGGCAGTAATTAAAAGTACAATGGGACTGTGTGCTTTTTAGAGAAGTGGAGTGTTCGACCAGTGTGCAAATAAACTTGTCTAGCATGTGTGAAGCTCAACTGCACTATGACGGACAAGTCTCACCGCAAATCTCTCAAATAAATCCGTATATACTACTACAATAAACTCTTGTCTTTATTTCCATTTTATGTACAAATCTGTAAGTAAATGGCACAGTGCATTAAAGCACTACTGACGCGTTTCGTGCCTTTACTATTGTAAAACTCCAGTATATTGCAGGTACAGCTTTATAGACATCCCTAAATTAAAACCTTCCCTTAAAGACATTTCTTAAACATGTACATACATATCTTTGTACAAATCCATTAAATTAGATAAGTCATATAAAAACATATATAAAGCAAGTTTTAAATTCCAAGATAAACTCAAACACATATTATACAAATGTAAATCCTTTATACCTTTACAGTACAATATAACTAAATATTTTATTTCCCTTTTTTTAAGCCATACTGGCATCTCTGTTTCTGAGATAAACATCCACCATACCTCTTCCTATATTTTAAATTCTATCTATATCTGTTTTTCTCTAAATTGATATATTCTCTTTATGGAAGGAAACATACCTTTTATTTCCATTATGTACATTCAAACTCGATCTGCTATTGCTTTCCTCCCTTTACAAGCTACATATTCTAAAACACTATCCTTAAAGGGATCCTGTCATAGGAAAACATGTTTTTTTTCAAAACACATCAGTTAATAGTACTACTCCAGCAGAATTCTGCACTGAAATCCATTTCTCAAAAGAGCAAACAGATTTTTTATATTCAATTTTGAAATCTGACATGGGGCTAGACATTTTGTCAATTTCCCAGCTGCCCCTGGTCATGTGACTTGTGCCTGCACTTTAGGAGAGAAATGCTTTCTGGCAGGCTGCTGTTTTTCCTTCTCAATGTAACTAAAGGAGTCTCAGTGGGACATGGGTTTTTACTATTGAGTATTGTTCTTAGATCTACCAGGCAGCTGTTATCTTGTGTTAGGGAGCTGTTATCTGGTTACCTTCCCATTGTTCTTTTGTTTCGCTGCTGGAGGGGAAAAGGTAGGGGGGGGGTGATATCACTCCAACTTGCAGTACAGCAGTAAAGAGTGATTGAAGTTTATCAGAGCACAAGTCACATGACTTGGGGCAGCTGGGAAATAGACAATATATCTAGCCCCATGTCAGATTTTAAAATTGAATATAAAAAAAATCTGTTTGCTCTTTTGAGAAATGGATTTCAGTGCAGAATTCTGCTGGAGCAGCACTATTAACTGATTCATTTTGAAAAAAATGTTTTTTCCCATGACAGTATCCCTTTAATTCTTGGGTAATGGCACATTGGGAGATTTGCGTTTAAATCTGTGCTGCCAGGCAACAATTCTCCCCAAAAATGATTTCCTACCAGCAATGAATGAAATTCCTGCTGGGAAACATACAAAATTCTTTATATGTTTGTTTCATTCCCTGATGAAAGTTATAATAAAAAACCTGAAGTTGGATTTAATAAACCTAAACATACACAATGCTTTATTTTCCAAAGTTGCTCGATGTTGTCACGTGAGGAACTTCAGGCGACTTTGGAAAACAAAGCACAATGTACGTTTTCCCAATGATGACTTACTTTATTGCTGGTGGGAAAGCATTTGAGAAGATTTATAGTCCAGGGTAGCACAGATTCATATATATATATATATATATATATATATATATATATATATATATATATATATATATATATATTTGTTTATATTTCCTTGATGAAGTTTCTAATATAGAACCGAAACGATATATATATATATATATATTTGTTTATATTTCCTTGATGAAGTTTCTAATATAGAACCGAAACGATATATATATATATATATATATATATATATATATATATATATATATATATATATATATATAAATACATATTGGTAATGAAAAGGGAATAGCTAAAGTGCTGATTTTGTGAAGTTTACCTTCATGAGCCATAAATAAGATCTAGAGAATGGATGAAATATATATTTCATATATATATGAAAAATATACAAAAAATTGGATAAAATATAACCATCACTAACAATTTGGTGAAAAAAAACTGAACTGTATATAGGCTAAAAACGAAAAAACCCTGCAAACACACCCATTTGCAGTTTTTATATCCAGTTAGTGTGGTGTGCCCACAGCATTCCTTCCCTGCTCACTCACATAGTGGGAGCAGCCTATCAGGCTATTTTCTCTCTTTAGTAACTGCACATATAATGATTATATGACATATTCTGTGTACCCACCAAGCTGTACTTTCATAAGACAATTAACCCAACTAAACTATATACAGCATGCTTCAAGCTACTATTACTGCTGCTGTAAACACTGTTAGTAAGAGTAAGAAAGGACCTTAATGTGGCTTTCCAGGAGTGTCCCATGTCCTGCCACTAGCAGGATGCAAATCATTGCGCGGCTTTGCCCTGGAATGTTGTAGTGAAGCGCAAACAGCAGTACAAGCCACTCAGAGTACAAAGTGCCGGACTAGGGCGGTGCAGAGGTAAATGACCTGCCCCTGCCCGGCCGTTTTGTATTTACTATTACACTCCTCTATGTAGCGCAAGCTTACATACGCACACACATTCAACAGAAGGCCTAGTCGAAACTCACGGTTTTCTTATTTGTCCCACACAGTGAGGCCGCGCCTCCTACATGACACGCGTATGTCCCCGCCCACTCTCTCTGGCGTTCCACTGAGGTCTCAGTCAGGGGGCGGGCGGTGGAAATGTTAAAACTGCTTTCTCTATAGTGAAAATGGTGTACAAAGTGCGCTTTTATTTTAGAGTGGAGCAGTAAGTGTAGGCGTGACGGGCCTGAGGGAAGTTTACGCACGATGTAACATTTGGTGCAGCTTCACATGAGACAGTTATGCTACTGTACAGTTTCTTGACTGGACTGTGCCCAGCGGTGCGTGGAAATTCCTGTTTTATTCACAGCTACACAAACATTACTAGCAATTGGTTTTGCTGTGGGGTTCAGTGGCCGGTATTTACTAAAGAAAGGTGCAAACGAGAATTAAGAAATTGTTCCCAACCAAATAGTATTTATAACTATGTTTGTGTCTGTATATGGAGAATAATGAAGATTAGAGAGGCTTCCCTAAACATTGACAATATAAACTGCAACATACACAGAACACAGTAGAGATGTGCTGCTCAGGAAAACCCTTAACCTGTAGCTGACCTTAAAGGGCACCTGTTGGGCAAAAATAGTAACTCAACCCAAGAATTAAGAAAAGCCCCTACCTACTAAACAAGATAGTACCCTGTCCCTGTTTCCCCTTGCATAGTTTAATAGTAGGGATGGGCGAACTTGACCAAAAATTCGCCCGAAGTTTCACGATTTCGGAATACGAAGCGCCACGTGTGCATTGCTGCAGGGGGAAGGCAGTTCGGGGAGATTGTCGCCCCGAAGAAGAGCCAATTTGTCGCTGCGGCGACTAATCTCCTCGTGTGAACTGACCCTTAGACAGGAATCTTTTTAAAAGATTTTCTTTATTGATTTTTTTGCCTAGGGAGGGTGTCATCCACTATTTTTTTCCAGAAGCCAAGTGTAGGAGGTCAGGAGCTTTCCAGGTCAAAAGAAGGGCTTTCCTGGCATAATGGAGCAACTGCTGTAGGCACAGTCTATCACAGGAGGGCAAGGTAAGTCCTTCAAATAGTCCAAGGAGACAAAATTCCGGTGACCTTATGTTAGGTAGTCCCAAAAATGTATTCATGTAACTAAGTATTGTGGCCCAATATTGTTGAACCTTAGGACAGCCCCAGAAAACATGCAAGTAGGTGCCCGCTTCTGCATTACATTTAAGACATACATCTGGATGACCCTGATACATACGTGCCAGCCTGTGTGGGGTTAAATACACTCTGTTTAGGAATTTAATGTGAATAAAGCGATCTCTGATACAAATATTGGTTTCTGGAATTTGTTCAAGTATCTCTGCCCATGTTTCTTCATCTAGTGATGGAAAATCAGAGGCCCATTTTCTACACACTTGATGTATGGGTTCAAAGTTCCCTTGAAGCACAATTGCATAGAACCAACTAAGGGGCTTGGTCAATTCTGGTCTACGAAGGTAATGATCTAGGGTAGACTCAGTTATCTGTGGGGTCCCTTCTGGAAATTGGGCCTGCAATGTGTATCTTAATTGTAAGAATATAAAGAACATCTGGTTAAGAAGACCATATTCCTCCTTCAGCTGGACAAATTGTTTCAGTTCACCAGCTCCAATTATATCCCCTAGGTATTTCACTCTGGCATTAGCCCAGAAACTAACCTCAGGCAAGGATCTGAATTCTCCTAGGGGATTATTACCCCAGAGAGGGGTCCATTTGGACCAGGTGTGAGATTTTTTGTGCCCTGACACCACCATCTTCTGAAATACCTGGACTACCGTTTTCGTAGGGGGGGTCATTGGGTACAATGCAGGTAAACCTCTATACAACTGGTTGGCTAAAGCTTCATAGGAAGAGATGACTGCCGCTCTACTACTGTGCCCTGGTTACTGGGGTCCGGATGGAGCCACCACCATGCATACACCAACTGGCTAGCATAGAAATAACTTTGGAGGTCAGGAAGGGCTAATCCCCCTTTCTTTACTGGGGCCTGCAACATTTGCATGCTAATCCTTGGCCTCTTTCCTGCCCAAATGAAGTCCCTGATATATGCCCCAGGCTGCTTAAACCATGCTTTCGGGAGTGTAATTGGTGCATTGTGGAACGCATAAAGGAACTTTGTCAGGTATATAATTTTAAAAATATTGACCCGACCTGGCTGGGACAAGGGTAAGTTGGCCCAATACTTTACTTTAGTTTTCAGAGATCTAACTATCGGGGCTAAATTTA
The DNA here is from genome assembly GCF_017654675.1 of Xenopus laevis. Classification (NCBI taxonomy): domain Eukaryota; kingdom Metazoa; phylum Chordata; class Amphibia; order Anura; family Pipidae; genus Xenopus; species Xenopus laevis. Next base: position 79,491,788 of record NC_054383.1, read on the forward strand.
GTTCTATATATTTCTTTGGGTCTTTGTGGATTATGATACCCAAGTAAGTGAATGAGGAGACCCATTGAATTTGTGTGTCTTGGTCTCTGTTTGCACGTCTGAATCTATTGGGAATATAATTGACTTCCCCCAGTTGACCCTAAGGCCTGAGAGTGTTCCAAACACATTAATTTCCTGCAATAGTATTGAGAGGGAGTCTTTCGCGTTGGCAAGGTACACCAGCATGTCATCCACATAAAGCGAGATTTTCTCTTCCAGCCTCTGTAATTTAAGTCCCTCAATATTAGGGTTGTTTTGAATTCTGATGGCTATTGGCTCTATAGCCAGAGCAAAGAGCAGAGGCGACAGCGGACACACCTGTCTCGTGCCCCTCGCCAATGCAAACTCCTGTGATAGTTCCGCATTCACCAATATTCTGGCTCTAGGCGAGTCATACAGAGATTTAACCCACTTAACAAACTCATCTCCCAACCCATATTTGGTCAAAAGTGTCCATAAGTAGGGCCACTACACAGTGTCAAAAGCTTTCTCAGTGTCCAGTGACACTACAACTCTCACAGTGACATTGTGTGTGGCCGACATACTTGTGTATAGGTGCCTTATGTTAACATCCGTGGCCCTACTTGGGATGTTTGCAATCTGTTTGCAAGTATTTTGACTAATATTTTTATATCCGAGTTTAATAAGGAAATGGGCCGATAGGATGCACACTTTTCCGCCGGTTTCCCATCTTTTAATATAAGAGTAATTGTAGCCAGCTTGGAGCTATCTGGTAACTGAGCCCCCTTGTGATTGCATTAAAAAGTGAACTGAGCTTGGGTCCCAAGAGTTCTTTGTTAGCCTTGTACCACTCCATGGGGAGCCTGTCTGGGCCTGGGGTCTTACCATTGGGGAACATTTCTATTGCCTCAACCACCTCCTCAGAGGCTTGTTAAGACCCTCTGCCTCCTCCGGAGGGAGCCGAGGCTGAAGTTCCCCCTGTGAATACTTTTGGACATACGCCAAATTAACCTCCCTCTGTGCAGCTGCCAGGTCTGCTTCCAGTGACTCACAAATGCCTTGCCTGCGTCCCAAACTACTTGTTCTTGGGTGGATCCCTGATTGAGTGCCCAGTATTCTTTGAACTGTGTTTCGAAAGCTTCCCTGACCTGCCCATGACTAATCCACTTTGGAGGGAGTCTCCATTGCTGCGGTTTACTCCTCCCACCCAGCTGCAAATCTATCTGGAGTGGAGCATGGTCGGAGCAAATTCTTGAAATAAAGGAGACAGAAAGACAGGGAATCTTGGGGAGCAGTGGGGGAGTGTACTTTCCCAGTCTGACCCACACCCAAACCTAAAGTGCAGTCGTTTGCCAAATTTCAACCCGAACCTGCCCAACCAGGGTTCAACCTGCACTTCACTAACCAACTGCTTCTGTTACAGGCTACAGCTTAAAAGGCTTCACTCTCTACTAAGCCCGTCTACTACATAGTGGGGGGAAAACAGCAGGAGGTAAACAACTATTTTTTGGTGTAAACATGAAGATCCACAATGCACCCAGATATCTATCTGACAAATGAGATTGTGCCATGTTATAGAATTGGAGAACTACTCAGCAGCACACTGTGGTAAAGGGCAAAACAGCTGTCTATGGCGTTTTGTGGCTTCTAAGATTCAGTCTGTTTCAGTCATAGACTTGATCAATGACCCTGCTCCATTCTGTAGTATCAGAGAATACTACTACCTAGGCAGCCAGGACATCCACCTTGTGACAAACAGCAAGCTCAGGACTCAAGGGCACAGATTGGGGATAGCCTATTATCCCCCTACTTTTGCTCCTAGGCATTCACCCTTTTTGCCTACCCCTAGATCCAGTCCTACCTTTGACATTCTGGCATTCAAATGTATTGGAAAACTACTGTTTAGTTAAAATCTTTACTTGTTAGTGCATCTTTGTAATGCCCATCTACAACACTTTTCAACTTTCACCTAAATTATCATGTTGTTGGTAAATCTACAAAATTTCCATTCATGTAATAGACTTTTCTTGCCTGAGGTGCAAGTGCTTTTCACTATTAGACATAGTCATATAACATTTTCATTTTTTAAACAGCCCATGCCATATTTCTGGTCTGGTCTTGTTTAACCCCACTGGTACAAAGGGATAAAGCAAAGCAAATGGGCTTATTATTTACTGCATGTTTCAAAAACTGTCACCTAGGACAATGCCATATTTGTAGGAAAACTTGTTTCCCTGGTCTGTCAGAAAGCAGTTCTGACTATGCACTTGATCGTTTCAGTCATGTTTGAGTTCAAAATGTACTTACCTTGCACAATGTAATTTAACCCTTTTCACAGATGTTTCACAGTCTGCCTATGGGTGCATACCTATGGGTGCATGAAATATACTTGTGCAGTTAGGCTGAGTTTATGTTTGATTGGATGTTTTTATTGTTCTACCTAAACTACAATGTTACAATCTAACTGGTCTCTCTAACTAGGCTTGCATGAACAGAAACCTTGCATATTATCCATGTACTGAAAACCGAAATACACAGCTAAAATCTGTCCATCAAAAATCACTAGAACTACAGGCAAGCCAGCTTTGAGGTCTTATTACTGGTGGCCCACTGATATGAGAAGTTATTTCTTACTACATTTACCTCTCTGCAGTTCTGAAAGGTTAGCACCCATGGTGAGTTTTAATAATTACTGGATCTCATTGGATGTCACGGCTTATGGCTCTATTAAAAACGATAACTGTTAGGGTGAGAAGTGCCAAAAGGAGCCAATGAAAAATATATCTCAATGAAAGAAAACAAAGAAAGGGCCTGTGTGTAGTGATTTTATATCAAGATGCACCAGATGATTGATTTTGTAACTATTAAATGCTTCTGATTGGTTGCTATGGTTTTCTAGACTTTGCAACTTATATTGCATCATCCAAATGTAGAGCTCAATGCTCAATTAAGGATCGAAAGACAGAGCAAAAGCTTAGCCCCCCCCAAAAAAACTTTGCAGTTTAAAAAAGTCATAATTTTCCTTTTTATATTAAATGGACTAGATGTCTGTTTATTTAGTAGGCAGGGGGTTGCTTCAAATTTTGTATAGGTATGGGAGACTTTTTGTAATTTGGATCTCCATACTTTAAGGGGGTTTTTTTTTATCAAAGGTCGAGTTTTAGAGGTTTTTTATACCTCAAATGAACTCACAACTAGAACTACATGACTACTACATGACCTCGACTGGTTTTAGCTGGAGTATTTTTGTATTAAAGCTATTTCCAGCTTCGAGGTATAATAAATCTCGGAAAAATCTGAGTTTCTTTACAAAAAATGTGATTTTTTTTAACCCGAACATTTGAATTTTTGACTGCAAACGACCCTAGAAAACCTAGAATTTTTCAGGAAAACTAAACTCGCCTTTGATAAATTACCCCTTAGTCTTCTAAATATAGAATTTAATTTAATATTAAATAAACCTAATAAAATTGTTTTGCCTCGAGTAAGGATTAATGATATGTTAGTTTGGATCAACTACAGACTGCTTGTTCAAATATTACAGAGAAAAAGGAAGTCATTTTGAAAAATTAAATTTTTTTGTTTAAAGTGGTATGGTCTTCCCTTTCCAGAGCTTCTGGATTACAGGTTTTCAGATAACGGATACTATACCTGTAACTTAATTTAAAAATAATTGGGTATCTACTTTTATTAATAGCATTTGAATGCTATTTTGCTCTGTGCACTTGCACTTGTCATTAAACGAGTCCGAGTTTCTTATGAAGCGTCAGAGTTCAGGGCAAAATTTTCTGATCAAAACTGATAGGAATGTGTCAGTATTAGTATCCAAGCACTTGATAGTGATCTTTGCTAGGAATGTGACCCTTAGGGTAAGGTCACACCCGGCGATAAGTCGCTTGCGATTTTTAAAAGGAAGTCGCGGCGGCAAGGCGATCGTCTTTGTGCAGGAGGAAAGTTTTGAGTGACTTTTACCAGGAAGCGATTATCATACCATAGTGCTGTGCACTATGTGTTCTCTCTGCGTCTTGCCTCGCATGTTTTGTTTGTCTATATATTGTCTCGTAGCGTTGTTACGTAGCGTCATGACGTCAGCGTCAGAATTTCCATATTATCACTGATACTATTCTCTGTGTGTATGTGCTTGTGGGAGATTTCTGTGCTTCTCTATGTACATACTATTTCTCACCTATTGCTCCAAAAAGGGTCTCTGCTAGTTTTAAAGCTACAGGCAATTTCAAATCACACTGTGTACATAATAGCTGGCAATTTGCATGTGCCTTTATGTGTCAACAAAACGAACGACTTGTTGCCAGAACTCGCTTTTAAAAATCGTAAGCCATACTCTAACCCCTTGAAAGATATATTGGCTCCAACCCAGTGTACGATTCTATGAATCCCATGATCCCTGGCATCTAATCCTTTTTGGAGTGACAGCATAAGTACTGCATGCTAGGCTGGGGGTGGCTTGGGAGCACTTCTGTAGCAAAGTCATGAGTATTCATTCCTAGTGATACCTGTCCATTGTAGAAACATGTCAGAATCACTTTATAGTATAGAATATAATAAAGTACCCCCTCATGTAAAATATAAGGATATTATAAGTTACTGAGGCGTTTCATGACCTTTATACAGGTCATGGAACTCCGAGGTAACTTCTAATATCCTCATATTTTGCAATGAGGGTACTTTATTTATTATAATACACAAGTTTCAGTGAGTCGTGTGACAGAAATTACATCAGAACTCACCGTTTATAACTGATGACATCAGAACTCACCGTTTCTAAGGATATAATTTACAGGATATTCATAGCTTTTGTGTATTATATATATATATATATATATATATATATATATATATATATATATATATATATATATATATATATACCAGTCTCATGGGTGTCCGCACTCTTTTCTCCTGTTTTGCTGAGGTGCACGGTCAAATGTTGTAATGTATATGATGAAGGGTCAGCACACTCATTTGTAGATCAATCAAACGTGATTTTATTCAACACAGCATTGTGTCCACTTGGGGACCTTTATCCTTGATAAAGGTCCCCAAGTGGGACCGAAACGTTGGACACAATGCTGTGTTGAATAAAATCACGTTTGATTGATCTACAAATGAGTGTGCTGACCCTTCATCATATATATATATATATATATATATATATATATTCTAATAGCAGGCATGTTCCTCTTGTAATTCTCATATGTAATAAATGATTTGGCTTCCCACAAAAACATTGACTGAGGTTATTATGAGGTTATTGACTAAGGTTATTATGAATCAATGTTGTAAGAGCATGACTTTGTCCATTTTTACCTGGAAACATTTTATACACCTGGACTTTTTGTCTTGGTACAAAATAAGCCACCCACAAAGGTGCTTGCACTTATATGCCCACTTTTAAACTTCCATCGGTTTGCTGGTTGCCCAGAGCAAGCCCCAGGGTATAGAGTTGCAAGTGATCCCTGGAGCTACAACTTTCTATTTTGGAATCAATCGGCGCAACTGAAAGAAAAGCAACCCATGGATATTGTTTCCCGGAGATATAGTCAGTATTTCTTAAATAGTAGTGGAATTCGATTGCAGAGAGTGGAGTTGTACCACGTGGTCAGGTATTCTGCACTTTAGAGTCGATGAATCTCCTCAGCAGCTTCTTGCCTCCCGCTGATGGGGTTCGACGTTTGCAGCCAGGGACTGAGGCTGTGGTGGGCGGCAGAGGTCTCGGCCCTGGAACCCTTTATATTGCTGAGAGTCGCCTGTCATGGCTGAACGGTTCCGGCCTTGGTTTCTCATTAGAATATCCATCAATCAGTCTCCATGCAATCTCCAGGGACACGGCCGCTTATCCTGAGGAGCATCTCTACGTCATGGTGAACTCCAAGCTCGCAGACAAAGAAGACAAGGGAGCTCATATGGCTGATCAGGAGGAAGAAGAGAGTGAGGATGATGATGATGACGATGATGAAGAACCTATTACAGAAATACGTTTTGTTCCTGGAGAGAAATCTGATTTAGGAGAGATGTTTTCAGCCATGTGTGATTGTCAGGCCCTCCATCCTGACCCAGAAGACGCAGACTCTGACGATGACTATGAAGGAGACGAGTATGATGTTGAAGCTCATGAGCAAGGACAGGTTGATGTTCCCACATTTTACACTTATGAAGAAGGATTGTCTCATCTCACCACAGAAGGCCAGGCCACACTGGAGAGGTTAGAAAACATGTTGTCCAACTCTATTGGCAACCAGCACACCATGGCTGGAGTACGGACAGAAGGACCTGCACTAGAGCCTGAAGATGGAATGGATGTAGAAAACACACAAACAGTGGCTGGCCAGTTTGAAGATGCAGATGTTCATCACTGACCCATGGCTACAGAAAGGTCTCATTTCCACATCAAGACTTGACAGACTTACTGATAATTCCAAGTTCAGATCTGTAAGGACTTGGGCTGTGTGATATCTGCCAGTAACAGCCCCAGTTCAGTTTTCCTTAGACCATTTAAAAAAAATAATGCTTCAATTTGTTGTGCTAACGCTTTACTGATTTACTAGCCATTTTGTTTGCGTTAAAGGCACTTACATTCACTGTGGGCAATTTCACGTGGATTCATTAACTTAAGCACTTGGCCGTGAAGTATTTGTAACCGTTCTTATTTTGTTAAAATAAATCTAGATTTTTGTAAAAAAAAAAAAAAAAAAAAAAAAAAAATAGTAGGTGAATTCATTACTGGTGCTTAACATATAATTTAAGTAGTGAAATGGAAATGTCACACTCCTTCAGTTCAGTTACTAATTAGTACAAGTTAAAAAAAAATCCCATGTGAATGTTAAACAGAAATATAGGGGCTGACCAAGACTATGTGTCATGGGGTTGAAGTGTTGTTGTCGTTTGGAAATACCACGTATGGTCAAAACCACACACTTTCACACAGTGGAAATAACTATACACACTAGTTCACTAACACACTAATGTAATTGGTCTCAGAATACTTCCTTACTCCCCCTTAAAGCTCTTCAGTGTGAAAGTGCTTTCACTCTAGAGGAAATACAGTAAACCCAAGTAATACAGCAGTGTGTCGCACAAAATCCTCATGATTGTAATTGGATTTCTTTGCATCCTTTTTATTTTCCCTCTAAAAGGTAAGTTTTTCTCTATATTATGCTAAAATTTCTTGGCTCTTTAATTTTTATTAGACTAACTGTATTGTGTAAATTGTTTATTGTATATTGTTTAAAACATTGATGTTTTTTTCCAGATAATATACTTTTTTTTTAAAAAAAAAAACTTGTGAATGTCAGTTCAATAGTGTCTATATTGTGCTCCAGGCAATCAGTAAGTGACTGCACAATGCACTGTGTACAGTTATACTGTATATGGAAACATAAATTGTACATGTATGAATATGATTATGGGGCTTGTTGCACTGTTATAGAAAGACTTCACAATTTTTTTCAAACCGTAACTATTGCAGTACAATGTTTTTTCCCACTTCGCCCTCTCCATAAAGAACTTTTGTGTTATCTTCAACCAAAATATCACCCAGTTCAAATCCCAAGGGAGAATGATGAATAAAATTAGTGAAGAAGTCATTATAGCAATAATTACTATTCCTATACTTAATAAGGTTTTAAAAGTATTTACATGTGAATTCATGCTCATGTATATTGACTGTTGACTGTTATTTACATTGTGTTTCCTACACATTTTATAGATGAAATAAGCCAAGTGAGTAAATAGAAAACAAAGGATATGGCAGCAGAGAAAAATGCTGACCCAAATACATATTAGCATCAGCTTCAGTCTGCAGTTAGGCAGTGACTACATAATTTATATTCTTTAATGCTTCAACGTTATAAGAATACAGCCAAAACTATGTAAAGTGGTACAATATGCGGTTGCCACCAAACCTAAGGCAGGGCTTACCAACTGGAGGCCAGCGGCCAGACGTGGCCCTCCAAAGGATTTTAAGGCCCCCTATCCGCTTAAAGGACAACGAAAGCCCAATAAACATTTTGTTTCAAATGAAAGGCCTAGCTACAATAAATAAATAAACTCTTATGAATTATCTGTAATTGCATCTGTTTTCATGCACTACCAGATTCCAAAAATAGCTCCAATTAGTTCAGTTGCACTTACCCCTAAAGCTAAGGGCTAGTTCAAATGCGCAGGATTGCGCCTTGTCTTTGCGCCTGCGCCTCAAAGTTGCCTCAGTGAGGCAACTTTGGGCAACTATAGAAAACGCATTGCCGCGTGTGCATTAGCGTTTTCATTGCAACAAATGGGGAAAAACGCTGAGGCAGTTCGGGAGATAGGTGCTCAAAAGACAAGGCGATTAGTCGCCAGGCGAAAAAATCTCCCCGAATCTCCTCGTGTGGCCTTACCCTAAAGCTGCAAGACCGCAATCCTGCGCATTTGAATCTAGCAGGAAACCAGTACATGAGCAGAATTTGAAGCTATAGGGTGCTTTCATATGTATGCATCATCAGTATCTGGCAGGCAAGGATGCATTTGAAAGTGCACAAGAGTGTTTTATGTTTGGCAGCATGACTGCATGACAGATTGGTGAAGACAAAGAAAAAAACATGGCGGCCGTTAAACTGTAGCGAACAACTTTCTTAAACTTCAAGTAAGTGAAGGAGGTACTACTGAGTGAAAATAATTTAGTGACTCAATGGGGCAAATTTACTTACCTTCGAAGTTGCGCGAGCGTTGGCTTCGCCGCACTTCGCCAGACGAAGTTTCGCCAGGGCGCCACTAATTGACTAAAATCCAAAGTTGCGCTCAGGGAGGCAAAAGGTAGCAAAGTTGCGCTAGCGTTACTTCGTCAAGCAAAGCGAAGTTACGCTAGCGATGCCTAATTTGCATACGGTGCCAAGTTAAGGAAAATGGACGTATATGTAGCAGCAAATACATAACACTACACAAGCCTGGGAAACCTTCATAAAATAAAATAGAGTTGTTATTTTGCCCTATATATGTGCCCACTGTATAGTTTAGGTGCCATATGTTAGGAAATGTAGGGGGAAGGAGGGTGCCCCCAAAAAAATGTAAGATCTTTTTCAGCCTATCACCCTTTAAAAAGTAAAAGACACCAGCATTTTTTGGGACTTAGGAAAAATGTCAACTTTTTTTGAAGCAAGCCCTATCTACTCTATTGCACTTCGCCTGGTCTGAGGTGGCGAAGGCAAGTCTGACGCAAGAGGTAACATTCAGTAAAATCCGCAAGTTAGTGAATTAGTGTAGTTACTTCCGTTCGCCATATCACAACTTCGCCTGGCGTAAGGGGGCGAAGTAGCGATATAGTAGGTCCACTTCGCTAGCGAACTTACGCCAGCACCCGTTAGTAAATCGGTGAAGTAACAAAATGACGTCACACTGGCAAGTTTTCGCTAGCGTTAGCCACTTCGCCTTTAGTAAATTTGGCCCAATGCAGCAAAGGGGTGTTTATCATATGGGACCCCATAGACTTCACTGTATGATATCATTTTAATTCATACTGGCCCTTGATCATGCTAAATGAGGAATAATTGGTCCACTACATGTAATAAGTTGGACAGCTCTGACATAAGGCATTCTGGTGAAGGCTACTAGTTTCTCACTAGTAAAATGCCCTGTTTGCTTAGGTTAGTGTTAGGCTGAGGGTACACAGAGCATAAAGTCTTTTTTGTGGCTGAATTTTGTAAGCAGGCAGAGAGAAGCAGATCCTTTCCTATGTATAGCTATAGGCAGGCACACTGTGCAGCTACACTGAGTGGAGATCGACCAGAAAATGCCTGCTTTCTAGTTTCTCGGGTCAGTCTCAGCTCTGTGTATCTGCACTCTGGCCTATGTTGTCCCTGTCTGTGGAGCTACACACAGTAGTGAATCTGATTTTCTCTGTGCAAAACGCAGGCAGAGAGAAGCAGACCGTACACCCTGTGTGCCCTCAGCCTTACACAAACAACCAATGGTTTAGTGATACTTGGCAGCTGAGACTATTGCTGTGAACCTCCCTGTGATCCACCAAACCAGTTGCTTTGAAACAGGGGCACTCATACTGATGTTGGGTGTACGTTTAACAAAGGTATCACATTAAAACCAATAGCCCAATCTGTGTTTTCTACACCTCATGTAGAAACCACTCTTAATCCACTCTGTCTTGAGTATTTACTGACAATAGCAGGATTATAAATGGAATAATAGGCATTTTTCAAGAGATTTAATTATACTGGAATTTAGAGAGTGGCCTCATAATGGTAGTATCATAGTCACAGGCAGAGAATGATAAAGGCTTAGAGGTGTAGACCATGAGTAAGTGCCCTATCTAGCATGTAATATGTAAGATTAATGTGGATATTATTCTTTAAATTACATTGATTTTACCAGTCAGATTGTGGAATCTATTAGATGCATGCCCTGCTCTTATTTGTTACAGTGAAAGTTTAGGTAAGCTCAGCCAGTAGCATTTTCTGAATTAGGAAAATAATTATACACTTGACTTGACAAATACAATATACAAATTAATGAGTTAAGATAAATACTGTATATTTTTTATGAGATTAGATAGTTTAAACATCTTTCTTAAAGTAACCTATAATGTAACCATTCTGTTTTAATTTACAGCGGAATTTCATACCACACATGTATATGTGGAGGAAGGAAAGGCAGTGACTTTAAAATGTGTGTTTCCTGATGATGACGAGTCTCCCCTGCAGTGGTTGACTTCAAGGGGCTTTGTTGCTTTTTTTAACAATCAGAAAGGTAGGTGTAAGTACAGCAGTTTTCCAGTGCAATGCTATTCTAAATTAAAGTTAAAGAAATGAATAGCTAGCAAACCAATTTTTAAAGAAATGAATAGCTAGCAAACCAATTGTGATACTAGAATAATCATAGACACACCCTTATATTCATAGCTTTAATTTTTACAACACAACATATATAAAACATAATGTTTTGTCACTGCCACATTAGTGTTATATATTCACTTACAATTTTGTGTTAAGTCCAAGTATAATGATAATTTCTCTGTGCATCAAAAACATGTTGGCAGTTAGGGATTTACAGTATAAGTGAGGCTGGCAAGTAATGTTCCAGTCCAACATGATTGCCAGAATGGCATATAATTGCTCCACTAGACTTCTGGTTTTCAGGATTAGTGGGTGTGTGAGATATTTGACATTAATGGTAATAAATGTCAAGTATCTCACACACCCATTATTTTCTGAACATCTTTACTGTACAATGACAGGGCCCTCTTTTGCTTAATAAGTTAAATGATATTACTTTATATAAATTATTTACAATTTTTACAGCTGAGATTTAGGTTGTGACAGACTTTCATAATAACTCCTTTTTGTTGCAGTATTAAAAGACAGAAGATATGGGCTAGTTCACTATTCAAAGAATGAGCTTATTATCCGCCTATCAAATATAACAATGCAAGATGAGGGCATTTATACATGTTTGTTCTATAGCTCTCCATTGCAGAACAAGACTGTCAATATCACTGTATTAGGTAAGTAATACACAAAACTGTAGTAAACTCAGAAGCAACCATTTTATAAGTCGAACCGGTGACGTTTCAGGCAATTGCTAAACATCAATTATTTTTCTGCTTCCCCTGAAATACCAGGAAGAGAAGAAATGATGTGGTTCTTAGAGAGCTTCAAGCTTGGCATCCCAGCTATAAGCCATGTGCTTTTAAATGAAACAATTTAACTTCACATGGTAGCCCTGAGTGACAATAAATGCTTCTTAAAGATTCCAAGTCTGTCAGATTTAGTTGAACTGTACCAAATTTGTAATAATAATTGTAAAATGTTTAAGGTAGCATATAAAACATACATTTCTTATCATTCTCATTAATTAAGAAAGCAACTTGTCTCCAAATGGAAAAAGAATACTCAAAAGCTGGAAATCCTTCATTAAAATTAATATATTTTCATTAGGTATTCCATCTAAGCCTGTGGTGGGTTTCTATCGAATTGCTGGAAAAAGTCCAGAAAATCATATCATCCTAAACTGTTCCACCTCTGGAAGTAAACCTCCTCCTAAAATATCCTGGTTGATTGATGACAGCATGGAAGTGTTTGGTGAGTGCCTTACATTTAGCCAGCTCATTTTTAGGAAGATGAGTTTTTCATAACAAGCTAGATTATTGGTATTCATTTTCTCTGTTTCTTCTAAAGGTAAAACTAAACACAGATGTGAAAGTAATGGGAAAACATGTAATACCACCAGTACTTTACGGATCAAATCTTTTAAAAGCAGTGCAACAGTGAAATGTATAGTAAGGCACAAAGCGCTACGAGATGGGAATCTTACCACGTCTTTCATTTTCCAGAATCTATGTAAGCAAATAACTGTGTTGTGGATATACCTGTTTGTGAAAAGTTATATTTTAAATGCAATGTGGTTATCTCAGATTTGTTAATTTATTTTTCTCAAGTAATCATCAGTATTATAATATTAATCATCATCATTAATAAGGCCAAAAATGTGTATACAGTATGATTTGTACAAGTACTGCAAATTAAAACCCCTTCCAAACTTTCAAGCTATTATTTTCTATAGCTGCCAGAAAGGAGTTCTGGTGCCTTAAGCAAAGCATCAACTCCCCCCCCCCCCCCGCCTGGTTTTGCCTATATGCTGTTACCCAGTCAGGGCAAAAATTAAAAATATATTGTTCTTTTTTCCCTCTTCCTTTCTTGTCCTTTTTTCTTACATTTCATAAATTCCTCTAGTTCCCTGATCTTTTTCATTATGTTTATATCAACCAGACACCTTTAACCTCCCCTTGTTCTATTTACTCATGCTTCTCCTTTTTATCTTTGTCTCAAGCAAGCATGTCACAATCTACTCCCCATAACAATGAACACACTAACCCTCATTATCCCCACTCTCACATGGCACTTTCAACAGTTTTTAAGCCTCATTTTTTATTCTGAACAACATAATGCTCTACTGCAAGTGTAGGACCATGCTGCTCTTAAATATTACCATGCAGAAGGCTTTATGCTGATCTCCCCCCAGACACTGTTCAATCACGAAGCACAGTGACCGAACGATAGCCCCACAGGCCCAAATTGCCTACCCCTAGTTCCAGGCTGCTGCCCATACATAAAATCTGAGATGTTTCACTGATAACATTGTATATAGTTTTGGTTATTTTGATTGTTAGAGGGTTTACCAATAATTTTGTTTTTTTGGTGCATATGGCCTTTTGAACCCAGGTAAAAGGAAAACAAGCTCACTGATGAGCAAATATCATGCTATTCACCTATAGATTCAATCGGTTCAATCGGGCCGCACAAATTGCAATTGACCCATAGATTTCCTGGTTTTTCTTGTGAGGAGCAAGAGGAGGTCAACCAAGATATAAAATACAAAATGTTGTAAGTTTAAATAGAAACAATCAATGGGATCAAGTAACTGCTTCTAAGAATATATTTTAAAATGTGAAAAAATGTAATGCTAGCCTTTTTTCCCCTAATATTCTAAATCCGGTAAAAGAATTGTTAATAAAATTGTGATAAAAGAAACAAAATTGTGGTTAAAAAATACAATGAACTTCCACCTTTAATACCAAGCTTAATTGTCTGTAATACATCATTAAGTCTAACGTGAACTACTCAAGATGCCACTGTTTTTTCAGGTCCGTGGCACCTCTCTCTACCCTGTACTATACGTATAATTTTACTGTCTTACTCATCTGTTTTAATACTCTTTTATCATATGTCTTTTATTGTCATCTCTCTACATTTTCCTTTGACCTGATTAGATGAAATTATCCTCTAAACTGACCTTTAATATCAGTTGAAACACTAAATATAGTATGTGAAGAGTTCTCCACTTGACCTTAAAAGGAAAATGGTACTAAGTGACAATCACTGAAAAGCTTTCTTGGTACATTCAGGCAGTTTGCTATACAAATGCCTTATGCAGGACCCCAAATCAGGCTATGTCTCCTTCAACGGTTTTTAAAGCCAGGCAGCATAATAAGAAACGAATTCTTTGCAATTCTTGCATTCCTATTAGAATTGCAATCATTTTAGTGGGAAATTGCTCATGTCAGGTATCCAGAGAGAATTCTTTAGAGTCTAGAGTTCAACAAGATAATTTTTTCAGTCACTGATGATTTGAGAAAGAGTTGTTTACCTGGATTTGTTTATTTGGAGAATTTGCAGATCCACTGTTATTTATTTTATCAAACTTCTTTTCTAACGTACCTCTACCAGCTTTCTAGCTTACCTCTACCCTTGAGCTGAATCTCTGTGCAAACTCCAGAAATTGTACTGTAGTTCAGCAGAGTAGGGCTACAGGTGGGATACTATTTACATAACTAATGTAAGCAGTGGTAGTGTACAGGATACTAAACCCCCTCATCTTTTATAGGTTAAATGAAATATGAATAAATCTGCTGAATTTGTTGTATTACTTTTGCAGCACACACAAGAGAAGCAGAAGTCACTTCAAGGAACTTAATTGCCTCTCAGTTTCCTTTTCCTATAACTGGTATGTGTATTTAAATATTTTATATATACAGTAACCCAATAAAAAAGTTGTAGTCTTGAAACAGAAGCTACCCTGAATACTTGCAGGATTACATTAATCATCACATAAAATAATCCATTGGTTTCCATTTTGATGTTCAAAACAGTCTCAATGTTTAGACTGATTCCACTAGATGGCACTGTGCATCTGAATTACTATACACACATTGGAAAAGTACCACAGGTATAAAATTTGCAGGAGCACCTCATGATAAAATATGATATTATGTATCTACTATACATTTATAGCTGTACTCTGATACAGTATTGGCCAACTTTTTTCAAGTAATGACTTATTTGGGGCCAAATAACAAGAAAATTGTGATCTTTGGATCTTACAGGAAACAAACCAGATATGGGAGAAAATATGAAAAAAAGTATCAAGTTTTAACACAATGGTAGCCCGCAAGGCTAAGCAATGTTTGCATTGAACTCATTAAGTGGACTAGAAACAGAAATTCATAAAATATTTTCTGATTCCTGCATGTTTCCATCAGATAAGACCCAACAAAGTGTGTGGTTAAAAGCTTAGTATAAATGACTCAAGTTTAAATCTTAGAGGTAATGCTTAAATAAATTATTCTATGCATGTAGCAATAAGACACAGGTTATTGATAGTTATCAATAAATGGGTGTAAAATATATTCCATATTCACCAGTTTAGCCATATTCACGTTATATTGACTGTCCTTCACAATTATTGCATAGCGCTCTCCTTTTCTAGATTCTCATATGCCTTTGTTGTTGCCAGGATGTCAGGAAATATACAAAAACAAACATGGGGGTTTAAGCTTTTTAAATCAGAACTGAGAATGGCTTGCTAACATTTTTAATGCTGCTTGTTTTAAATCTAGTACAATCTAGTACAAGTATAGGATCTGTTGTTCAGATACCTGTTATGTAGAAAGCTCCAACTTATGGGAAGGTTGTCTCCTGTAGACTCCATTTTAATCAAATCATTTAACATTTTAAAACATATTTTATACATATTTATTCCTTTTTCTCTGTAATAACAAAACAGTATTTTGTACTTGATCCCAGATATAAGGATATACAGGTATGGGATCTGTTATCCAGAAACAAGTTATCTAAAAAAACCAACTCAGAATTACAGAATGGCTGTCTCCCATAGACTTCATTTTATCCAAATAATCCACATTTTTTCAAATTATTTCCTTTTTTCTGTAAAACTGTACCTTGTACTTGATCCAAGCTAATATATAATTAATCCTTCCTGGAAGCAAAACCAGCCTATTTGGTTTATTTAATGATTACATGATTTTCTAGTAGACTTAAGGTGGGAAGATTTAAATTATGGAAAGATCCTTTATCTGGAAAAACCCCAGGTCCCTAGCATTCTGGATAAAAGATAAAACCATCATATTGGGTTTATTTAATGTTGACATGACTTTAAGCAGATTTAAGGTATGGAGATCCAAATTACAGAAGGATCCCTTACCTGAAAAAAAACCCAGGTGCATAGCTTTCTGGATAATAACTCTACACAGTTAGCAAGTCTATATTATCCCCAGTGATCAGTTTAAGCTGTGATGCCAAGGAAGGATACTTAAGGGAACAGTTCAGTGTAAAAATAGAAACTAGGTAAATAGATAGGCTGTGCAAAATAAAAAGAAATGTTTCCAATATAGTTAGTTAGCCAAATGTGTAATCTATAAAGGCTGGAGTGACTGGATGTCTAACAGAACACAACTTCCTGCTTTTCAGCTCTATAACTCTAACTGAGTTAGTCAGCGACTTTAAGGGGTGCCACATGGGACATAACTGTTTAGTGAGTTTGCAATTGATCCTCAGCATTCAGCTCAGATTCAAAAGCAAACAGTTATGACCCATGTGCCCCCCCCCCCCAAGTCTCTGATTGTTTATTGCCTGTTAACCAATCAGTGGAAACCAAGAGAGCTGCAAAGCAGGAAGTAGGGTTCTGGCTATTGTGTTATAGACATCCAGTCACTCCAGCCTTTAGACATTTTTTGGCTAAATAACTATATTAGAATTTTTTTTTTATCTATTTACCTAGTTTTGATTTTTACACTGAAGAATTCCTTTAAGGAAGTAAGAGGCTTCCTGAGTTAATAGAGCCCATTTACAAACAGTGCAAAGTGCAATTTTGAGTACTATCTGCTACGTTTTTTACCCACAGTGCAGGGTTTTCCCAAAATCTTGATGCATTAAAAACATGTGCAGTTGTGCTTCGACTTAAATGCAATGCAGTTGTGCTGAAAATTGATAGTGTCGTTTGGTACACATGGGCGTTTTGAAACACATGAGCGTTTCAACCTGTGTTCCCTTACTGTGGATCTCTGTTCCACCACAGGGGAACCCAGGAAGAAACCCAGCCCATTATTCTGGGTCTGTCAGTTCTCAGGTAGAATGTAGATGGAAAGCAACAAGATGCACTGCAGGAGAACATGGGTTGAATTGACCTTGTGTAAAAGCCATTAAGCAGACTTTATGCTGCTGAAAATGTCTGGGAATGGTTGAATACATATTGGCTGCCTTTATTGAATTCTTTAAAGTACCATAGTGGCTTCAAACTATGTTATTTCACCCTGCAACAATAAAAGATGTCAATGGTAAAAGTAGGATGCATTTTACAGGATTAATTATAATGGTATTGGCATCACAGTCAACTTGCATATTTATAGAATGAATTAGCTTTCATTTTCTGTAAATGTGCTAACTCTCAGATAGAGGCATAAAAAAACACCTGGATTCAATCAATTGCAAAATGAGAACAGGACTACTTAGCATAATATAATTAATGGTAAGGTTAATTCTATTAATGGACACAGATTTGGGCTTTTTGCAGTAAGGAAATGCATTTAAATTACCCTAATTAGAACCTTAAATTATTTATTATAAAAAAATATTATGGATCTTGGTTTATTTTTGTTTCGGATTCAACCAAGATTCATAAACACCACATAATAAAACTTCGCATTTGAAAATTATGCAAGAAAAATACAATACCCCTTGTGGGAAGATTAGCTTTTGTAATGGTAGGCAAAAGAGGTTGGACATTTTACACTCAAAAAACATATTAAACACATTAAAGCACAAAAACATACGGTACATACATCTTTTACAGCTGAGAATGTATTCTTCCTGACATCTTCTTGCTCACAGTTTCTTCAGTCTCTTTGTCAGCCAGATCACACAACCTCTAAGTCAGCATTACTAATGGCGATGCCTTTCTCCAGGCACATGTGGCGTCAAAAATACAGTCTCTCTCAAAAATGATATTGCAGTCTACCCCAGGGCTGTTCCCAGACTCTGGACCACCACAATGTTGGTATCTTGTTACTCACAGGAGCTGGCACTGACTGTGTGCGTGTGTGCATGTGTGGAATAGTGTATTCACACTCTGACCATCAGGAAGAGATTAAGGGCCCAAACTAGAGGAAGGCAGCAGAAGAGGTATGCGCATATCACCCTCTACCTATGCTCTATAGGCACGTGCATCTTCTGTTTGCCCCTTGTTCTGGTGCTGCTCACAGTTCAGAGATAACTAATCTCTATCATCCAGTTTACACATCTTACCTCCAAGTCACTGCTGCACTTCCTCTAAATATTGTAACTCTCCAGACAATCACAGACAACTGTGCACTTACTTTCTCTCTCAAGCTTAGTCACTCTCAGACATCTCTCTTTGTCAGACACTCTCTGTGTCTGAGGCTCCATGGGCCCCTTGGTCCTTTGTCAGGCTTCCTCTCACACACCAGGATTGTGTCTTGTCCAGGGCCGGATTTACATAGCAGACGCCCCAAGGTCAGCTGCCACTCGCTGCCCCCGTCCCCTTCCTTTTTTTTGCTCAAATTTTCATTGGACCAGAGCAATGTGGATTGTGCACAGGAAATTTTTAAAAAAACTGTCATATCTCCTGTGCATCCCCGGTGTTTCTGAACCAATGTGGGTGTGGTTGGGCAGCATGCCGCCCAGTGTTGGACTGGCCCACAGGGATACCAGGAAAACCCCTGGTGGGCCCAGGTGTCAGTGGGCCTCTTGCTTCTAACCATTTGGTCTATTTCATAGTCATTCCCTATTACTTTATGGGAACAAAGAGGCTTAATAATGGAAGAATAGACTATAGTAGGGACTAGGGGAATAAAGAGGTTGAGTGAGGAGGTATAATAGTTTGGAAAGTGGGCCCTCTGCCTAAGGTTTTCTGGTGGGCCTCTGGCATCCCAGTCCGACACTGATGCCGCCCCCTAAAATCCTGCCGCCCTAGGCCAGGGCCTTGGTGGCCTCTCCACAAATCCGAGCCTGGTCTCGTCCTAATATCCAAGGAAGATCCCATAGTGCAGCCGTTTTACCTGCAGTAGCAGCTCTTCTCTCAGCATCCACCTCGTTACCTGAATGGGAGGGAATATTAACCCTATCTGCACTAGGTATCCCCCTCAGCCCATATCATGCACATTGCATGCACACCTTCCCTGTACATTTTTATGATATATATATATAAATGCCTTACCCTCTTTAAACAAAACAGGGGTGGTTTGTCCATATATTGCACTATATTTAAGATGGCCAACTACATCAAAGTCATCCCTGGTATGGCCAGTCCTATGCTATTTTTCCTCCCAAAGATAATATTCTTTTTTTCACTTAGTTAGGACTGACACATGTACGCTGCCTTGATGGGGTGCGTCAGCTTATGCATACTTTGTACAAACTAAAAGTGTCTCTTTTTACTAAATGTTACCTTTAAGTTGTGCACAAATAAGTTTTCCCTGGGGGCTATATATTGGAGTGCTGGGGTTAAATTGTGCAGTATGTATATCAAGCCACACCCACGTGCTCCCAATAAAAAAAGGGATGGGCTGCATTTCAGTGTGTTTAAATATATATATATATATATATATATATATACTTTATGTCCAGTGTCTGCACTCTTACAGGATTGAAGACGATTCCGGGTCAAAGTCTCATTATACAGTCTAATAGAAGGAGAGAAAGGCCCTAATGTGGGCTGAAACGTTGGATATGCATTAAAATAAAAAACATTTGATTCACGTTAAGTTGGAGTGCAGGTCCTTCTATTATTATCATCTATTAAATTATATATATATATATATATATATATATATATATATATATATATATATATATACACACACACACACACACATGCCATCTTGTTGTATAACATGACCCATTTTTTGGACCAGGCAAACAAAAGCTTGATAAGATAAAGATTGTATCAGCTTGTAGGAGCTCAGATACACGTTTTTTTTTTTTTGCTGCCAAGATTTAAAACAGAGATGTTATTCTCTTTTGCATAATAAATATGAACTTTGTGTGTAATTACAATCATTTCACAGTAGAAAATAGCTTTTTCCTTTCATGTTCAACACCTTTAATAGAACTTCAGAAAAAAGCCATTTTATCATGTCTAGACCAAGAAGATAAAAGACACACTTTCCACTGACGATAGTAAAATTGAGTGATTGCATAAATGTGAGAATGAAATGACTAATTAGTAAATTAATTGAAACTAATTGTACCACTGCTTCTAAAAGTAGATCACAGAGATTTGCTTGTTAGAAATCTCACTGTACAAGAAGGAATGAGAAGACTTGATTATTATATTAAAGTTTAAGCTGAACCAAACCTCTTATAGAATATATATATATATTGTGTAGACATGGGATTCTGTATCAGACTTCCTGTTATCAGCATAAACCTCCATGTCTAGGACTTGAGAATGCTCAGTTTGCTCCTCTCCCTTTTCCCCCTCCCTCCTCCCCTCCCTTCTGTAATCTGAGCTCAGAGATTTTGGTAGTTCTTATATGTATAATCTTCAACAAAGGTTTCTTTAGCATCTAATGACTGGGCCTTAGCCATCAATGCAGTAACGCAGGGCATAGAGAGAATGTGACTTGCTAAAACTAGCATGTTAAATAATCTACTAATATTCCAGGTTATAGAAAGTCACCATCTTAAATTAAATCATTAGTCATTTATTTGAAAGAGTATTTTACCATAGCCATAACATTCTTCTCAAATGATAAGCCAACTACATATTTTTTTTATTTTAGCGACTGGGAATACAGCAATAAATGAAGAGCAAACAAGAACCAGAGATGATAAAATCAGTACAGCCATTTATACTACGAGAGGTAAATACAGTATATATTCTATGTATTGTATCTTTCAAAATGCTAATAAAAACACAGGCAGAAATATACATATGTAGCTAATGATTAAGAATTCCCAATAAATGAGATATAATTTATAAGAAATTTTTAACAAAAGGGCATACAGATTCAATCAGTTAATCAGATTCAATACAGATTCAATCAGTTGTTAAATGAGATGAGTTTACTACCAATTGTGGGCAATTGCATTTTTGCAATTAACACCAGAAAAAGGGTGTAAAAAACAGTGTAAAAAAACCAGTACATTTATGTTAGTGTGTATTTCTGATTCAAGCATTTTACACTTTTTTACAGAAACATGTTTATGCTGAAAACAAATACAGCACTTAATAAAAGAAACCATTTTTTACACACTGACGGCAATCAAATAGCAGTGTCATGTATCTGGTTGCTGTTGATTTTTGGTTTGATGAATAGGCCCAAGATGTTTGCGAGCGGATTCTGCTCATGTTTCTATTCTTTAATCGTGTTTCTATGGTACTTTAATCACTTTTTATGATTCTTTAAAATCAATTTAGACACTTTTCAATGTGTTTTTAATATGCTACCAACATTTGTTGATGTCTTACTAAAAATAATACTTATAGTATATTCCCTATAACTACATTTTATTAGTCATTAATTAGAAGTTTGAATGTAACATATTTATTTTCCATTGTATTAGAGAATGCATCATTGTCTCCATTCTTCAATCAAAATACATCTAATACTGTGGAAACAACTGCCAGTTATAATGAAACCAGTCACAATTCTTCTATCACATATGGTAATAGCATTTGTATTCTGTAATATCATACTCTGCATCAAATATAAGGACATGAGAACCAAATGATCTAAATTTCCATTTCTAGTTTTTGGGCAATTTTCTATCATCTATTAACCTCTTTTAAAAAGTTATATAATTTAATATAATTTAAACCCCCTACTGCTACCCCATTCACCACCCTCCATTGGCCCCTTTCCCTGCTTCCTCTCCGCATAGTGTTCTATTAGTAAAAGTAACCCAGACAGAAAACTGACCTATATATGCAGAGTAGCGGAGCAGAGCTCATGGGCACCATGTTCGGTTTATGTCTCCTTTAATATTAAATGCCACAGTCATAGGCAATAAAAGTAAAGGGTTTAAAGGAGTGGACCTTTAAGTTAACTTTTAGAGGCACATTTATCAAAGGTCAAATTTCGAATTCATGTGTTTTTAAAAGCTCCCCTAAACTCCCATAAATTTGAAATGCGACCAATCTAAATTTTTTGTAAAAAAAAATCACATTTTTCAAACTTGGATGAATAAAATTGACCTGAAAATTCGAATCGAATTCAAATAAATCTGATTTGAATTTAAAAACTTGATTCTCCGAAAAAAAACTCGAATGTCAGGAAGGCTGCAAACAACTCCAAATGGATCCCTGGACATCTCCCATTGACCTAAATAACAATTTGGCAGGTTTTAGGTGGCGAAAAGTCGAATTTGAGTTCTTAAAGGGCCAGAGTATGATAAATCTTGAAAATCGACCCTTGATAAATCTGCCACTTAGTATCTTATAGAATAGCTAATTCTAAGCAACTTTTCAATTGCCATTTCTTTTCTTTTCTTTTTTTTAAAAGTTTTTGAATTATTTGCCTCCTTCTTCTGACTCTTTCCAGCTTTCAAATGGAGGTGACTGACCCAGTGTAAAGACCACATGCTCTGTTAGGTGATAAATGTATTGTTATTCTACTTTTTATTACTCATCTTTCTATTCTAAAGATGAACAACTACTTTAATATATATTGGAATGTTGCTTATAATTTATTTCTCAAGGTATCACTAGGTTACTTTTCATTTCAGATTGTACGAGACATTTTGCCTCTACCCTACTGAGCATGCTCTCTGTGAACTAAAGTCACCTGGTACAAATAATACATTAATTGCTGGCATTCTTCTGATGCTACTAAGAAATGTATCAACTAATTTGGTAGCAATTCAGCTGGCTTAGCAGCTGCTGGGAGGGTGGGAGGAAAATGAAGTATATATACCTTATGAGATGGTCGTTCTCATAAAATAAGCCCACTTATAATGTCAACATGCTTTAGTAACTTGCCCTCTTCCCTTAACCAAGCCCTCAATGCCAATTGGAAAATTATAAAAGCAGACAATACATTGGCCCGCCTCTGTCCTGATCCAACCTATGATGGGCTTCCGATGTGGACAAAACCTCCGTGACCTTTTGGTATCTAGTGATCCTGTCCACTGCTATAAAGAGAGTCAATTGGTAACCTCTTGGTTACCCTCCAATAAACCGGGGTGTTTTAAGTGCCCATCATGTTTGTCATGTAGATCCATGACACCGGGCACCAGCTATGTACACCCCTCACTGGCCATAGATATAAAATTTGCCACCACATAACATGTACTACAACACATGTGATATATATATAATTACATGCCCATGCTGGCTCTCATATGTCGGCAAAACAGATTTAATGTTGAGACTTCGGATTGATGCTCATAGATCAGCGATTGACACTGCCTTTAGGGACCAAAAACCACCAAACCGGTGGCTAAACATTTCTTGGAGGTGGGACACCGGTACCGACTTTTAAATTAATGGCTATTGACCATATACCAATGTCTGGAAGGGGTGGAGATAGATCTCGACTCCTCATTCAACGTGAAAACTTTTGGATAAAAACACTTGCATGAATGCAGGAAGTGCTTCTTTCTCATCACCCTGCCATACAGATGTTCTTTGTGCAAATTGCGCTGAATTGTAGAACAATGTACAGATACACACAGATAGCCTATGATTAAGGGAAGCTGTTCCCAAAACGCGTACAGCCTATGTATTTCTGCAGTACCCAGCAATAAAATCCTGTTTCTTACCGGAGTGCCGTCCTCCTGTTCGTGTATCTAATGTACAGATACACCTCTCCCAAAGGTCTAAATGAGTGTTGCACATACACTGTTTTTTGCCTAAAAGATAAGATGTCTAAAATTATTTTTTTACTTGTATTTATTCTATCACAGTGGATTGTATAGATAGCATTTCACTACCGCCAGGCATTTTTTGCCTTTGTTCAATATACACTCATTAGCATAATTGTGTGTGATGTCACCAACAAGGCGGGATTTTTAAACCTTTATAATTGGTATTTTCATTGTCAGTTTTTAAATATGGTAGTGCATGCCGCTACAGCTTTTCTTATATATATATATATATATATATAGGCAAAAGAGAAAAACCGCACCAACAGGTCTTTATACAAAAATAGAAAACCTTTAATTCAACGTTTCGGCTCGACCGCTGGAGCCGTCTTCAGGAACCTGAAGGCGGCTCCAGCGGTCGAGCCGAAACGTTGAATTAAAGGTTTTCTATTTTTGTATAAAGACCTGTTGGTGCGGTTTTTCTCTTTTGCCTATGACTATTGACACATGTAACCAGCACACAGGCATTGCTTTTTTCGGTTATCCGTGTGCACTGTACTCAAATTTGCTATATATATATATATATATATATATAATAATATGTATTTGTCTATAAGTGTATATATATATATATATATATATATATATATATATATATATATATACACACACATATATAGATTAAAGGGGAGTACTCTTGAAATATAAATGTCTGGGTGCTTAAATAATCATAATATGCAAAAGTTCAAAAAAGTATAGTACTTAACAGGGCTTAGTAAATTAAAATTTTATCTATTTAGTGGTAACCCTTTGATAAAGGCTAGAGAGCTAGCCGAAACGTCAGTCGTTTCTAGCTGAAATAAACTTGTACTTCTATGTAAGACCTGAGAGTGTGATCCTTCAATGGGACTTACACGCACACCGTTTCTTTTATGAAAATTTTATTGGAAAAATTATTAAACATACATGGCATCGACGTTTCGGTGTATTATATGGCACTTCTGAAAAAAAGCCTTATTTTATTAGTGTGTTTCTGGATTAAGGGAGTTAATCTCGAAAGGCGTTAGGTGTTTTACCAGCACTAATACAATAAAGCCTTTTTTCAGAAGTGCCGTCTAATACATTGAATTTGCCATGTTAATACAGTGGGGACACTGAGGACTGTGCACCTGGCCGAAGGCAAGTGGTGAGTTGTAGCAGTCTCTTCTGTTTTGCGATTTACTGACAATATAAAAATGTATGCGGTAAATTTAGGGACTTCTGCTCTCCAATGGAGAACAGCTGTGGTCAAAATTCCCCTGTTCACTTGTCACTGCTCCTAATACTATTTATTGTAAAGTGTCCTGCTAATGTCCAAATGTCAGCTCTTCATGTATGTTATATGGAACACTTTACAGGAAATAGTGTTATAAAAGGTGAAAGACAGAGAGTGGCATTTTTCCAGACATGTTTTTAACTGGATGGCAGTAGTGGATAAAATATCCTGTGTCATATAAATTCAACCTAATAGATTAGCTGAAAAGTGGCTTTAGACATTTGCTTAACCTAATTTCCCCTTTAAAGTAGTTATTTGTTTGTTTAAATCGTATTTTTACTATAGCCATAACATTCTACTTGAATGAGAAGATTAAATATGTTTATTTTTTTAATTTTAGCAACATCCACTTCATTGCAGTTCACAGATGGAAATACAGCAAAACATGATAAGAAAACAACAACCAATTATACTACAAAAGGTAACTATTTCTGTGCATTGTAATTTCCAGTTGCTCTATTTGCATAAACATGGCAAAGAGATCTCTGATTACTATTTTTATAGAGTGGCACTACAGTCATCGTTTTAAATTTGTAAATTGTAAGCACACAAAACACTTTGTTGAGTACAGAACCAAATTTTGTTTGTATGCTTCATATTTCTGTTTATATAAGATGCACGATTGTCTCCATTTCCATATAAAAGATATACACGCAGGGGCAGATTTACTTAGGGTCGAATATCGAGGGTTAATTAACCCTCGATATTCGACTGTCAAAGTTAAATCCTTTGACTTCGAATATCGGGGGTAGGGGGTCGAAGTTTTTTCTTAAAGAGACAGTACTTCGACTATCGAATAGTCGAACGATTTTTAGTTCAAAACGTTTGATTCCAAATCATAGTCACAGTAAGGGCAGTGATGTTGTGATGGCAGGTTCTATTAATGCTTTTAAGAGGATTTTGTATGTTTTCTTGGACAAGTATAATATCATAGGCTAAAGCATGGACAGCCTGCTTCAAACCATCCCATAGATTTTCCATTCAATTTGGGGGACTGTGACTGCCATTCCAGAAGATTGTACTTCTCCCTTTGCATAAATGCCTTTGTAGAGTGTTTAGGGTTATTGTTTTGTCAGAATATCCAACCCCTGCGTAACTTCAGCTTTGTTACTGATGCTTGAACATTATTGAAGAATTTGTTTATATTGGGTTAAATTCATCCAACCCTCGACTTTAACAAGGGCCCCAGTCCCTGAACTAGCCCAACAGCATGATGGAACCTCCACCAAATTTGATAGTAGGTAGCAGGTGTTTTTCTTGGAATGCGGTGTTCTTCTTCCGCCATTCAAAGCGTTTTTTTTTATGACCAAATAACAAAATTTTTGTCCCATCAGTCGAAAGCACTTTGTTCCAAAATGACTGTGGTTTGTCTAAATGAGGTTTTGCATTCAACAAGCAACTTTTTTGTGGCATGAGTGCAGAAAGGCTTCTTTCTCATCACCCTGCCATACAGATGTTCTTTGTGCAAATTTCGCTGAATTGTAGAACAATGTACAGATACACCATCTGCAGCAAGATGTTCTTGCAGGTCTTTGGAGGTGATCTTTGGGTTGTCTGTAACCATTCTCACAATCCTCTGCATATGCCACTCCTATATTTTTCTTGGCCTGCTAAACCAAATTTTCATCAGCCATTTTTTCTCATTTGATTTCATTTCATATAACTGAATGCTGCTTCACTAAAAATATTTGTTCAGAAAACACCCCAGTACTCAGATGTTCCTGGGAAATGAAAGACATACCACTGTTATCATTTTTGTTAAAAGTGGAGTAAATTATTATGCAGGCAGAAAGGGGTTCCCAAACTATATGACTGTAGTTTATGTGAGTGTATGGAGGGGTTGGTTTGAGTATTTGTATGTATGTGCACTGGGGATCATTTGAAAGGGTTGAACTTGATGAATGTTGGTCTTTTTTCAACCCAACTTAACTATGTAACTATATAGGGGTAATTTTCCTATGGACCGGATGCAAGTGCAAAAGCACTAAGGGGTACTTCTTAGTACATATTTACACAGCACTTGCATCCGGGGCATTGCTGCTCTGTGCATCTTGTACCAGATTAAAAACATGCAAAGTGCTGCCACTAGCATTCCCTAACTTGTGTGTCCCCTGCTAGGTGGCAAGTAGGGGGCTGTTACATGCCACCTCCAGTTTGCCCCCCATGAATTCAAATGAATAGAGTTCTACTGAATATAGGCATCAATGTATTGATGAAAAACACATGTCTTTGTCCTCCATTCAAAAATTCTAAATCAAGTAAATGCCTAAATTGCCTAATTATAATTTGTTGGCATTTACAAGAGTTTTGAGTAGGTGTTTCTTATTATAAGTCTTTCTCTTTATTGTACATATTTCACTTTTACACTATATAGATTTTCACTGTTTGAATTATCCAGAAACCTTTGCATTTGGTATTTATATTAGGGATGCACCGAATCCAGGATTCGGTTCGGGATTCAGCCTTTTTCAGCAGGATTAGGATTCTTCTGCCCGGCAGAACCGAATCCTAATTTGCATATGCAAATGAGGGTTTGGATTCCGTATTCTGCAAAATCTTTCACGAAGGATTCATGAATTCGGCCGAATCCAAAAAAGTGGATTCGGTGCATCCCTAATTTATATATTATCCAGGTTGTGAAACATACAGCAATATTTTAATATATATATATATATAACGTAATATAATTCACCTTGTTTATCATTGTCTTCATTCTCAGAGCAAAATTTTTCCAGTTCTTACATGGAAACAACAACCAGTTATAATAAAGCCAGCAATCAACCTTTTACATCAGGTAATTTTTTTATCTTTACCATAATTCAAGAAAAGAAGAAAAACGTGAGCTGAACTATACTTGTTATGTTTCTACCCATAACATAACCTTTAACACTCTTCTTCTTCAATGAAGAAGACCTAGGATTAGATTGGGTCTTTTCTGACAGGCTGAACTGGGGAGTGGACAGTGTGAGCTAACTATAGCACTCTAAATCTAGTGTTTTAGAAATATTTAATTTTTTGGAAGATTTAAAATTTAAAATGCCACATACCACCAGTTTTCCAAGGCATGAGTCTCTGTATGTTACATTATTTAGAAGAACTGTTATTTGGCATAGGTTAATTATGGTCTCCTGTTCAACTGTTTTTCAGATTTTGAAGTTTCTGCAAGGACATCAAATGCTGTTCTTATCTGGGTTTCAGTCACCCTTATGATTTCGTTTTTGATGATCATAGTCAATCTTTTTTTCCTGAAACTGAAAAAGGCACATGCCGATTGGAAGAAAGGTTAGAATTAAATTAATTGTGCTTGCATAACTCAACAAAATTTATCACCCCCCTGCAGCTTCTGAATGAAAATAATGACCCATACCTCCAAAATTATCTCCATTACCTCATATTTCATTTTTATGCTTCACTTTCTGGTGCCTGAGGTCAGCCAATGTCCAGTGTCCTCTAGAGTGCTGTAGTTAAAAGACAAACCAATTGAAAAATAAAGTCAGTAACACCCCCTACCACCAATGTCAAATAGATTTTACCCCATGTTTAAAACATGAAGGAATTGGCCAGTGTTACTTTAGAATTTGCTGGTTATGTGTTATATGTTATATGTTTAAATATAGTGTCAATCATCTCTTGTAGTTCCACAGGCTTGGTGCAAGTGCATTACTAATTGTGTGTTGGTACCTAAATTAATCCACAGCAGACTAGATCATACTGAACATGTGCTGGAATAAATATGAATACTGTAGATATGAGGGTGCTAGTGAAAACATATTGGACCAACAATTGAAGTAAAATATTTTAGTCTGATCCTTATGGATTAAGCTAAACAGGTAAAAAAAACTATAAAACCAGTAAAACTGGTTTATTTAAAAAAGGACAAAGTGAAGGTATCATCAAATGTTGCATTGGCATTCAGTCATTTGTAAACTTGGTCAAAATGTAATTTATGATGCTGCATTCTCTTTCCATTTTTGTTGCTGCATGCTGCTTCTTGTAAATCTGAATTATAGTGCTCAATAGAGTGAGCTTTAAAGGAACAGTTCAGTGTAAAAATAAAAACTGGGTAAATATATAGGCTGTGCAAAATAAAAATGTTTCTAATATAGTAAGTTAGCCAAAAATGTATCTATAAAGACTGAAGTGATTGGATGTCTAACAGAACAGAATAGAACACAACTTCCTGCTTTTCAGCTCTCTAACGCTGAGTTACTCAGTGACTTTAAGGAGGGCCACTGTTCAGTGAGTTTACAATCGATCCTCAGCATTCAGCTCAGATTAAAAAGCAAACAGTTTTGCCCCATGTGGCCCACCCTCAAGTCGCTAATTGGTTACTGCCTAGTAACCAATCAGTGGACACCAAAAGAGCTGAAAAGCAGGAAGTTGTGTTCTGGCTATTATGTTAGACATCCAGTCACTCCAGCCTTTATACATTTTTGGTTAACTAACTATAGTAGAAACATTTTTTATTATGCACAGCCTATTTATTTACCCAGTTTTTATTTCTACACTGAACCGTTTCTTTAAACATGATGGCACACAGGGTGCTTTGTTTTTCTGTGGGAAACAAATTAACCAAAAATACGAATAAAACATGTTACATGTTCAGTGTTCTACTCAGCGCAACGTCATGGGGAGTGCAATTTTGTGAAGGTGACAAAGTGCCCTTTGTAATATCTTGTTTTTAATATGGCAAAAAGGACTGATTTGTGAAAAAGTCAGTTGTTTCTTTACCATTATATGACTTCTCAGAGGACATTTTGAAGCTTCCAATAATGTCAGCAAGATGCATAACACTCCTAACGTGCTTACTTTCTACCTTTGTATTGATTGTTATATTGAATACATCACTAAAATCTCCCAGAACCCCCTTTTCCAATTGACTCACAACAACTTCCATTTTTGACTTGTCTCTTGTGCCTGTGTAAAGGTATATGACTTGGTTTACATTGCATTTCATTGGCATACGAGTTGTAGTACAGCAACAGATTGAGGGAAGCAGATGTGTTATTTGTTTATGTGTTAGATAGCGTAACCTTCTTTAATTTTTCTTTATTGGATGTTTATTCATTTTTCACATGCAAAATACAAACAGATGCATTTTAAACCAGGTATTAACCTTCATTATTTAATCTGAACTCACTAGAAATTTCCTGCAATCAGATGAAGAGAAGATTTCCTAATGAAAATTTTTTAGATTTATAGATAGGTTTCCTAGTTTAAATTGGCTTACATTGTTGCTATATATGATTATTTTTACTGATATAGAACCACAAGGGCACAAAAAACTATTAAAAGTATACTAGAGGATAATTTGCATAAAGCGTAGAGCAGAATTCAAGTATTTTTGCTTTACTTTGTAATGCTTTGAGTCATGGGAGAACCTTAGTTACCAAATTAAATATTTTCTATTCTTCTTTTTAGTTTTTATAAAAACACTATATGCTCAACTATAAATCAAGCAAAATAAAAGAGAATGTATCGGAATATTATGTGACACTGCTAATTGTTGTTTAATGTTTTGACTAGCGCCTAGTTCATCTCCTCTAATGAGAGCTAATTAAATTACAACATTTTAAAGCTGAAATGTAAAAAGGACTTGATTTAAGCTCTGTGTAACTGCAATTCACTTATCAGTAATGTTCAAGCCTACAGCATCTCATAGATAAACCATTAGTAAAGTACTTCCAACTATTGATGGCAGAATAACATCTTAAGTAATACAGACCATTCTCCAAATGTATGCACATCTCTACTAATGGGAGCTTAATTAATTAATGGAGAAGGGCTGTTTATTTCCACCTTTCAAAAGATGGCCCTACATTAGAATCCACAAACTGACACAATCAAGGAATTATGATGAGTCAGACAAAAAATAAATTAAAATAACAAACACACGAAAGCTTTTTTTCATACGTGCAGCTGGGAATTCTATGCACTTGCTATGTTTTTGTTGTTCGGGGACTGTACACCTGCTAACCCTGCTTCTTTATTTCTTTAGAAATGGCTGATTAGTGAATGTTCCCCACTTGGATAAATTATCCATGAGCTTTTTGACTGATTATTATTGTGCCCTTATGTTTACTCTTTTGAGCTGAACAAATAAGCAGTACTTTATAAGGATGATTTTTTTCAAAATAGAGGGATAATGTAAAAAAAAAATATTGTGATTATTAATACAAACATTTATGCACAGATGATGGCATTAACTGACTATTTAAACGCCTTTAAAACTTTTTTTTTAACAGAAAATGAAACATCTGACCAGACATTGGAAAGCACAAAATCTAGATCAAACAATGAAGATGCTACAAACCAACAGAGAAATGGCCATGGTAAGCAAAAACTTATGTAAACATACCTTTTCTGATTAGGTCTTTTTATGGCGATAGGTGTGAGGTACCATAAGGAGATGATTTATCAATTGGTGTTAATTGATTTTAAGCAATGTTAAAAAATGTGGTCTTGTGACCTTTAACACAAATTACTTTTTCACTTAAATTGTATCTTCTTCTATACTTAGGGGCAGATTTATTCGAGTTTTCATGTTGTTTTGGTCAAAACTCAAATTTTTGGGTTAAAAAAAACCTCAACGTTTTTCAAGATTAATTATACCCCGACCCTGGAAATAGCTTGAATCTGAAAAAACACCACTTAAAACCTGTTGAGGTCATGTAGAAGTCAATGGCAGAGGTCCCTTGAACCATTTGAAGATGTTAAAAGCCTTCATGATGGGCAAGGTTTTTTTGTTTTTATTTGCCCAAAAACTCGAGCGATTCAAGTTTTTTTTGCCGAAAACTCAATCAATCTGAATTTTCGGGATTCGCAACTCTAACTCGCAGAATCGAGTTTTTTCTTAAATAAGAAACCATTCAAGTTGTGAGTTCATACATGGTATAAAAAACTCTAATATTCGACCTTTGATAAATAAGCCCCTTAATCTCTTTCCATAGTCACCTTTTAAATAGGACAAAGGGGGAAAATGGTCAGGGATTAAAATTAACCATTGCAAATTCCATTTCCATTCAAGTTTTATAAAAGGCAACTAGAAAATTGTCTATATTTTCAAAACTTCACTACTGTGACCACTTTAATGCTTGGTCCTATAACATTTAAAATTCAGTTTATTTTCTCCTTATTAACCCTTTCCAGTTTCTTGGGTAGTTTTCAATTCTGTTTCGCTTTGTTTATACACCCCCCCCCTCTTTTTTTATTCTACCCATTTTTTCTTTAATTTGTTGTTTTTGTCGGGTTTTTTAGTCTGATGTAGATCAGCAAGTTGTATGTAAGCGTATGATAGCACATTTAATAAAGCCCTTGACCTAAACAGCATACCTCGTAAAAATCCCCTTCTATGAACAAGGTGGCAATTAGCATGCAGAATACTGGTCTGAGTGTGTTTATTATTTTGGTCTGTATATGCAGAACTTCACATACACTGTAACCAGACATACTGGTCACTTTGTTCTAAAATAACTACATATAAAGCTAAATATTTGTTTTGTTTTCTCATAGTTGGTAAACAAGGATCTATAATTCAGTACAACAAGGAACCAAGTGTTTAATGATGAAACGTTACCCGTTAATGGAAACGTTAATCGCTTCGACTGTGAACATGGCAAACATTTACACCACTGTTTGGATAACTTTATTCAAATGTGATTTTGTATATAGTGATGTACAGTTACTGTAGATATCTTATAGATTTTAATAAACTTTTTCTTATTAAACATTCTGGCTACTGATTGCTTAATAGGTGCTGAATTATTTTTTTATTCTTTGCTCTATATATGCAGGTATGATATCTATCATCCAGAAGCACTTTATATATACAACTTTACAATATTGTAATGCCTATAATCAGATTGTAGTATAAAATGTACACTTCTGTGGTTCAATTCATGCAAAAGAATACACAAAATAATGCAGGCCAATTATCACCTTCAGGCAGAGCTCCAAATGCTGCCCCTACTAAAGAAACCATCTTCACTGTATTTCTAGACATATTCCAGTAAACATCTGGTCAATGCCTTGTTTTTAAAGGAGAAATATAATGTGCAATAAATATTTATACACTAATGAATAGCAATCCCTTTATAATAAAATAACCTAACCGTGTAGTCGCTGATTGCCACCATCACTCGCTTCATATATCTTCCCTGCAGACCTACTGGCATTTACATGGTTACATGCAGTGATGAAGAAAAGCTGTGTTGATTTAGAGCCAGTGTCAGACTGGGACACCAACCCCCCCCCCCCAAAAGCCTTAGACCAGGGGCTCTCTTACAGTACTATTATTCTTCCATTCCTCACTTAAACTCTATTCTCCTAATCTCTTTTCTTTACATACTATATTCTATTATTCCATCTATTTAGCCTCTTTGTTCTCATAGAAATAGGCAATGGCCATGAAATAGGCCAAATGTTTAGCAGCATGAGGGCCCACTGGCACTTGGGCCCACAGGGAGTTTTTATGGTATCCCTGTGGGCCAGTCCGACACTGTTTAGAGCTGACCTATACAGCCTGCCTAGATTCTGCATTTTCATTAAATAACATTGACAGTAATAAGATATTTACAAAGAAGCAACACATGATAGAAAGCCTTTCAGACAAAGCAAGATTTTTTCTGTACAGGGTGCCATGTGAATAGCATTTGTGCAGAAGTGTGCAAGTTTATAAGTGAGCAACAGTAGATTAAAAGGAATGGGGGCCAATCTATTGACCCAGAGGACTGGTCTGTGATCTGGCTGCTTACTAAAACAAGCTCAATCAACACAATATTGCTGGAAGCCTCCTATACATTTCTGTTAAAGGAAAAGGAAACCCTGTAGAAAAAAACCCTGTACCCCCCACCCAACGTAGACCCCCCTCCCCCAGCCTAACTGCCCCCCCTCCCCCGGGGAAATGCCCCATACTTTATACTTACCCCTCGGCGCAGAGTCTGGCAGCAGACTTCACAGCATCCATCTTCCGTTTCCTCGGTAAGCTGACTGGGAGATCTGTATGACGGTGCATGTGCAGTTGGAGCAATTTGCCAGTTTTCGACAACTGCGCATGCGCTGAAATTGACGGAGATTGCCGATCTCCCAGTCAGCTTACCGAGGACGTGGAGGATGGATGCTGTGAAGTCCGCTGGCAGAATCTGCGACGAGGGGTAAGTATAAAGTATGGGGCATTTCCCCGGGGGGCAGTTAGCCTGGGGGAAGGAGGGAGGGAGGTCTACGTGGGGTGGGGGGTACAGGGTTTTTTTCTACAGGGTTTCCTTCTCCTTTAAGGTGGTACTTGACTCCTCAGAGAATTGCTCAATTTGTAGGTAATGCAAACCCTAACTGTTTTAGGGGATGTCCATAGACTGGCACAATGTACCACATTTGGCGGCCCAATTATTTCCAGATTTTGGATCCAGGTGTACAATGTAATTTTTTCTGTTATGTTATGTCTATGATTAGGCTAATGATTGCAGGCTAATGTAAACAATGCTGTAGCCTGTGCAAAGATTGTGCCACCCCCCCATTCCAGAATGAGTAACAGAACCATCACTCCAGCGTAGGCACTTTACTTATTGGAGTAGATACCATTGGGCTTGGAGGTGGTTTGGGGAAGTTTTGTCAGAAAACAAGAATGTGGTGTTTCATAAGTAAGTAAATAATACAGGCATATTCTTATATGTTATAGAAAATGCCAATATAACGTCTAGTTACACAACTGTTGCTCCCTGTTGCACTCAATATCCCCTAACCCAAAGAAACATTTCTGGTAATCGCTGTTCTATTTACTGTTTCAATTAGGAAATGATTTCTGAAGGTGGAACACCTGTGATGAAGTGATTCAGCACTGATAATGAACATGTTTAGGATATTTTGGATATTCTTCCATACTTTAGGGCACATTAAAAATTTAATTTTAATGTTCACATTAAAAAATGTGAACAATTGAGACCAAATATGACTGTGAATTTTCCCACAATTGAATTTTTTTTTTGTCACGATTTTCATGAACATGAAAAATCTTAAATGGCTTAACTGTAGTTTTCCCCAAACTGTAGCAAAATCCGACCTCAAAAATGTGTTTTTGTTAGGTCGATTGGTTATCTTGTGTAATCCATGTATTAGCATGATAACTGTGAATTATTGGTCTAGGTTTACAAAGCTGTCATTTTATTTTCACTTGTTTCATCATTCAATCTCTTTTGAATGATATACGTATTCACTTAGAAACACATGTTGTTATAAAATCTTCAGAAACCAACATATAGTAGCCTGGCAAATGAACGCATAAAGTACATTGAACATCTTTCCGGATGTGTAATGAAATAACCCATCTTTGCAAGGCAATAATCTCTCTCCTATTCAGCCACATTCAGCAGTGATGACTTCCTAGGCCTCAGCAGTGTTGTGTGCAAAGAAGTCTTTTGTTATGGGCTGTTTGTTGTTCACTTGGGAGCCATAGCAACCCCGGGATCACTAACAAGGAAGCAGTTAAGAGAGAGCATGTTATGTTGCTGGTATCCTGCTTGTAACCAGCCAGGTAAGGAATAAAACACACTTATCTTAGTACTTTATTTCAGGATTTCAAGTGTTTACTGTTATCAGCACTTTGTTACAATGGCAAATCCATTAAAAACAACTTTGCTTCAAAGCCTTAATAGTTAGAAAACAGCATTGCATTAAACATATAACCCTGCATACGTTGTAACGGGGCATTGTGTATTGTGAAGTAGACAGCACATTCACAGCTATTTTTATATACTAAATATCATGTACAAAATAGGAAATTGTATAAAAGCAATTCCCGTGTATAAATGCATTCAAAGTGGCATTTAGGCCCTATTGATAAAATGGTTAAAACGAAATCTGAGTAAATTCTAACATTTTTTCATATTGTTTAACTCATTTTTTCAGTGAAAAAGTGACAATTTTAAGATGTATTTTTGTTTCAACAGATTTCCACAGTTTTTCCTAATTCTAGAGAGAAGCCTTTTCATAGAAAACGTTTATAACATTTGAGGTCATACTCAGACCAGGCAAACCCCATTGAGCCCATTACTAATGATAATAAATATTCCAGTTCAGTTGCAGATTTCCCTATATATTCAGTAGAGTGTTCCTTAGACTGGTAACTAAATAGCTAACAATTGTGGGTGTGTAGGAAAAGTCTTCTCTGGCACATTTATTGACACAAAGGGGTGTAACATTTGCACTTGTATTAGTGTATCAGTATTGTGACTGGCAAAATTACATTGAAATTCTGGCATAACTATTACTGGTTATGGTGGGTACCACATGGCAAATTGTGCCGAAATGTACTATTTGATGTTCAGCAAGTGAATGGGGCCCACCGATTGAAAAAGGTTGAGTTGCTGCAGGTGAAATTACTGCAAAGTGTATACAAATTCGGACTATCAAATCGGGCATTTATAGTCAAATTATGCATTTCTGATGTGTTTTGTTAGCATTTTTCATTTTTATTATATAATACATTTAATTTTTATTACATTAATACATTGTTACGTGCATGATTTAAAGGAAAACTAAAAATCAACAAATAAGTAGGCTAGAAATGTTGCACATTATGCTTTTGGGTTTTTGTATCAGCCGAAGGCAACCACAACCCTTTAGCGAGGGAAGATCTGTGCCTCCAAAGATGCCCTAGTAGCCCCCCCCATCTTATTTTCTGCTGATTCACTGCACATGCTCTGTGTTGCTGTCAGTTACCTGAAATTACAGACTGACTCACAATATACTGTAATGTCACAACATAAGGCTAATCAGTAATTGATTCAGATTCTCATTAATAACAGCTCTAAAACCGAAGCTATTAGCATCTGATAATGGATAATAAATAGATAATAAATAGGACTTTTGTTTTTTAACCAAGAACTTGTTGCTCATTCAACAGATATACAAATTAATGTATATAAAATGTTTCTAATATGTAACTGAACTATCAATGTTACTCTAATAACATAGTACAATGACCTATTAAAGGAGAAACAAACCCTAAAGTAAAAAAAACCCTACCCACTACCCTACATAGACCCCCCTCCCTCCCCCCCAACCTAGCTGCTACCCTTAACTCTTTACTTACCCCTCTGTGCAGATTCTGTCCAGCGGAGTTCACGGCAGCCATCTTCTTCTCTTCGGTAATATTTGGAATGAGACCAGCGAATCGGCGCATGCGCAGTTGGAGCAATTTTCTGTTCTTCACATGCGCCGAAACTCACGAAAATTGCCAAAGCGCCTGTCTCATTCCGAAGATTATTGAAGCAGCTGAAGATGGTGCCCGTTAACTCCGCTGGACAGAATCTACACGGAGGGGTAAGTAAAGACTGAGGGGCATTTGCCTGGGTAGCCGCTAGGCTGGGGGGAGGAGGGAGGGGGTCTATGTAGGGTAGGGGGTAGGATTATTTTTATTAAGGGTTTGTTTCTGCTTTAATAGAAAATCATAAACTGTATATGACACACATTATATATTTGTGTACATGTCACACTACTAGGGGGTATCTAGAAGGAGGCACAGGGAAAGTTCCTTCATCAAATTCTTTCCTAACTTTACCCAGCCTAGTGAGCCTACTATCTGTTAGGGCTTCCACAGCAGGTGAAAAGGCCATGCGATGCTCTAGTTGTGTGAATGCACCTAACTCCTAGGTTTTGTATATCAGTGGGATCAGCAGAGTCACAGACAGACATCATTGATCTTTCATCTGAATGATTTGGGCTTGTATAATGGTATGATTGATTTGGGCCTAGTAGTAGCAACCTACCCACTGTAACAGTCTGGTGAACACCTTATCTGGTTTATCAGATATAGTCATTTAACACACATTGGGAATAGACAAAAGACAGAAAGCAGGTCTAGGAAAGAGAGATGTAAAGAAAGAATGGCCATTCTTATACCCTACAATGGCATTTGCTCCTAGGTAAACCATGGGTTACATTTTCTATTCAGGACTGAAGATGTGTAATAGGGTGAGAGAGAGGTAAGACAGCAGGCAAGTTAAGTGTTCCAAATGGAATAAAGGTGAACATTTTGTAATAGATATGTATTACAGTGTTCATTATTTTGATGTAGGGAGCAATAGTTTGACATTTTGTTAGATGTTTGATTTTTGTATGCACTCTGTATATAAATTTTTTTCTATTTAGGGGGTATTTATTAAAGTCTGAATGCCAAATATTGGAAAAAAAATGTTTTTTTATTAGAAAATAAGAAATTTTAGTGGGAAAAAAAACCTTTAATTTTTTGTGATTTATTATACACCAAGGATGGAAAAAGTCTTAAAACTAAAATCCGGCATCTCAGACCTGCCAAGGTTGTATATAAGTCAATGGGAGAAGTCCCAAAGATTTCCTGATGCAAAAATCTGAAGATTTTGAGGTTTTCGGGCAAAAATCCTAAAAGTTTGTACGATTCGAATTTTCATATGATTTTCTCGAGTTTTTCCCCACACTGGAATTTTTCGGAAAAATGTATTGATAAATAGAGATGTCGCGAACTGTTCGCCGGCGAACTTGTTCGCGCGAACATCGGGTGTTCGCGCTCGCCGGAAGTTCGCGAACGTCGCGCGACGTTCGCCATTTTGGGTTCGCCATTGTTGGCGCTTTTTTTTGCCCTCTCACCCCAGACCAGCAGGTACATGGCAGCCAATCAGGAAGCTCTCCCCTGGACCACTCCCCTTCCCTATAAAAACCGAAGCCCTGCAGCGTTTTTTCACTCTGCCTGTGTGTGCTGAAGAGATAGTGTAGGGAGAGAGCTGCTGCCTGTTAGTGATTTCAGGGACAGTTGAAAGTTTGCTGGCTAGTAATCGTTTTGATACTGCTCTGTTATTGGAGGGACAGAAGTCTGCAGGGGTTTGAGGGACATTTAAGCTTAGGTAGCTTTGCTGGCTAGTAATCTACCTTCTACTGCAGTGCTCTGTATGTAGCTGCAGTGGGCAGCTGTCCTGCTTCTGATCTCATCTGCTGACTGCTGCAATAACAGTAGTCCTTGTAAGGACTGCTTTTATTTATTTTTTTGTTGTTTTACTACTACTACTACTACTACTATAAGAGCCCAGTGCTATTAGTCTAGCAGTGTTGGGGAGTGGGACTGGTGTGCTAATCTGCTGCTCCTAGTAGTTCAGCAGCACCAACTTTAATTTTTTTTTTTTAATATTCATTTTTTTTTATTTTACTTTTTTTTATTTTACTACCGCTGTAGTAGTGTATAAGTTGACCTTTTAGGCATTATTTGCCCTGTAGGCATTATTTGCACAGTGTTTTCTTCAACCCGCCATCTAGCTGTGTGACCTTGTTCACATTCTGTCTAAATATCCATAATATTACCGTCTCCAGAAAAAACACCGGAGTGACTTTTTTCAAGCAGCCATAATATATTTTACGTAATCCGTATCCACCGCTGTAGTAGTGTATACGTTGACCTTGTAGGCATTATTTGCACAGTGTTTTCTTCAACCCGCCATCTAGCTGTGTGACCTTGTTCACATTCTGTCTAAATATCCATAATATTACCGTCTCCAGAAAAAACACCGGAGTGACTTTTTTCAAGCAGCCATAATATATTTTACGTAATCCGTATCCACCGCTGTAGTAGTGTATACGTTGACCTTGTAGGCATTATTTGCACAGTGTTTTCTTCAACCCGCCATCTAGCTGTGTGACCTTGTTCACATTCTGTCTAAATATCCATAATATTACCGTCTCCAGAAAAAACACCGGAGTGACTTTTTTCAAGCAGCCATAATATATTTTACGTAATCCGTATCCACCGCTGTAGTAGTGTATACGTTGACCTTGTAGGCATTATTTGCACAGTGTTTTCTTCAACCCGCCATCTAGCTGTGTGACCTTGTTCACATTCTGTCTAAATATCCATAATATTACCGTCTCCAGAAAAAACACCGGAGTGACTTTTTTCAAGCAGCCATAATATATTTTACGTAATCCGTATCCACCGCTGTAGTAGTGTATACGTTGACCTTGTAGGCATTATTTGCACAGTGTTTTCTTCAACCCGCCATCTAGCTGTGTGACCTTGTTCACATTCTGTCTAAATATCCATAATATTACCGTCTCCAGAAAAAACACCGGAGTGACTTTTTTCAAGCAGCCATAATATATTTTACGTAATCCGTATCCACCGCTGTAGTAGTGTATACGTTGACCTTGTAGGCATTATTTGCACACTGTTTTCTTCAACCCGCCATCTAGCTGTGTGACCTTGTTCACATTCTGTCTAAATATCCATAATATTACCGTCTCCAGAAAAAACACCGGAGTGACTTTTTTCAAGCAGCCATAATATATTTTACGTAATCCGTATCCACCGCTGTAGTAGTGTATACGTTGACCTTGTAGGCATTATTTGCACACTGTTTTCTTCAACCCGCCATCTAGCTGTGTGACCTTGTTCACATTCTGTCTAAATATCCATAATATTACCGTCTCCAGAAAAAACACCGGAGTGACTTTTTTCAAGCAGCCATAATATATTTTACGTAATCCGTATCCACCGCTGTAGTAGTGTATACGTTGACCTTGTAGGCATTATTTGCACAGTGTTTTCTTCAACCCGCCATCTAGCTGTGTGACCTTGTTCACATTCTGTCTAAATATCCATAATATTACCGTCTCCAGAAAAAACACCGGAGTGACTTTTTTCAAGCAGCCATAATATATTTTACGTAATCCGTATCCACCGCTGTAGTAGTGTATACGTTGACCTTGTAGGCATTATTTGCACAGTGTTTTCTTCAACCCGCCATCTAGCTGTGTGACCTTGTTCACATTCTGTCTAAATATCCATAATATTACCGTCTCCAGAAAAAACACCGGAGTGACTTTTTTCAAGCAGCCATAATATATTTTACGTAATCCGTATCCACCGCTGTAGTAGTGTATACGTTGACCTTGTAGGCATTATTTGCACACTGTTTTCTTCAACCCGCCATCTAGCTGTGTGTATTATCGTTTCCAGAAAAACCAACTGAGTTTTTGTTGTTGTTGTTGTTTTTTAAAAAATAATGCCAGGCAAAGGCAGGCCGCCACGCAGAGGCCGTGCTAGGGGCCGTGCTGCTATGCAATCCTGTGGCCCTAGCAAATTGCCCAGTTTTAAAAAGCCAATGACCCTGAACTCCCAAAATGCTGAAGAGGTAGTTGACTGGCTTACACAGCACACCCCATCCTCTACCGTTTCTAACTTTACCACAACATCCTCCTCATCCTCCACTGCTATGGCCACCCCACGTAACACTTCCTCCACCACCGGTGCCCCTTCTTCACTGGGGTCAGAGGAGTTATTTTCCCATGAGTTTCTTGAACTGAGTAATGCGCAACCATTATTGCCAGAAGAAGATGAAGGAGATGAGGACCTTACACCAGATTTAATTCTGGCAGAGAACACGACAGAGATGGACATAATGAGTGATGAGGAGGAGGTCCCCGCTGCTGCTTCCTTCTGTGATGTGTCAGAAGAAATTGATGCATCTGAGGAGAATGATGATGAGGAGATTGATGTTTTGTGGGTGCCTAGTAGAAGAGAGCAAGAGGAGGGTAGTTCAGATGGAGAGACGGAGAGTCAGAGAGGCAGTAGGAGAATAAGACTTAGAAGAAGCAGGGAGGACAGCCCGCAGGGATCAGTAGGGCAACAACATGTATCGGCACCTGTGTTCAGCCGGCCAACGCACCCGCCATTGCCGCCAATGCCGCCAACTTCTACTGTTACCGCCAGATCGCACACTTCCAAAAAGTCAGCAGTGTGGGATTTTTTTAATGTGTGTGCCTCTGACAAAAGCATTGTAATTTGCAATGAGTGCAGTCAGAAACTGAGCCTTGGTAAGCCCAACAGCCACATAGGTACAACTTCTATGCGAAGGCACATGAGCGGCAAGCACAAAGCACTTTGGGAGCAACACCTCAAAGGCAACAGGCAAACTAAAAGCCACACTCCTTCTGGTCCAGCATCTTACTGCTCTACCTCTGCTCTCCTTGACCCGTCTGAACCACCCTCCACTCCGCCTTCCACCTTGACCACCTGTTCCCATTCCCAGTCATCTGCCACCAGCCAAGTTTCTGTGAAGGCCATGTTTGAGCGTAAGAAGCCAATGTCTGACTGTCACCCCCTTGCCCGGCGTCTGACAGCTGGCTTGTCTGCACTCTTAGCCCGCCAGCTTTTACCATACCAGCTGGTGGACTCTGAGGCCTTCCGCAAATTTGTAGCAATTGGGACACCGCAGTGGAAGGTACCCAGCCGCAATTTTTTTTCTAAAAAGGGAATACCACACCTGTACCAACATGTGCAGAGCCAAGTTACCGCATCTCTGTCACTTAGTGTTGGGCCAAAGGTCCATATGACTACTGACGCATGGTCCTCCAAGCATGGTCAGGGCAGGTATGTCACCTACACTGCCCACTGGGTGAACTTGGTAATGGCTGGGAAGCAGGGAATGGGTAGCTCAACAACAACAGTGGAGTTGGTGTCACCGCCACGGATTGCACGCGGTTCTGCCACCACCTCTACTCCTCCATCGCTCTCTACCTCGTCTTCTTCTTCTTCTTACTCTGCTGCTGGGTCCTCCTTCTCCTCCTCCACACCTGTGCACCCCCAGCTCCCCCTA
The DNA here is from genome assembly GCF_017654675.1 of Xenopus laevis. Classification (NCBI taxonomy): domain Eukaryota; kingdom Metazoa; phylum Chordata; class Amphibia; order Anura; family Pipidae; genus Xenopus; species Xenopus laevis. The sequence goes on from NC_054383.1 coordinate 79,534,339, forward strand.
GGCTATTCGACGTGCCAGGTACGCCGTTGTCACGCTGTCTTGGGGATGACGTGCCTGGAAAGCAAAAACCATACCGGATCTGTACTCCTGTCATCTCTGCAGTCACAGGCCGATCGGTGGCTGACCCCACACCAACTGCAGATCGGAAAAGTGGTGTGTGACAATGGAAGCAATCTGTTGGCAGCGTTGAGACTAGGCAATTTAACACATGTGCCCTGCATGGCACATGTGTTAAATTTAATAGTCCAACGTTTTGTCTCCAAGTACCCAGGATTCCAGGACGTTCTCACCCAGTCCAGAAAGGTGTCGGCCCATTTCAGACGTTCCTACACAGCCATGGCACGCCTTGCTGACATTCAGCAGCGCTACAACATGCCAGTCAGGCGTTTGATTTCTGACAGCCAGACTCGCTGGAATTCAACGCTCCTTATGTTGGAACGTCTGCTGCAACAACAAAGGGCCGTCAACGAGTACCTTTTTGAACTGGGTGGTAGGACTGGATCTGCACAGCTGGGGATTTTTTTCCCCCGTTACTGGGTGCTTATGCGCGATGCCTGCAGGCTCATGCGACCTTTTGAAGAGGTGACAAATATGGTCAGTCGCACCGAAGGCACCATCAGCGACCTAATACCCTTCGCTTTATTCCTGGAGCGTGCCGTGCGACGAGTGACAGATGAGGCTGTAGACCAGCGTGACGAGGAGCTGGAAGCGCACGATTTCTGGTCGGAATCACCAGAACGAACCCAGGCACCTGCTGCAACGCAGGGAGAGGTGCCAGAAGTGGAGTCAGAGGAGGAAGGTGGCTTTGTGGAGGAGGAGGAGGAGGAGGACCAACAGGAGCAGGCTTCCCAGGGGGCTAGTGGTGACCTTTTGGGGACCCCTGGTCTTGTACGTGGCTGGGGGGAGGAGACAGTGGATGATGCAGTCCTTGATAATGAGGAAGCGGAGATGGATAGCTCTGCATCCAACCTTGTGAGAATGGGGTCTTTCATGCTGTCATGCCTGTTGAAGGACCCCCGTATCAAGAGGCTTAAGGAGAAGGACCTGTACTGGGTCGCAACGCTACTAGACCCTCGGTACAAGCATAAAGTGTCAGAAATGTTACCAACATACCACAAGTCCGAAAAGATGCGGCATTTACAAACCAGCCTGCAAAACATGTTGTACAATGCTTTTAAGGGTGATGTCACTTCAGGAACTCATCAACATTCCAGGGGCAGAGGTGCCAGTAATCCTGCCACGAGCACACCTGCAAGGACAAAGCCCTTTGGCCAGTCTGTAACGTCAGACATGCAAATGTTTTTCTGTCCAAGGCAGCGCCACAACCCTTCTGGATCCACCCTCAAAGAACGCCTCGACCGGCAGGTAGCGGACTACCTGGCGTTAACTGCAGATATCGACACTCTGAGGAGCGATGAACCCCTGGACTACTGGGTGCGCAGGCTTGATCTGTGGCCAGAGCTGTCACAATTTGCCATGAACCTCTTGTCTTGCCCAGCCTCAAGTGTGCTCTCAGAAAGGACCTTCAGTGCAGCAGGAGGGATTGTAACTGAGAAGAGAACTCGCCTAGGTCACAAAAGTGTCGATTACCTGACCTTTATTAAAATGAATGAGGGGTGGATCTCGGAGGGTTACTGCACGCCGGAAGACTTGTTCTGACTTCTATGCAGCTGTCCTTCTCTTCAAGCCTCATGACTCCACACACAGCTGTCCTTTAGCGTCCTCCTCCTCCCTCCGCCACCGTTACAAACTAGGGTGCAAACCCTACTGGTTTAATTTTTTCTGGCCTCTGTGCTTCAGTGGCTGCAACCAAAAAAACTGGGCAAACAATGTCTACAAGGTCAACGTATGGCAAAAAATGACTATTTTCAGCATTTATATGGCATATTTTTTCTGGCAACTGTGCTTCAGTGGCTGCGTCCAAAAAAATGCATATTTTCTGCATTTATATGGCATAATTTTTCTGGCCTCTGTGCTTCAGTGGCTGCAACCAAAAAAATGCATATTTTCAGCATTTATATGGCATAATTTTTCTGGCCTCTGTGCTTCAGTGGCTGCAACCAAAAAAATTTATATTTTCAGCATTTATATGGCATAATTTTTCTGGCCTCTGTGCTTCAGTGGCTGCAACCAAAAAAATGCATATTTTCAGCATTTATATGGCATAATTTTTCTGGCCTCTGTGCTTCAGTGGCTGTAGGCATTGTTTGCCCAGTTTTTTTGGCCGCAGCCACTGAAGCACAGAGGCCAGAAAAAATATGCCATATAAATGCTGAAAATAGTCATTTTTTGCCATACGTTGACTCAACGTATATGGCAAAAAATGACTATTTTCAGCATTTATATGGCATATTTTTTCTGGCAACTGTGCTTCAGTGGCTGCGACCAAAAAAACTGGGCAAACAATGCCTACAAGGTCAACGTATGGCAAAAAATGACTATTTTCAGCATTTATATGGCATATTTTTTCTGGCAACTGTGCTTCAGTGGCTGCAACCAAAAAAACTGGGCAAACAATGTCTACAAGGTCAACGTATGGCGAAAAATGACTATTTTCAGCATTTATATGGCATATTTTTTCTGGCAACTGTGCTTCAGTGGCTGCAACCAAAAAAACTGGGCAAACAATGTCTACAAGGTCAACGTATGGCGAAAAATGACTATTTTCAGCATTTATATGGCATATTTTTCTGGCAACTGTGCTTCAGTGGCTGCGTCCAAAAAAACTGGGCAAACAATGCCTACAAGGTCAACGTATGGCAGTTGTTTAAAGAGAACAATAGATTACTAGCCAGCAAAGCTACCTAAGCTAAAATGTCCCTCAAATCCCTGCAGACTTCTGTCCCTCCAATACAGAGCAGTATCAAGCAGATTACTAGCCAGCAAACTTACTATCATCTGTCCCTGAAATCACTAACAGCTCTCCCCCTACACTATCTCTTCCAAGCACACACAGGCAGATTTTTCAGATACATTTTTGCCCTTGATCCCCCTCTGGCATGCCACTGTCCAGGTCGTTGCACCCTTTAAACAACTTTAAAATCATTTTTCTGGCCAGAAATTTTTTTTTTAGATGTTAAAGTTCGCCTTCCCATTGAAGTCTATGGGGTTCGCGAACCGTTCGCGAACCGCTCGCGTTTTTGCGCAAGTTCGCGAATATGTTCGCGAACTTTTTTTCCGACGTTCGCTACATCCCTATTGATAAATAAGGGGAAATTTCCCGTGTGGATTTGGTCAGAGTATATTTCAGAAAATAATGATTTTGATAAATAACCCCCTAAGTGTGGTCAAAAGGAACCTAGAAACATGTTCTTGTTTTACTTCAGTTTAGGATTGGTTTGCTGAACAGCCTCTAAACATTAATGATGGGAGAAAAAACAAGACAACCCTTAGAGGAATTAGATCTAAATCTAAGTTTAGATAGCTTGGAAGAATCTGACTCTGAAAGCTTAACCCAGGAGATACAATATCAATCTCAACTACAAGACAGGATTTTTGACATTGAAGAACTTGTGGAGGATGTACAGACTGCCAAAGGCCAAAATGATGGCAAACAAAAGGTTGTTGATTCTGACAGAGCAAGAAAAGAAGTTATCCTTGATGGAAATGTTAACAGTGCAAATACACCTAACCACAACAATAAAGAGACTGGGCACAAGAAAATAAGGTAAGGTTCTACATTTTATAATACATCTGAATAATATGTGTTGGTAAATACAAATAGGTACACTTCTGATTCTGTAACAACACAATCTCTCCAGCTGTTCCTTACAAATATCTGAGGAGCATAAATAATAATATTCATTAAAAGTAAGAAATTTATAGTAAGATTTGTTAGATAATAGTTACCTGTAGCATTAGAACATTGTAGGGGTAATGTAATCGAAATTCTTGATGGGGAACTATTGTAAAAATAAAAATCTAATGTAAGCTTCATCTCACTGAAATAAGAAAAGTTCTAAATATATTATATATTTAAAAATTCTGTACCATTTCTTAAAGGGATACTGCCATGGGTAAACATGTTCTTTTTTCAAAACGCATCAGTTAATCGTGCACCTCCAGCAGACTTCTACACTGAAATCTGTTTCTCAAAAGAGAAAAAAGATTTTTTTATATATTTTTTTTAAAAGGTTTTTATTTTGTTTTTAACGACATACAAACAAGACAATGACAGTCTATGTATAGTTCGATATAGACCTTACAGCATTATCTTCTGACAGAGCAATCACAATACTTATACAATGCAAAAAGAAAAGGAATACAGTTTAGATCCCCAAACAATGATCCGTGCACCACCATCAAGAAAACTAAGCAGGAGGTACCTCTGGGAGCTGAAGCGTTGGGTTGGCATCCAGCCAAGAGGCCCATATATTATCAAATTTGGTAGGAGAGCCTCGAGCTGCATACGTTAGTTTTATAAGTGGTAAAGTTTTATTCACTAGCGTTACCCAGTCCAACAGTTTCGGTGATTCAGAACTCATCCATTTAATGGCAATTAGTTTTTTTGCATAGAACAAGATCGCTCTCATTAGTTTTCTTGAATTAGCACGAGGGAGGAGATCTTCAACTACTCCCAGGAGACACACTTCTGGAGACTTAACCCTAGGTAAGGCCAGTTGTTCATCTACATAGCACATTACCTCAGACCAGTATCTGCTGATGTGTACACATTCCCATACCATATGTTCAAATCCCGCGTTTACAGCTTGACATTTTGGGCACTCGCCATTAAGTGATCTCCCCATAATTTTCAGTTTAAGTGGAGTAATATAGACTTGATGGAAGAACTTAAATTGTATGAATCTATCTCTAGTGGCAATGAGAAAATCATATATATGCTCAGTTGCTTCTACCCAATGTTCCTCCTCAAGCTCAGGAATTACCTTAGTCCATTTGAGTTTTGCTTTGGCAAAGGGGGTAGGTGCAGCTGAAGGCAGCAATTTGTATAGTTGCGAGAGTAGCTTATCAGTTTTAGGCTTCCAGAGTCTATCCTCCCATGTGGTTGTGCCCAAATCCAGTTTGAGAGAACCAAACTGTGACTGAAAGGCATGACGTAATTGCAGATATCTAAAAAATTGCAGATCGTGATTTCCCAATTTCTCCTTCAACACTTCAAACTGTGGGAACCTACCATCCACTGTTAGATCAGATAGCCACTTAATTCCTAACTGAGGCCAGTAATAGAAGTCAGGAAGATCGAGGAACTGCTGGAGATTAGAGTTCCTCCAAACGGGCATATGCGGGGATATAACGGTACTAACCCTTGACTTTTGTTTCATTACCTTATCCCATACTCTGATAGGGGTGCTAAGTACTTCTGGCATACCTGATGTGTCTTTTAGGGACCTATATGGCGCGTTACGTAGGGCCTCTAGTGAACCCACAATATTTCCGTGCAAGGCTGTTAGGGGATTGTCAGGATCCGGATTAAACCAATTATGCACATAAGTTAACTGTCCTGCAAAAAAATAATGTTGCATATGAGGTAAGGCCAGGCCCCCCGTGTGATACGAGGCTGTCAAGGTTTCCCAACCAACTCGAGGGGATTTATTTGCCCAGATAAACGATCTCAGTTCGCTATTGAGTTTAGCAAAGAATCGGTTTGTCAGCATTATCGGAGCATTTTGGAGCGGGTAGAGGAATTTCGGGAGGTATATCATTTTAAAGAGATTAATTCTGCCCCAAACTGTTAACGGGAGCTTAACCCAGTGCAAAGCATCATTCTTAAATTTGGCAAAGAGTGGGTCTATATTGATTTCGCAAAACTTGGATGTATCTCTGCTAATCTCTATGCCCAGATATCTGAATTGGGAAACCCAATTGAGACCACTACTAGTATCCCCCTCCCTCGAGTCCGCTAGAGAAAACAAATTGCTCTTTTGTCTATTTATCCGAAGCCCACTGTGATCGCCAAATACTTCTACCGTGGTTAAGGCTTGGGCGAGTGAGTTACCCTCATCATTCAGAAAAAGGATTATGTCATCCGCATATAAGGCTATTTTGTCTTCTGCCCTGTTGACCTTAAGGCCTCTGATCTCTTCATTTCGACGTATCGCTATGGCAAGGGGCTCAACTACTAAGGCAAATAGAAGGGGGGATAGTGGGCAGCCTTGTCTAGTACCCCTACCCAAGTTAATTATGTCAGATAGAATAGTATTGACACGGATACGTGCAGTGGGTCTTTGGTATAGTAACTGTATCCAAGCAATAAACCTAGGGCCAAACCCGTATCTTTTTAACACTGCCCAGAGGAAGGACAGCTAACTGAATCGAATGCTTTTGTAATCTCAAGGGATGCCATTAGGCCCTCAGAGTGTGTCAATGCGGAAAATTGTACGTGAGTAAAAACCCTTCTCAGATTAAGGGAAGTAGTTTTCTTGGGCATAAAACCTGACTGATCACAGTGTATCAGTTATGACTTTCGCAAGCCTATTTGTCAGTGTTTTTGCCAAAATCTTGGCATCCGTATTAAGTAGGGAGATAGGTCTGTAAGAGTCACAACGGGTCGGATCCTTCCCAGCTTTAAGAATTAGTATGATAACTGCCTCATAGAACAAGTCAGGGAGCATATGGGATTCTAAAGATTCATTGAGGACATTGGCTAATTGGGGAGCTAATTGTTTGCACAGGAGCCTATACCACGCTGCCGGCAAACCGTCTGGGCCAGGAGTTTTATTGGAAGGTAAATCATGGATTGCCTCTGCAATTTCTTGAGGAGCGATAAGATTGTCTAAAAAACAGCTTTGCTCAACAGACATACTGGGAATGGGAATGCTATCTAGGTAATTTTCCATGTTGATACCTTCATTAGGGAGTTGTTCTGCATAGATGTCGCTAAAGTACGAAGCAAATATATTGGCTATTTGTTGAGGGTCTGTATGAAGGATGCCAGCACTATCTTTAATAGTCGAGATTACCGTAATATCCTCTTTAGTTTTGGAAAGATGGGCCAGTACCTTACCATTTTTGTCCCCTGATTCAAACACTTTTTGGCTTTGATTCAGTAATTTCTTCCTAGTCATAGCCACTAATTGCATGTCTAATTCCTTTTGGGACTTCACTAATTGAGCATGTTGTTCATCCGATTTCCCCGTAGCAAAGACGGCTTGTGCCTCTTGCATTTCTGCCTCTTTTTGTTTCAAAACTTCCCTAACATCATCCCTGGCACTTTTTATCGCAGCAATAAGAGACCCCCTCGACACTGCTTTAGAGGCATCCCAAATTATATTAGTACTTGCAGTTTCGACATTAGCCTCCCAATATTGTTCATAATCTTGAACACATCTGGATGCTACTGATTCATTAGTTAACCACAATGGGGAGAGTCGCCATAATGTATGTCTGGAAGCTACTCCCAGAGAAATCGTAAGTTCCAGTGGAGAATGATCTGAGTGTGCCCTTGGCAAATATTGGATCCCCTGGAGAAGCTGCGCAAAGGTTGCAGTGCCTAATGCTAAATCAATTCTTGACAACGTGCTATGGGATTTAGAATGACATGAGAATTGCGTTTCCGCTGGGTACTTATCACGCCATAAATCTAACAACCCTAGAGCTGCCATCCAGCCCTTGAGAGGGGCGGCAGATGCTTCCACACCTGAAAGTCTGTCAACCTCTGGGTTCACCGTGCTATTAAAATCTCCCAAATAGCATATAGGATCCGCAGGTAGGGCCAGTACCCTTTGGGATATTTGTTCTAAAAGTGCCAGGGAGAACGGAGGAGGCATGTATATATTTACAAGGATCAATGGCTGATTGTGAATCTTGCAATGTAAAATTATAAATCTACCAAAGAAATCAGTATGAAGGGTAAGGAGGTCAAATGGGACTCCTTTTTTAATCAAAATAGAAACTCCTCTGGAGTAGGTTGAAAAAGGCGCATGATATGCATGTCCCACCCAGTGGCGCTTGAGGGCCAGCAGCTTTTGGCCAGTCAGGTGAGTTTCCTGTGGTAGGACCACCTCCGGGCACCTTTTATGAATTTGGTTAAGTATGAGCGCTCTTTTGAATTTGGAATTTAGACCTCTAACATTCCACGTTACAAGTGTCACATTCGCCATAATGAAAAAGGTAGAAAGGATTGCCACCAATACCAAATTCCCGGCCGTAGCCTGTCAGATAGCAAACATTGTATAGACTGTGAAAACATACAACAAAAAACATGACATACAAAACCCCAACTTGATGCACATATCAGAATATTCCATCTCTTTATGAGACTGATTATGGCCTTGAGACCCCCTCCACCCTGCCCACCCCCCAAACCTGGGTGGGCCTATACCAAAAACTGCTAACTTGCCGAGGATGATGTCCAATTAGCAAAGCAGTTACTCAACAACCTATAGTCTTACAGGCCTGGAAGACGGAGAATTGAGTTCCAAATTCTGCATGCCGTTGCTTTCGCCATGTTTTCCCTCCATAGAAATAGGACTTGGAACCATAATATGCAATTATAAATGTAGAACACATAATCATAGTATACAAAAAAAATTTGCACTTGCAGAAAAAGAAAATCTCCTTGCAGAGGGGACATGATGGGCACTGCCTGAGGGCCTGTATAACTCCCGCCAAGGGGGGGGAGACGCCAGTAGCTTATCAGGATAGTCATCCAGCAGCTTATCAAAAGTTGTGTTCAGTGGCCATCAGATGCAGGACTTGCTACCACCATAGTACATCAGGCCAGACGGCAAAGTGGCTTAGACAGAAATAGAAGGCTAGATCAACTTTCATCTTGAATCAACTGGATTGAGTTGTGCGTCTGCATAGCGAACGCCTATTGTGCTGTTGGATAGGAGTAGTGTTGGACCCAATTTGCCAGTCTGCGCACTATGGAACTGGTGGTTTATGTCGGGGCCCTATCACCAGGGACGTCACCCTCCCGTTGCGGGCTAAGGCGGGGATCGAGACGCAGAGTGTCCAGCCATTGATCAGCTTCTCCTGCTGTTTGGAAAAAATGTGTGCGATCCCCTTTAATTACTCGCAATTTAGCCGGGTACATCATTGAGTACATAAAGCCAGCACCTCTAAGTCTCCTCTTCACCCCTTGGTAAGACGCCCTTAGCCTTTGCACAGCCTGAGAGTAGTCGGGGTACAGTGAAATATTCGCTCCATTAAAGGTCAGTTGGCCTCGTTTTCTTGCAGCCGCCATTGCTGCGTCACGGTCTCTATAGTTAAGGAGCCGCATTATCAGGGGCCTAGGAGGAGCGCCCGGTGGTAGGGGCCGTGTGGGGATACGGTGTGCCCTTTCCACAATAAAAATATCAGAAAAGGTGTTCTCACCCAGCGTCTTTCTCAGCCAGTCCTCCACAAAGACTTCAGGTGTGTCACCTTCACTGCCCTCCGGTAGGCCCACCACACGCAGGTTATTGCGCCGATTGCGATTCTCCAAGTCCTCTGCTTTAGCAGAGAGAGCCGCGACTTGTTGCTGTAAAGTTGTCAGCATTCTGGGATAAGGGGCCACAGTATCCTCTAGCGTAGAAATACGTGTCTCCGCTTCGACGGTCCGCTCTCGCAGATTTTGCAAATCTTGGCGCAGAAGAGACGTGTCCACTTTAATCGCTTCGAGTTGCGCTGTGGTGCTGGAGTGCGAGCTAGTAATTGCCGCTAATAATTCAGCATTCGAAGGCTCACCAATAGGCATGTCTTGGCTGGAGGCAGGCGGAGGAGGGGATGCAGGCCGCGAGGCCTGATCGTCCTCATGGTCTCGCTCAGGGTGCAGCGTTTGCAGGTATTTGTCCAGTTTCTGCGACTGCTCAGACTTCCCTCTCTGTCCATACTTTCCCATGACTGTTATCGTGCAATTATATCACCAATCAAGCGCCGTTCCAGCTGCTGTGGCATTCAGGATAACTGGGTTGTTAGAGAGCTGCTTTAAACACAACCGTTCAGATCGCCATCTTGGCCACGCAACCAATTTTTTTATATTTAATTTTGAAATCTGACATGGGCTAGACATATTGTCAGTTTCTCAGCTGCCCCCAGTCATGTGACTTATGCTCTGATAAACTTCAGTCACTCTTTACTGCTGTACTGTGATATCACCCCCCCTCCCAAAAGCCTAACAACAGAACAATGGGAAGGTAACCAGATAACAGCTCCCTAACACAAGAAAACAGCTGCCCGGTAGATCTAAGAACAACGCTCAATAGTAAAAATCCAGGACCCACTGAGAAACATTCAGTTACATTGAGTAGGAGAAACAACAGCATGCCAGAAAGCAGTTCCATCCTAAAGTGTTGGCTCTTTCTGAAAGCACATGACCAGGCAAAATGACCAAAGATAGCTGCCTACAAACTAATATTACAACTTAAAGAAAATACACTTGTTGGTTCAGGAATCAAATATTATATTGTAGCGTGAATTATATGCAGTGTAAACAGTGTAATTTAAGAAATAAAAACGACACCATAAAAATCATGACAGAATCCCTTTAAATAATCGTGTTTATCTTTACAGTTTCCCTCTTTGCACCTGTTTCTCTCCACTCTCTCCAATCTAATACCTCTATTAGGCAAAAGGAGCACCCCCCTCAATTAGACCTAACTGTCAATCAGACACACAACATAGTATGAAGAGAGAATGAAGATTTGTTTGTCTTTAAACCGCTGACCTGATTATTGGTTGCTGTGGATTGCTACCTGGTGATTGGTTGCTACTGGTAGCAAACCTAAAAAACCTATTATTACATAACTCCCAGTTTTTTGCGGCACCTTGCTTCAAGTGGATTTGCATGTTGTGCCCTCTTTGCACTCCTAGAATGCCTCACTCTATAGGCAGCACTGCTTGTGTTCAGGAGGTCTGCATACATATGAAGTCCCCTGTGCCTGCAGTGTTTTGCTGTGAAAAATATTTTTACCCTTTGATAAACATGCTTTTAAAAATCATATAGAAGTAAGTTGAGAGTTGTGAAATTTCCCTCTGGTGAACTGGGGTTGTATTCTATTTTTACATTTTTGGTGGTAAAACATGTGTCGCTCTGGCTTTCCAAAGTCTCCCCAAGTTGGCAATATTATTATTATTCAAAAAGCTTGATTTAATCTGTATGGGTAAAATACAGATAGAAACAAGCAAAAACCTGAATAGTACGATTTTTTCAGGGTTTTTCCCACATTTTTCAGATTTTTGCCCGAAAAGTCAGAAATAGTCGGATTGTCGGGCTATTTCCAGCGCAGACCACAGAAACTTCCAAATAGGACAGGGACCTCTGCATTGACTTATACACAACCTCGGCAGGTCTGAGATGATGGATTTTCGGATTCTGGCTTTTTGCAGCATCGGGCTTTAATAAATCTCGAAAAATTTTAGTTTGAAATAAAAAACCTGAAAAATTCTAGTTTTTGGCCCAAAAAGTCAGACTAGAAAAATTTTGAGTTTAGTAAATAACTCCCTTAATGTCTCTGGTTTTTCAGTCTGGCAGTTCAGTAATCCAGGTGCAGATTCTTAACAGTTACATTTTTCTACATTAGTTGTACATTTCTCAGCAGCAGGGCCACCACTAGAAATCACAGGGCCCCGTACAACAAAATTATCGGTGCCTCCTGAACCCCGCCAACCCCAGCCCTCAAGCCCCACCCCAGATCCCGCCCATTCCACACAACAATTAAAAGACCACACAGACATCAGTGCTAAAAAGATAACCCCCCCCCCCAAACACACAAGTTATAAAAAGCTACTGATGGTCAGGGCCCCCTTATAACTGTGGTGCCAGGGCTCCCCTTAAAAGTTTTTTAAAAAATTGGTGGTCAGGGCCCCCCTACAAGTTAAGAAAAATAATTGGTGACCAGGGAGCACCTATAAGTTAAAAAAAAAAACATTGACGCCAGGGCCCCCCTTACAAGTTAAAAAAAAATTGGGGCCCTAAAGAATATTTTTAAAAAAAACATTGGCGCCAGGGCCCCCCTTGCAAGTTAAAAAAAATTGGGCCCCAAAGAATATTTTTTAAAAAATACATTTGCGCCAAGGCCCCCCTTAAAAGTTAAAAAAAATTGGGGCCCCAAAGGATATTTTATTAAAAAAAAAACATTGGTGGCAGGGGCCTTTAGAGTATTAAAATAATACATTGGTGGCCAGGGGATTAAAAAAATTAAAAAAACACAAATTGGTGTGGAGTAGAATTGAACTCATGGCTTCAGGACTTCAACTTCGCCTCCTTTCGTGGCTTTGGGTCTTTTCACCGCTTCAGGACTTCAATTTCGGCTGTTTTTGTTACTTCGGGTCTTTTGGCCACTTCGGGAGTTCGACTTCAGCTATTTTCGTGGCTGTGGGTCTCTTGCCGCTTCGGGAGTTCGGCTTCGGCTGTTTTCATGTCTTCAGGTCTTTTCGCCTCTTCAGGACTTTGGCTTTTTGGCACTTCCACATTTCGGCTGATCTTGACATTGTAACTTCGGAAATAGCTGCATGGCTTCGGCGTTGTCAAAGGGGGGCCCGGCTCCCCCAGCACTGCCGGGCTCCCCTTCATGCCCGGGCCCGGGACACCTGTACCCCCTGCCCCCCCTGATGGTGGCCCTGCTCAGCAGCATCTGCTTTTGAAAAAAAATCTTTATTTCTGATGAATTATCCAAAAACAACTGAACTGAAAAAAGTATTGTAAGGTGAACAACCCCTCTAAGGTTCTTACTTGTTTCCTGTTCTGCTTTTAGAGGTTGTAGTATCTCCAGGTTTCTCACAGTGGCCTTAGTCAATAAGCAAAACACAAATGAATTGGGCACATGTGTCCTGAAGCATTTGCATCTGGAAATGACGTTGAAAACGGACAATGCAGTGGTGTCTGATTCTATATACAGTAAATATGCTGCATTGTTGGCAAATACATGGTGATTGCAGTTGAAAATGCACTTTGCACCTCTGTAGTGTTGTATATTAGACTGTTGTGGATTTTTTTAGATATCAAAAAGATTCATTTACAACAAAAAGTTACTATTATTATTCGCATGTGTTTATAAAACGTTAATATATTCTGCAGCATTGTACAATAAATAGGTGTATACATTAAACATACGAGCAAAAAAACCCCAAACCACGAATAAAATTGCCCATTTGCTTGGCTATTTGATTGTATATACGTGGAAATGGGAAAACAGATGGATCAACATGGCTTTATACAAATTCATAAGGTAGTGTCTTATTTTTGCAGAGAAAAAGTAATTTGTTAAAAAAATATATGAATAGCTAAGCACTATGGGAAGTAGCCTTGCTGTATTGAGCCTTCTGTATTAGTGGCTTTAAGATAATACATCTCATACCAATATACATGTATATGTGTAACAATCTTAGTATGCCATTTGTCAAATAAACAAAAAAAACACATTTATACTGAAAAAAATGAATGTGGTAAGTAACCTTTGAATAAATAATGTATGTTGCAGAATAAAAAGTTTGCTAAAGCCTGGTATTTTTTTTTTATCGATAAAAACCACAGTTTTGTAAATTTTCTGAATAGATCCGTATGAAAGAAATAGTCATTAAGGCTACATGCAGAGTGGCATTGCTCTCATGAAGACTAATGGAATGGAAAGAATAAAAAAATCTGTGGGGAGCTGAGCTGGCAATGATCACTTACACATCCATTTTCTCTACCCATGGAGTTATTACATAATCTATCAAAGGCCTAGGCTGGCAAATTAATTACGTAATGTGCATTAAACACAGTTTCCTGTCAGATAAGAAAAAAGCAAATTGAATTGATATGAACAAATTTGGTAACGCAAACCTGAATTTACACCCCCTGTGCTTATTTGGGTATTACTAGAAATTGCTAACCAAATGCATATTAAAACAGTTACTGTTGTGGGTATTATCTCTATGATAGACAAGTACGTATTATAAGCAAAATATTTTAGATGTTTCGGACGTGAATTAAAAAAAAAATTTTTTTGAGACGTGCAGTTTGGACATAAAGAACGAAAGCAGCATTGCATCTACGCTCCCATCGGAATAAATCCAATAAATTTGTAAATGTCTGAACCAATCCCTGCAGAAGTTGTAGGTCTCCAAACAATCCTTCAAACCAATGACACAATATTTGGAACTTCAGCACCAAAGGCTATGGCATATAAATAACAAAATAATAATTCTCTGTAGTGTAGTCTTTTTTAACAATAAAATTACACCTCTGTGTAAAGTGTCTTAATTTTGTTCTTTAAACGCAACAGAAATAAAGAAAATAGTGAAAGGAGAAAATGAAACATAAATAAATAAAAGTAAAATCCCACGGGATCAAATATATGCATACAACAATGTTTCCATAAATGATAACCACCCTTATTAGTCCTGTAGCTACAGAGGGGAAAAAATGCACATAATGTTCTTGACATATAGGGGCAGATTTATCAAGGGTCGAATTTCAAAGTTAAAAATACTTCGAAATTCGACAATCCAATAGAAATACTTTGACATTGAATATCGAAGTCGAAGTTTTTTTCATCGAATTTGGGTATCCTGCGGTCTAAGTAAAACCGTTCGATCGAACGATTAAATTCTTCGAATCGTACAATTTTAAAGGATTTCAGCGAACGATCGAACGATTTTACTTCAACTTCCAAAAACGTAGAAAAATGCTCTAGAAGTTCCCCTTAGGCAAACAGTCTAGTATTGAAGTCCTGGTCCTGGAACTGGTGTGGAAGGAGAAATGTCCAGCCTGTTTAGGTAGTGCGTTACACCCGACAAGTTTCACCATGTCAGATTCTTCAGAGGCGTTTATGCTTCCACATTAGCACACAAGGCCCTGTTTTCTATTTGCTGTTGCAACATCTGTACATGTTAAAATGGCATACAGCATATGCTTGCACCAAATATATTTTGCCTAGTGTCAATACTTGCCCCTATCAATTGTGACTGAACCACAAAACACATTGCAGATTATTCCAAGGCAGAGCAGGTGAATAGTACAGGGTTCCTCTGTGGTGTATTTTGTAATCTTTGAAATTGCCCAGAGTTGTATAGATTCTGCATTATGGCCATGCCTTTTCCAACTGCTGCTTATATTGACCAACATGGGACTTACACACCATTTTCACCTGTACTATAGGATTGTTGTGCCTCATGTGGGTGCATGACCTAGATTTGCACAAATACTTGAGAATTCTGTGCTGCATTGTGGAAAATAGCATGGCACCAGTTATTTATTTTTTTACACGTATTCCCTTTATGTAAATAAAGCTAACCCTATCCAAAACCCTTTATCTTTCCCAATATGTCCACTTTCATTTTTGGTTTTGCCCTCCTAAAGCTTTATTAGTTAGAACCTCACTAGTGACTGAGTGTAAGGGTTACAGCGTGGAACCGCTGTGATAGTGGATAGCCATTCCATTGGGAGAGGATATGGCGGAAGCCCAGGGGTGTACCCATAGATGATAGGGGAGGCAGACATGGTGAAAATAAAGCAGGTTTACTTGGAGCTTGCAAATAACACAGGAACAGTTCAAAATAAGGTAATTACCAGGAAGGTGAGGATAAGGAAACAATGCTGGAACAAGGCAACACAGGAGCTTGGAATCCAGGAGCTTGGGATACAGGTAAGGAACAAGATACAGTGACCAGATACAGGATACGATTACAATTAATGACTCAGCCCTGAGCAAAGCTCAGGGCGGGGTTAATAAAGGGACGGTAATTGGGAATGGGAAACACATGAGTGTAAACGAGGTGGGTGGAGAATGGGGAGGAACACACTAGAAACTGACAGGTACATGAAACACAAGGCTAAGGATCAGCCTCAAAGAGCCCCCAGTGGCTCAAAAGAACACACATTGTCCAGAATCTGGGAAATAAAGGTTCGAGTCCCGGGCTGATCCTTACAGTACCCCCTCCTTAAGGGTCGACCTCCGGGCGACCCAAACGAAAGACCCCCATCCTTTTTAGTCCAATGACAGGAGATGGGGACAAAAGTTTTGCCAGGGTCAAAGGCTGGAGAGCCGCCAGGGTCAAAGGCTGGAGAGCCGCCAGGGTCAAAGGCTGGAGAGCCGCCAGGATCGGAAGCCAAAACGGAGAAGTCACCAGGTTCAGGTACCGGAGAACCGCCAGGGTCAGGAGCCAGATCAGAGAAGTCGCCAGGGTCAGGAGCCAGATCAGATGGACGGCCAGAGTCAGCCTGCATAGCAGAAGAACCAGCCAAGGCACCCATTACAGGCGGCGGACCAGCAGAGGCACCCATTACAGGTGGCGGACCAGCAGAGGCACCCATTACAGGTGGCGGACCAGCAGAGGCACCCATTACAGGTGGCGGACCAGCAGAGGCACCCATTACAGGTGGCGAACCAGCAGAGGCACCCATTACAGGTGGCGAACCAGCAGAGGCACCCATTACAGGTGGCGGACCAGCAGAGGCACCCATTACAGGTGGCAGACCAGCAGAGGCACCCATTACAGGTGGCAGACCAGCAGAGGCACCCATTACAGGTGGCGGACCAGCAGAGGCACCCATTACAGGTGGCGGATTGCCCAGGACAACAGGAAGACCACCACGAATAGCAACAAGACTGGTAGACTCTGGAGCACCAGAACTATCAGATCCTGCAGCAGGAATGGCAGGTCTAGAAGTAGATTTGTCCGTGGGCCCAGAGGCCATGGTACACAGGTCCTCACAGGCTGAACCCAGCAAGGCTGCTGGCACAGAGGCTGGAAGCGGCAAGGCTGCTGGCACAGAGGCTGGAAGCGGCAAGGCTGCTGGCACAGAGGCTGGAAGCGGCAAGGCTGGGAGCGGCAAGGCTGCTGGCACAGAGGCTGGAAGCGGCAAGGCTGCTGGCACAGAGGCTGGAAGCGGCAAGGCTGGGAGCGGCAAGGCTGCTGGCACAGAGGCTGGAAGCGGCAAGGCTGCCGGCACAGGAGCTGCAGGCGGGACCACTGGCACAGGAGCTGCAGGCGGGACCACTGGCACAGGAGCTGCAGGCGGGACCACTGGCACAGGAGCTGCAGGCGGGACCACTGGCACAGGAGCTGCAGGCGGGACCACTGGCACAGGAGCTGCAGGCGGGACCACTGGCACAGGAGCTGCAGGCGGGACCACTGGCACAGGAGCTGCAGGCGGGACCACTGGCACAGGAGCTGCAGACTGGACTGTAGGAACTGGAGCTGAAAACGTAATGGGAGACATGGAAATTGACAGAGACAGCTTTCGGGGAGCCGGCACAGGAACAGGCAGCTTTCGAGGAGCCGGCACAGGAGGCAGCTGCTGGGGGCCTGGCATTGGAACAAGAGGCAGCTGCTGGGGGACCGGCACTGGAGCAAGAGACTGCTTTCGGGGAGCCGGCACTGGAGCAGGAGGCAGCTGCTGGAGAACCAACACTGGAACAGGAGGCAGCTGCTGGAGGACCGGCACTGGAACAAGAGGCAGCTGCTGGGGGACCGGCACTGGAGCAAGAGACTGCTCTCGGGGAGCCGGCACTGGAGCAGGAGACTGCTTTCGGGGAGCCGGCACTGGAGCAGGAGACTGCTTTCGGGGAGCCGGCACTGGAGCAGGAGGCAGCTGCTGGAGGACCGGCACTAGAAGAAGAGGCAGCTGCTGGAGAACCGACACTGGAGGCAGCTGCTGAGAAGTCGGCACAGGAACAGGCAGCTTTCGAGGAGCCGGCGCAGCAGACAGGACAGGCTGGGAAGCCGGCACAGCAGACAGGACAGGCTGGGAAGCCGGCACAGCAGACAGGACAGGCTGGGAAGCCGGCACAGCAGACAGGACAGGCTGGGAAGCCGGCACAGCAGACAGGACAGGCTGGGAAGCCGGCACAGCAGACAGGACAGGCTGGGAAGCCGGCACAGCAGACAGCCAGTTGGGAGCCAGTCGTCGGGAAGGTCCAGCTGGACACTTGGGTAGCCGATGCTGCTGCGAAGCCTCCTCTCTTGGGGGTACTAGGCACGGCAGAAGCCCCATTTTGGGAGGCACAGAACATGACAGAAAACCCCTCTTCTGGAGGCACAGGATCAGGCAGAAGCCCCACTTCTGGGGGCACAGGATCAGGCAGAAGCCCCACTTCTGGGGGCACAGGATCAGGCAGAAGCCCCACTTCTGGGGGCACAGGATCAGGCAGAAGCCCCACTTCTGGGGCACAGGATCAGGCAGAAGCCCCACTTCTGGGGGCACAGGATCAGGCAGAAGCCCCACTTCTGGGGGCACAGGATCAGGCAGAAGCCCCACTTCTGGGGGCACAGGATCAGGCAGAAGCCCCACTTCTGGGGGCACAGGACAAGGCAGAAGCCCCTCTTCTGGGGGCGCAGGACAAGGCAGAAGCTGGGCCAGGACTGGAGGTAGCTGTTGCAGAGGGGTAGCAGGACCGGGAACTGAAGCAGACCGCTGTGGGGTAGAGGGCCCAGGAATAGACTGCGGAGGGATGGCTGGCGCTGGAACAGGAGCAGACTGCAGAGGCATAGCTGGCGCTGGAACAGGAGCAGACTGCAGAGGCATAGCTGGCCCTGGAACAGGAGCAGACTGCAGAGGCATAGCTGGCCCTGGAACAGGAGCAGACTGCAGAGGCATAGCTGGCCCTGGAACAGGAGCAGACTGCAGAGGCATAGCTGGCCCTGGAACAGGAGCAGACTGCAGAGGCATAGCAGGCCCTGGAACAGGAGCAGACTGCAGAGGCATAGCTGGCCCTGGAACAGGAGCAGACTGCAGAGGCATAGCTGGCCCTGGAACAGGAGCAGACTGCAGAGGCATAGCTGGCCCTGGAACAGGAGCAGACTGCAGAGGCATAGCTGGCCCTGGAACAGGAGCAGACTGCAGAGGCATAGCTGGCCCTGGAACAGGAGCAGACTGCAGAGGCATAGCTGGCCCTGGAACAGGAGCAGACTGCAGAGGCATAGCTGGCCCTGGAACAGGAGCAGACTGCAGAGGCATAGCTGGCCCTGGAACAGGAGCAGACTGCAGAGGCATAGCTGGCCCTGGAACAGGAGCAGACAGAGGTGGGGATTTCAAAGGCCAAGAAACTGGAGGTGGACGACCAGACACAGGCCAGATAGCAGTTTGTAGCTCATCTTCGCTCGAATCTGAATCCTCCCAGCCCACATCGAAGACTGAATCCTCCCAGTCATCGTCAGAGAGAAAATCCTGCCAGACATCATCACAGAAATGGGAGCTGACTTTTGCCTCATTCTCCCCACCCCAAGGGAGTTGTAGTTCCACATCGGGACAAGAAAGCATGGAGGGCTTTCCCAAGGGCTTCTTGTTTGGCTGAGTCATTCTGTAAGGGTTACAGCGTGGAACCGCTGTGATAGTGGATAGCCATTCCATTGGGAGAGGATATGGCGGAAGCCCAGGGGTGTACCCATAGATGATAGGGGAGGCAGACATGGTGAAAATAAAGCAGGTTTACTTGGAGCTTGCAAATAACACAGGAACAGTTCAAAATAAGGTAATTACCAGGAAGGTGAGGATAAGGAAACAATGCTGGAACAAGGCAACACAGGAGCTTGGAATCCAGGAGCTTGGGATACAGGTAAGGAATCACAGGAACAAGATACAGTGACCAGATACAGGACACGATTACAATTAATGACTCAGCCCTGAGCAAAGCTCAGGGCGGGGTTAATAAAGGGACGGTAATTGGGAATGGGAAACACATGAGGGTAAACGAGGTGGGTGGAGAATGGGGAGGAACACACTAGAAACTGACAGGTACATGAAACACAAGACACACAAGGCTAAGGATCAGCCTCAAAGAGCCCCCAGTGGCTCAAAAGAACACACATTGTCCAGAATCTGGGAAATAAAGGTTCGAGTCCCGGGCTGATCCTTACACTGAGCCATTTTGAAAAACCAGGTCTCCTAAACATTTACACTGCTAGTAGAATGCATTCTTCTGGTTTCAGACATTTATTTGTTTCTTTGCATATACTGTGAGTGGTTAGAAGGTATACTGTCTTGTCGAGAACCCTGCTGTGAATGGGACACATTCCAGTTACATTCCAGTGAGTGGTGTGTTGTCATTTCTGTCATTTGTGGACCCAACCAATGTTCTCTGCAGTTATTTTGGATTATTTTGTGTGCACGTTTTAAAACTTTATGCAGAGAAGTGGGTGGGTCAGAATAAGTACAAGTTTGTATTTCCACACAAAAGTGTTTGTGTGCACCACAATTGTTTGTGTGTTTTTTAAACAGATATTTATAGCAGTTGGCAACAATTTATGAGGGGGGAGGGTGTGCACCTTACCATGGATCCCTTAACTACTTGGATATGGAACATTAAGGGGATTATTTATCAAAGGTCGAATGTTTTAATACCTTGAATAATCTCAAATGGTTTCTTATTTAAGAAAAAACTTGAATTCTGCGAGTTTGAGTTGAAAAACCCTGAAACTTGAATTAAGCAAACAAAACTTGAATCACTCGAATTGATCAAGTTTTTGGGCAGAACCCTCAGAAAAAAAACTTGAACATCATTAAGGCTTTTAACATCTTCATATGGTTCAAGGGACGTCTGCCATTGACTCCTACATGATCTCGACAGGTTTTAGATGGTGTATTTTCCAGATTCAAGCTATTTCCACGGTTGGGGTATAGTAAATCTCCAGAAATTTCAGTTGTTTTAAAAAAAAACTCGAAAAATTTCAGTTTTTTTAACCTGAAAATGTGAGTTTTGGCCCAAAAAACCAACCTTGAAACTTAAATTTTCATGGAAAACATGTCTCAAATCTTAATAAATAACCCCCTTAATCTGCCTCAAACAGGTGTAGCATCACATCAAACCATTGGCTGGCTGGGTGTAGGTAGGTCCTTTCATTTTACAGTCTTTTGGACCACTACATCATCTGGGGCAAGACTCAGTTTTTCAGAAAGTGGCCATTGAAGCCTATCTCAGCCTTGTATTATATTAAGGCACCTTCAACAAAAAGAGCAGTCTGTTTTTTAACCATTCTTACAGCATCTTACTATATTTGGATGCAAATGTTGAATATAATTAAAAATATTAGTTTCACTTGGATAGGACCTTAAAAGAAAATAAATCCTAGCCAAATAAATCCTAGAATTTATATTTTATAGCAGCTCTACATGAAGAATTTTAAATGCTCCACTTTTGGATGTAAATGATAACTACTAATGTGCACCAGTATGGCATTAGGCTGTAGAACACAACATTTCCAGATGGTGCTAACTGCAGCAGCTGCTGCTCTCTTGGTTCAGATCCTTTTTAATTGTGACTGTAAATGTTCATAAATAGTTGCAAGGCAAGGTGGGCAGATGTTATTTCAGGTGAAACTGTATCTTAAACAGTTGAAACAATTCTATCCAGTCACTCTGCATGATTTTATTCTTATGTGGCTTGAATCAAATTATGATTTTAAAAAATGAATGGAACTGTATACTTAGATAATTCAGGCAACTTGTGAACTGCAGCTTTTTATTGTATGCCTTGTTAACTCTAGCTGGAGAAGACATTGCCTACACGCAACACGCATTTTTAATACATTGATTCAAGGGAAATGTTTTACTGCTTTCCTTTATTTTCTCTGATTCGTTTACTAAAATTCAAAGTGGGAAATCCTGAAGAATTGCCAGAAGTTAATTTTCTTCCTAACTGGCCACCACAAAATCTCAAATGCCCACTTATTTAAGATGTGCAACTAAAGAACAACATCCCTTATGGGCACAGATTTATCCAAGGTCGAAAATTGGAATTTATGTGAATTTATTTTTACTCTAATAAATTTGAATGTACTACTTGAATGGGAGGTTATTTAAGAAAAAAATAGAATGCATAATATTGACCTGAAAATTCAAATAGAATTCAATCAAGTTTTCCATCTGAAAAAAACTCGAATGTCAGGAGGGCAATTAACATATTCAACAGACCTCTGCCATTGACTCGTAAATGAACATAGCAGGTTTTAGGTGGCTAATATAAGAATTAGAACTGGAGTATTAAAATTCAAATGTGTAAATTCTGACACCAAAAAAGATTTGAATTCACTAATAACCCTTAATAAATTGCCATTTAATAACTTGGAAAAGCATTGCAGTGATATTGCTTTCTACCCTTTATTTTCAATGAATCTACCGAATTTGAAATTAATCTCAAAAACTGAAATAGCAAAATAGCTTAAAATTTGAATATGAAACTTCTTTTTTGACGTCTACACAAAGTCGCTTGTGGTACCTCTGCTTTCTGCTTGATTACCGCGACAGTCAAAACATTTTGTGTGCAATAGGATTTATTCATTAGCAGCAATGCAGAAATAAGTGTTGTTTTTAAAGTTTTCAGGAAGAAGATAGCAGTTATCGTCATCTTAGATATGATCCTAACTGGAAAAAACACCAAAGCCATGGACATAGCATGAATGCTTACCAGGACCAAGATGACTTCTCTGATGACTCTTCTGACTGTTCTAGTTTTTCAGATAACCTATCAGTAAATAATAGATCTCAGCATCAGAAAGCACTTGGTATAAGTGGTAAAACTGAAAATAAACTGCCATATAGGATGAACAATAAACATGCAAACAATGTACCTAATGATTTCAGCAACAAGAGAAGTGAATCGTGTGAGGAATTGAGCGATACCAACTACAGGGTTTTAGTCAATAAGCACAGGTTTAAGTCTGCAGAGTCAAAAGCCTTTAAGTCAAATAAAGATTTTATAGAAACAAACAAGCTCACTCTAGGGGTCTGTACCACTTATACCCAGCATTCATATCTCAAGATGTACTCGAAGAAAAAAGATGCACCAGAGAAGGTAGGATATCACTTGTAACTGATCTTTTTTTCTCAGGATTGAACTCTTTTTGCATTTGTATATATTGGTATATATACCATTACATCTTTAAAGATACACATCCTCCATATTGTCTGTATACAACAAATACGATGTATGCATTTTTTTCTTTTAGCTAGAGTAAGCCTTAGAAGTTTCCCAAAGGAAAAATTCCATTTATTATTATTATCACGCAAAACTCATATTTACAAAATAATTGTGTATTCATGAAACATGCATTTACATTTATCAAGGGTCGAATTTCGAGGGTTAAAAAAACGCAAAATTTTCGATCGAACGATTGAATAAAAATCGATCAAATGATAAAATCCTTTGAATCGAACGATTTGAATGATTTTTAGCGATCGATCGAATGATTTTTATTCGATCAAAAAAAACTTCGAATAGCGCTGGGGAAGGTACCCATAGGCTAACATTGCACTTCGGTAGGTTTAAAGTGGCAAAGTATGAAGTCGAAGTTTTTTTTAAATAGACAGTACTTTCGAATGGTCGAATAGTCGAACGATTTTTACTTCAAATCGTTTGAATCATTCTATTCAATCTTATTCGATCGAATTTGACCAATTCGATGGTCGAAGTACCCAAAGAAATACTTAGAAATTCGAATATTTTTGCATTCAAATTATTCACTCAAGCTCAGTAAATCTGCCCCATAATATAAACAACATTATTATTAACAGAATATGTGTATTTGGATCCCTTGAGAAAGGTCACAATACATGACTACACGATAAACCCCAATATTTTGTTTTGGAAGTCTTGCGAGTGTACTTTTTTTGTTTTTATTTATATATCTCAAAACAAGCACAACAAGCACAGAGGTGCATTCCCAGTTCCCACACAAATCAAATATCAGATGTCTGCGTGTAAGTGAATAAGCTCAAAATAGTAGTAACCAACGCTGCACTCAGCGGGTAAAGGTCAGAAATATATATATATATATATATATATATATATATATATATATATATATATATATATATATATATATATATATATATACATACACACACACACACACACACATACACACACACTACTTAACTGTATTAATAAATATCCCTGCCATTCTACATTACCCACAATAATTGGCATTCATGCAAAAATGCCATTTACCTTAATTCCACAAAACCATAATTCTCAAGGTTTACTGTTTTCAGTTGCTGAGTGTGTTTATGGGTATTTTTTTATACACATTTGTCAACTCATAATATTCAGCATAATATGAACTTTTTAGTGTTTTCTTATTCTCTAAGAACCTTATGAGTTTCTTTGAGAGAAAGAGAAGTAGATGTCCAATCTAGCTCAGCTGTACTCAAAATGAGTTGCTTTCCTACCTACAAACCATCACTTCAAAGGGAGGAACATAATGTACAAATTTTTAATGGCTCTAGACCAAGGCACTCAGACTCTCACTGCACTAGGCTTGCCTCCGTGTAAACACCTAATCAAGATTGTCTGCGCTTCTACAATAGCAGCCAAATGCAATTCGAGAACCACAAGCCTTTGAAGTCTTGGCTGCTAAGGCCGGTTTTCTAGTCTTGGATAATGACATGACATGATTGCTGTCTTTGTTGTACCTTTTCTGTAGAGAAGCAATTATAGGCCTCAATTTAACAGAATAGACATTACACAGCTTATGATGCTCAAAATGCAATTTCATTTGATCATTTTCTCAATTTGATTGGTATTAATAGAATAGTTCACAAAAAATGCTGGCAGAGGTTGTGTCCTGTTCCACTTTCAAAGGCATAATGTAGATGTATGCTTTACTGGCCCTGTAAACTATCACTGCACTGATACAATGTGTTTTCCAAAACAACATAATCACAAAAAGACAAAAAGAATATCAAGAGGATTTTTTTTATTTTAACCAAGTAGATAATGTTTAATGAAAAGTACATCATATAAAAATATATATTTGTAAATTGCAAAGTATGTAAAAATATCTCTCTATTCTATATTTGCATACTGGAATCTGTTGTTCTAATTACTAATCATTGACAACAGTTATGATGTGCTTCTCTACAACTTTGTTCATTTTATATCTAGCATTCCATATCCATATCCCGCTAAGTCTAACTGACATTTATCGAGTAATGTCAGTGCTAGCCAAACCATTAGATCTGTAGTATTCCAATTAATGCCTCTAATCTAGTTTGGGCATATCATGTGTGGAATAATGCCTTGGAAGATGAAGCACACATTTGGACTTCAATGACAAAAAGTACTCCTATAGTAAAATACAAAGTAAAATACAAAGATATTAAATGTTAAAGGGACACAAGCTTGTTTATTTGGTATAAAAAGGTGTGTATACACTATGGGGCAAATTTACTAAAGGGCTAATTTTCGCCTTGGAAGGCTCTTTGTGCAAATTTGTCAAACGTTAATTCGCAGCACATACGATTAATTCGAATTTACGAGTTGGCAGACAAATGCTGCCGAAGTGAAGCAAGCATTTCAACTTCTGCAGCGCCGGATTTCTTTGCCGGCCGCCCCTAGGCCGCACGGTCCGACCAGGCGGCCCCGCGGTCCTAACGCCTGCCTACACTTCCCCTTCCCAGCGCGCCGGCGCAGCTGGTGTAATTGAATGGGGACGCACATGTCCCCATAATGCGGCTGGGCGGCATGCCGCCCCTATTTTTTGCCGCCCTAGGCCCGGACCTATGTGGCCTGAACCACCGCTAGCATTACTTTCTGCCTAGCAAAACTTCGTTAACACATTTACACTTTTTTACACCAATTTGAATAGGGCAGGTACATATAGGTCATATATATGTCTTTATTAGTGATGTCGAACGATTCTAACGATTTTTAAAAAACGTAGAAAAGTGCTGTGGAGGGTCCCCGTAGGCTACAATAGCACTTTGGTAGCTTTAATTTGGCGAAGTATGAAGTCGAAGTTTTTAGTAAAGAGACAATACTTTGATTATCGAATGGTCGAATAGTTGAATGATTTTTACTTCGAATCGTTAGAATTGAAGTCGAATGGTCGAATATAGCCTATTCGATGGTCAAAGTACCCAAAAATTTACTTTGAAATTCGAACTTTTTGACATTCGAACCATTCACTTGAGCTTAGTAAATCTGGCCCTTAAAAATATATATTTAACAGTTACAAATTTTAAACATAATCCAACTTTAGAGCAGGAAAAAACGCATACAGGATCTGAAGTCACTGACATGAGATTAAGGAGGATGTTGCTTCACCTTATCAGTTCTTCAGATATAACCTGTAGAAGCAGACTCTGGTGAAAGGGATAACGTACTGGAAAATTCTCACTTTTGTGTAGTAGAATAGTTAGCCCGAGTGTAAATTCGCCTGGCAAAAGGGCACAAAAGTTTGTTATCGCTGAGCTCTTTTGCTAGCGAGCGAATTGCCCTCTATACCTATAAGTAAATTGGCGTTTTGCCGAATTTTTGCTAAAGATGGCCACCTTGCCCTTTAGTAAATTTGCCCCTATGTGAACTTATAAAAAATAATTTTATATTTATTTCACCCAGACATACATGATTCTTCAGACTGAATGGAAACCCTGATGTTCTGCCTCTAACTTGCACTGACCACTTTGCCGCCCCCACTCTTGCTTAGAGTTCCATGACCATAAAAAGGCACAAGTATACAGTAACAGAAAATCATGTACAAACGAGATGACTGACCACCAAATGCAAGTAACTAAAATATCACTAACAGTAGTATAACAACACTGTGCCCCCCCCTCCCCTGTGGAGGGGCCTGTGAGGCACATCGAACTTCCCGCCAACCCCCTCCCTGCCCACTTGCGGGCACACAAACCTGCCCAGTGCAATTTTTAATGGCCGCACAAATATCAGGAGAGTACAGTGGCTATAGTGAAACCAGACTTAGCTTCCAGGTCCCCCTTCCCCAGACCCAATTTGCTTCCTCTATAGTTACAACACTGATCACTAAGATTGTAATAACATTTTATAGCTTATTAAATGCCATTGCTTCCACTAAGAACTTGAAAATGTTATCTTGTAGTATTTTAAAAACTTGACATGGTTATCTTGCAGTATTTTATAGCACTGATAAATTAATGAGCTACAACCTAATGTGCCGGCCTTGTCGGACTATTCCACTTCTTTCTGCTGAACTTGGGTCAAGAATAGAATTGATGCTCAATGACAAAAATACTCAAAATAGCCCATCTGAATGCTTAGGTTGTTTCTGTTACCAATTACATGCTTTTTCTAAAAACATGTTTACAAAAATTGAGTTTTCTATGATTTACCTTGCAAGCAGTGCCTAAAATTGATCTTATCAATTTCACCTACTGTCTATTCTATCAAGATCTAAAACCTTTTATTGTCCATTTTGCTCATGTAGTCTAGACTATATGGCATATTTTCTTTTGGAACAATGACAGCACCCTCACTGCTACTGCTATCACTTTGTTTCATTGATCTTTTCTACATTAAGGTTTATAAACCATGATTTATTTTTCTCCGAATTACTGTCAGTTGTTTGTATGAGTGGCCATAGAAGAAACCTATTCTGCTGCATTGATTTGGCTTATCTGGCCACATAAAAGGCATGTTTATTCGCTGAGCCATCTTCGCCTATCAGGTAAATGTCATACTGAGTTGCAAAAACTGCAAAATTATTGCAGGTATTATAAAGATAACAGACTATAACTATTGAAAGTGTCATAATTATAACATACTGGTTACCGAATCCCAGTATCTAGATACAATTTTTAGAACTTAGACCTTATCTTGTCTACTAGAAAATCATGTAAACATTAAATAAACCCAATAGGCTGGTTTTCACTTAATTTAAAGAGCTATTTGGTTGCTGAGGTCAGTCACACTTGCCAACCAGACAGTTCATTGTAATTGTATTAGTTTTATTTATTAAAATGTTTTGACTTTTATTGAGAGGCCCTTTGTAATTACAATCTGCCATTTGACCTGCTAATCTAATCGAATTGCTATAGTCACCATAATAACTTGTCATGTCCTTACATTAAAAAATGAAGTTGTGCCTTTTAAGCACTCCACTCTGTAAATAACAGTGAGTTGATAGGTCTCACCATGGTCAATAGCTTTTCTAAATGTATTATTCTCCTTACCTTGATTCTATTGTAGCAAGTCAAATCTCTCATTCCTCATCTCAAAACAAGCAGGCAAATAGGACGAGGGACAATTTAACAAAGCAAAATTGATAGTAGTAGGAGCAATAAACAACACAGAAGGATGGTGTGGCATGTCAGTAAGAGCTGCCTGAACTAAAGAATGCAGAAAAACAATTAAAGTAATCAGCGCCGGCTTTACATAGCTGTCATTTGTCACCCCTATCCCCTCCCTTTTATTCGCTTAAACGTTCATCATGTTTCTAACATTTCAACAATGCATGTTTTTTTAGGTTAAAGAAATTAAAGAAATCAATTCTGTTAAGAAAATAACAGATCCTAGAAACCAAGATCCAAATTTGGTGATTCCATCTGGGAAACCGAATCGTAAGCTTCAAGAACAAAACTTATCAGCACAAAAATTGAAGCAAATTGTTTTAGCAAATGAAAAGCTTAAGGATACAGATATTCCAAGTCACATCATCAAAAAAAGGCAATTCAATAACTTAACACCTTCAATAAGCACGCCAGATTTATTACTGAACGTGGATTTATCAAAGCTAAAATACACTACAACAAACCACTTTATTCCCAAGGAGTCTCCTGCTGGATTTTTCCCAGCTCCAAAAGAAAATTATTATGACAAACATTTTCTTTCTTCTGGTCAAGCATTGAACGATGATATTGCTGCAGATAACCTTCATCTCAACCAATGGCAAATTCAAAACGCACAAAAACAGAATAAAACACATCCACCAAATCAAGACAGTCGCAACGTTTATGATGTTGATGAAATGGAAAATATAATTTTGGGTGGACACAGTTCTAATACAAGGTACCGTAACAATTTCTAGACTTCTCTAAGCACCTGTACATATACATATGTATGTGTAAGCATTGGCATGGAGGGGCAGTTTCAAGAGGATGCACTGACATTTTTTTTTATAATTTTTTTTTATTGAATTTTTAAGGTTTTCATCCAACAAAAGAAAACGAAAACAAAGAAAAAACAAATAAAAATATTCCAGTTTACATAATGTATCCGAGACATTTCAGCATGCACTGACATATTTTTTTCCATAATTTTTCATAAATCCAAATAGCCATAC
Source organism: Xenopus laevis (assembly GCF_017654675.1). NCBI lineage: Eukaryota > Metazoa > Chordata > Amphibia > Anura > Pipidae > Xenopus > Xenopus laevis. The sequence goes on from NC_054383.1 coordinate 79,563,241, forward strand.
AGTGCCCTCCTTCCTGAATGGAAATATAGGGGGTTATTTATCAAAGGTCGAGTTTGTGAGGTTTTTTATACCTCAAACAAACTCACAACACAAATATTTTCTAATTTATGAAAAAACTTTCTTAGTGAAAAACTCAGTACGAGTTTTCGGCAAAAAAAAAACTCGAGTCACATCACTAAGGCTACAAACATCTTCAAATGGTTCCAGGGACCTCTGCAGTTGACTTCTACATGACCTCGACAGGCTTTAGCTGGAATTTTCTCAGATTCAAGCTATTTACAGCTTCGGGGCATAGAAAATCTTGAAAGATTCTATTTTTTTTTTAAAACAGAAAAATTAGATTTTTTTTTTTACCCAAAAATCTGAGTTTTTACGGAAAACTACCCTTGAAAGCTCTAATTTTTTGGGAAAAAACTTGGCCTTTGATAAATAACCCCCAGTTATGGGATTTTGTATCTGGAAACCTGATATCCATCTTTAAAATGATTTCCTGCATTTCCTGTAGTAATAAAACAATACTTAGTTCTTGATTGTAACTACACTGCATAAATCCATCTTGGTTGCAAAGCAATCCAGTTGCGATTATAAAATATGTTATTGTTATTTTAGCAGAGGGATTATACATACATATATACACGTATACATACATACATACATCTGGAAACCCTTAGATCCCAAGAATTTGCATCATAGATTCCATACTTTGTACCTTCTCATCTTTCCAGGTTAAATTTTTGTAAAAGTTCTACAGTCCCTGTGTGTTCATTCTTTTTCAGTTCATCTTGCCTCAGTTGCCCCATTTCTTTCTTTATAACAAATAAAATTATTTGTATTTTTTTTTCATAAACAGTAATGACATCATATTGAATCAAAATCATTTTGAATCGGGATATGAACCATTTAATGGAGTTAAAGTCTATGACTATTTAGCAACAACATTGCAAATGGAAATTGGTACTTTCAAAAGTGAAGAAGAGAGAAATCAGAATATTCATTCCAATCCAGAATCAGATGGATGTCAAGCAGTACTGAAAAAGACTCAGGAAATCAGAGGAAAGCAAAGAAAGGTGAGCTTTCAAAAATTAGAAATTAAATAAAAGTATTTTATTGTATTTTTTAAATTTTGTAATATGCTAATACTTATATAAGGTACTTGAGGTATCTGCATAGTGAGCACCATTTTTGGAGTATCAAGCAAACATTCCTTCCCCTACTCCATTTATAGAAAGTAGCTGTACTCTCATTTAAGCATATATGCCTGGGTGCACAAATACATAAATATGAAATATTTAATGCTGGGCACTACTTTTTGTAGTATTCATAGGAATGAAAGAAATTGAGTGAGTTTTCCTGTGGTGAGCTCCAACCACTTTGAAAAATGTGCCCCTAAGTCTCAGAAACAAGGAATAGATATAGAATATACTATGTTTAACCTGTTGCTTACTGAAGTTGGCTCCAGTAATCTATACTGCACACAGCCATGTAAAAAATATATGGCAATATTGAGGAGTCAATCAGAAGTGTAGAGACTAGAGTGCTTGAAATGCAGTCTTTTTATGTGGCTGCTGTAGATTTTACTTTAGTTGGCATATTAATAGACAACCACAAAAATGAAACAATATATTGCACTTTATATGCTTTTAAAGGAACACCGGCTTGTCCATTGAATATGTTGCACATGGAAAGTCAACAATGTATCTTCATTTTATATATTTATCCATTATAATGATAGAATCTAGAATATTTTTCTTGATAACATATTTCTGCTCTATGTATAGATAATGATGTTTGACTAGTTTAGCTGTTATCTGTTTTTGTCCCTAGTTTTTTAATTTTCAATTCATTAATAGATTTGTAAAAGAATTACATAAAGTAGAACCCTCATTTTACGTTTTTCAGGGGACCACATAAAAATGATGTAAAATCCAGGAAAATGTAAAATGAGGGAAAAGTATTATGCATAATATATAGGTGGGACCACAAAAAAACAATGTTAAATTAGGGAAAACTTAAAATCAGGGGATGTAAAATTGAGGTTCCACTGTAATGTATCCTTTCATTGGGCAGATTAGCATGCAGTTGTTTATCACACTTAAATATGTAGCGAATAATATAGTTCATTAAATCCACTGCCCTGGCCCTTAAAATCCACCACATAATATGTGCTCCATAACAAAGCAGTGTCGCTCTATGCAAATATACTGAACTACAACCCCTGTATTCTCCAGCATATTATTAAAGGGATGGTTCACATTTAAATGACCAGTAACATCTATTTTTAAAAAAAATAGAATGGAAAAAAAAACCTAAGGACAAATTAAACTTTTAAATCGTCTTTATTAAGAAATAACTTCAAAAAAAGGTGATCTGGCGATCCACTGTGCGATACTCTTTTTTAATTAGAATTTCGAAGTTTTTTAAATTCAAAATTCAATCCTTGATAAATCTGCCCCTTAGTAATGCTTCCAGTGACAACCCTGTCTGCTCTGCCTTGCTTCTATCTTCCTGGTTTCATTTGATCATCACCAAAAACATTAAACACATTTTTCTAGCTCAACTCCTAAACAGCACTAAGTCTACCCTTCTGAATTTTGATTACGCTGTAATATTGGCAAGGAAAAATTGCATGGTAATTTCAATAATAGATAACAAAGAGAGGACCCATAAAGGGCTAATAGGGATGATTATCAATAGAAAATCCTCTTGCATCCGGAATTAAGTTAGAAAACCCTACAATGGAGAGGTAGGGGGGCAAAAGAGGAAATTACTGATTTTCACAGAATTTTGATTTTGACTTTCTGTTTTTTTGAGGGTTTTGATGTTACAGTGAAGGTTTTTATTTGTTTTGGCTAGCTGTTCTTCTAGGATATCTGTAAATGTTTTATTATGGGGAATTTATAACCAGAATAACCAGTAGCCTTTCTTTTTCACCACCTGAACTACAAAATCATTTCATATGTTAAAATTCTCAGTATTTCAAAGCTGAAGAGATACCCTATATTTACATGAAACTCTCTGATCAATTTCCATTCTTGATACTGACTATTAGCCACAGGGTTTTAAGCAGCTCGAGGTAGGAAGAATTTCAGACTTAAAATCTTGCCAGTGGCATGACATTATTCGGCCACGCTGACTGCAAAAAAAAATCTGAAGTGTCCTCAGCTGCACAAACTATACCTACCCAATTACAGCTCTTTTACTTTGGAAAGCAATGGACAAGGGTGGTTGAACCTAACAGAAGATCCATTCTCACCCAGGTCTTCCCAATATAAGGTGGGAAATTATAAAATGCAAAGATCAGTTAGCTGTAGGGATCATGATCATTAAATTGGGCACAATCCCTTTTTATAGTTATTTTACATAATAAACACTATTGGGGCAGTTGCTCCATACAGCTCCATATATCCTCTTCTAGATTACAACCCAGTTGATATGTGGGTTTACGTTTATTGACTTGTAGATGTCAATTGTAGTAGGGGGTTATCTATCAAAGTCCGATTTTATCTCAACATTTTCTGCTACAAACTCCGATCAAATCCGCTCTGGTATTTTACACTTATTTATTATTAAATTTTCCAGAAAATTTGCTTTGCAGGAAAAAATCAGATTTTCATGTTTTTTCAGATTTTTCCCCCTGAAACTCAAATTTCTTATGCTTTTTTGCCTGAAAACTCCAAAAACTTTGGGGTATTACACAAAACCCAGTACACATCAAAAAATCATTGGGACTTCTACCATTGAATTAACCTTAACAGGTCTGAAATGCTGGATTTTATGATTCAGACTTTTCCATGCTCTGGGTTTAATAAATTCCAAAAAATGCGAGATTTTTTAGAAGACTGATTTTATAAAAAAAAAAATTACAAATAATTCAGGATTTTTACATTCGGAGTTTAGTAAATAACCCCCGTAGTCTCTGCTAGCTGCTGTCATGTTCTGTTTGGACCAAAGAATGATTGAGGATGAGATGGGATTGATTTACGATCAATCATGGGCCATTATGAAAATCTGTGTTTTGTACTCATTGGTGATTACATATCCCAAATCCACCCAGGATTCCATAGTTATTGTCCTGTATATATTTTGTGCGTAATGATAGAGGTTAGTGTTATGAGGGGGGAAAAAAGTATTTATTTATTTATTTTTACTTTTTACATATTAACACATAACACATATGTACCACTATATCCTATATCTCTCCTACTTATTAAACAATACTATGACAATACTATATACATTGAAAGTAATTATAAACACTGTTAATTTAGCTACTTGGTTTAAGGGCAGATTTATCAAGGGTCATATTTTGAGTTCATGGGAGTTATTTAAAACACCCATGAACTCGAAATTCGACCAACTGCAATCTATTAATACATTTGAATTATTAAAACTCGGCTGGATGAAATTCGAATTGAATTCAAAATTAATTTTAATCAAATTGGATTCGAGTTTTTTCTCCGAAAAAAACTTGATTTTCAGGAAGGCAGCAAACAACTCCAAATTGATCCCAGGACATCCCCCATAGGCCAAAACAGCAATTCAGCAGGTTTAAAGTGGTGAATAGTCAAATTCTAATTCTTAAAGGGCCAGTGTATGATAAATTTCGAAAATCAAATTTTCAACTATTCCCTAGTCAACTGGAACTGATTTTAAATTGTGTACAAAATTGGATGTAGGGGTGGGGGTAATGCTATGGCCTTCCTCTGCTTAGAACCTCTACACCCAGTGAAAAGTCAGGAGTCAGAGAAAGCCCCAACTATTACTATATGTTTCACCCCACTGGTAACAATGAAAGGGGTGCACTACTAAGGACTCTGAGTTCCTCTATTCAGGGGATCACTAGCAGCTTCATTTTTTAATTGTTGTTGTTTCCCCCTAATTCAGCAGGCACGGGGTGAGATCCGGTGGAATCATAATCCTTATTTATATGTGTGCTATGAAGGTCGAATGGGACAGAGGATGTTAACAATTCACTATGAACTGATCCTCAGCAAGGAATCTTAAATCAGTGCAGAGTAGTTTGTTTGAATCGATTGCTGATCTGTAAATGCTTCTCTCTACAAAATCTGTTTGAATTTTGATTCATTCCCTTCGAGTCACTCATGTATCTTGCCTTATGCTGTTATTTGTAGGCATCAGCCGATTCTTCAGAATGGTTCAATAAGAGCATTTACAACAGAACTGTTTATTTTATTGATTGCTTTTTGTAAAATGGACTGCTCAGAGGCTTGACACGTCGACAGGCAACAAGGGTGTCTATTGATAAACAGATATTTAAAGAAGGCTGCTAAGCCATAATGTCCCTCTTAGTCCTGCTATATAGTACATGTCCTCAAGCAACAACATGCTGGGTGTATAAAGTCATTTTATATACTGAATGCTTCACATATTTCTACTTTTACTATTGCTTTAAGTTGCTGGCTTAGTTATTCTTTTTTTGTTATAAACTTTCTGATGTTCTCTGATCAGTTGGCCACACCCTCAAATTAATTAAATAAACTTTATTGGCTACATTCTGATTCCGGTTAATTTGTAAAGTGGAATTGTAATTGAAAATCAGTATTTGTTTATCCCTTTTTGATTTTTGAGTCTGACCCAATGAAAAAGGAGTCGCATGAACGCATAATGGAAAGTAGCTTAGAATTACATTTTTCATTTAAAGATAAATAATCTGTTGTAAGTATAGTATGAAGGATATTATACACAACCCATTGCTGAAATGTATTTTTATGCAAACAAAAACAGGAAAATTCATAATATGGAAAAGCATTATCCTAGTCTAGATGATTGCTTTTTACTATTACCAGGCCAGGGGTCAGCAACCTTTACTATCAAAAGAGCCATTTTGCCCCCTTTTCCACTAATGAAAAATAGTCTGGAGCCGCAAAACATAACACAGCTTATAAACTTTTAAAAGTTTTAACCTTTTTTTAATTTTAACTATTACAACAACAGAATACAACAAACAGTATTGTAGTGTGTATGTATAGGCCTACTTTGAAATTAATTAAATACTATTAAATGTGAGTGTTCTCGTCTGTTTAATGTGACTTCTGTTTCTGAAGCTCCATGCTGATCTTCCCTCTCTTGGTGTGTGACTGTGATAAGGACCATGATGCATCATCTTGTTGCGGCTCGGTCTTGCCTGTGGATGTCTATACAGCAGCTTCTTGAGTGTGCGACCGTGGTAAGCTAACCATTAGCTTACCGCGGTCGCACACTCAAGAAGCCGCCAGCAGGTGCGAGAGCTGTATAGATGACGTGACAGGCAAAGCCGCAAGAGCCGCAGCAAGCAGGATGAAGAGCCACATGAGGCTCCGGAGCCGCGGGTTGCCTACCCCTGCCCTATATCATGCCCTTGAAAACATTTTTTTTTAATTTATATTCAAAATAATTTTATTAAGCACATGTATAGTATGTAGTATGTATTAAATTTAATGATTACACAATACAGTCATACAATCATACCAAATACTGTATTTTTCCTTTTTTTGCTTTAATATAAAATAGTCTATACAGTTTTTCATAACACCAGAGGTATTCTTAAATATTTCCTTATTATTCATATTGATTCTGAGTTACAACAATCTTTAACAGCAATAGGAACGTGTTCATTTTACTACATTAATGAATGACACTTTATTCCATTAGACTGTATCACATTAAACAAATGTACCCACTCTATTTAGTCAATACCATTTAGGACAAAATCTGCTATAATACACCGAGTTATGTTATGTATCCCCAGGCATAACTTATTTTTGCTCGGTAATCCACTTCTCATTTTGTTCCAGGTATTGATTTTGTTGCTGGCTAAGGACTGTGGTTTAATGCAGGTTGTTTTAGATTATAAATTGGTCTTGCCGGTCAATGGGTTTTTGTTATGCACAGCTGTATACCTTTCATATGGCACTGATCTACAGGAGTGTTTATTTAACGATGTATAGAAATAATTATAAGAAACGCTATTGTGTTTTTAAAAGAAATATAGCAGCCACCAGGTAAAATTGTGAAATCTGTTGCCCCATTGAGATAAAGGGTCATTTTGATAATATTAGTAAGCTAGTGCATATATTCATATGTGGAAATGATATTTAGCTAAATTTAAATGCTAAATTGGTTTATCTTCTGCCATGTTATATAAATCTGAATTATTAATTGGCCTTCTATCATGAATTGTATATATATACTGTGTATTGTTGTTTCCTGTGCTCTGGTAACTGACAGGAACCCAGATTATATGATATGGTTCAGAGAAGATGTGTATATCATGGGGATCTTAAAATGCACAGATTTGAACTGTTGAAGGGATGTGGTGGTCTTGTGTTCGTACAAAGGTCTAAAACTTAAGGTGCAGCATATCTAGCCTAATCTAGCTCTAGTTCTCATTAAATACATTCTGTCTATAAAGTCAAGATCAGTCTATACATATCCCTAGATCATTCTATCTAACATACTGCATTAGCACCTGCTGCCTTTAGCTGAGTTTTTAATCGTGATATCCTTTCCATCATGCAGTAATCCCAAATAAATTTTGTGAGCTAATAGTGTTTATTTTCAGATCTTTAGTTCTATACTTCAGTAGATGGGCTCTTTCTCAAACCTGCTTTGCTCTTGTATTTTGTTAAATATCTTAATGTATATGAATATTCCGTTCTTTGTCACCTTCTTCTTCCAAAAGCTATCTACATTAAAGTAATTTAGTCTCTGTAGTGAGGTCTTATTATGAATGATTATCATGTATCCATCTTTGTAGGTAATACTTCTCTCTGTACAATCAAGGTATCAGCTGTCTTTCTCTCTTCCTTTGCTGCTGTGTCTTTAAATCCTCTGAAATATTTAATTATCTTTTATCTTAAATCACTGAATGGCTCGATCCATAAAAAAAGTATTTTGATGTTTCTTTATTTACACAGCCAAGCGTTATTACTATTTCTGAATTATAATAAAGATATATTATAGAGACTATATAATGTATATAGACGACAGCCCCTTTTGTTTGTGCTTTACAAAGTTGTATTATTTCATAAGTTTTGTAATTAGTAATCCTGAGTTACGAACTTGTGAACTGAGTACTTCAAAATCCAGATAAAAAAATGTAATCTGTTTGCAAAGTAATGAATATTTAATCTTTCTTTGTTTGTAACAGATCCCTAAAGGATATGTAAACCAGGAGATAAAGCTGGGAGGCATTGGTCCTAGTTATACAATTAGCAGACAAAAAGTAAGTCACATGTCGTGTAAGTAAACCTCACTATGTAACTAAGAAACTAACTATGTAACTCTTGTTGCATTTCATTCTGTTTTGGTTATGAAACATGCCATAACCAGAATCACATTTTTTGACATATTTAAATAGTTAAATTAGGTTGAAAAAAGTCCACCTAGTTCAACCCCTCTAAATGAAACCCAGCATTCATACATATACACACTGACCCCTTCCACACCCTCACATCAATTCTATATACCCATATCTATACAAACTATAGAGTTTAGTATCACAGTAGCCTTTGATATTATGTCTGTCCAAGAAATCATCCAAGCCATTCTTAAAGGCATTAACTGAATCAGCCATCACAACATCACCCGGCAGTGCATTCCACAACCTCACTGTCCTGACTGTGAAGAACCCCCTACGTTGCTTCAAATGAAAGTTCTTTTCTTCTAGTCTGAAGGGGAGGCCTCTGGTACGGTGATCCACTTTATGGGTAAAAAGGTCCCCTGCTATTTGTCTATAATGTCCCCTTATATACTTATAAAGTGTAATCATGTCTCACAAGTGTCTTTTTTTCCAGAGAAAACAACCCCAACCATGACAGTCTACCCTCATAATTTAAGTCTTCCATCCCTCCAACCAATTTAGTTGCACGTCTCTGCACTCTCTCCAGCTCATTTATATCCCTCTTAAGGACTGGAGTCCAAAACTGCACTGTATACTCCAGATGAGGCCTTACCAGGGACCTATAAAGAGGCAAAATTATGTTTTCATCCCTTGAGTTAATGCCCTTTTTTATGCAAGACAGAACTTTATTTGCTTTAGTAGCCACAGAACGACACTGCCCAGAAATTAGACAACTTGTTATCTACAAAGACCCCTAGATCCAAGTTCTGAGTTAAGGAAACTCCAAACACACTGCCATTTAGTGTATAACTTGCATTTATATTATTTCTGCCAAAGTGGTAAACCTTGCATTTATCAACATTGAACCTCAGTTTGTTGCCCAGTTTTCTAATCTAATCAAATCACTCTGCAAAGTGGCAGCATCCTGCATGGAACCTATAGTTCTGCACAATTTAGTATCATCTGCAAAAATAGAAACAGTACTTTCAATGCCCACCTCCAGGTCATTAATAAACAAGTTGGTATTAACTTTGGGGCTGTATTTTGTACCATCATTTGTGCTTTTTTAGCTGAAACTATGAATTCTAAATTTAAAATTTAAATTTTAGAGATCCAATGCAAAAAAAATAAAATGCTGGTGAATTCATTTAAAAGTCAATGGAAGTTGTCCTAGGCAAAATGTAAACTTTTATCATTTAGATTTTTTCTATTTTCTTATTTTTTGACCCACTGAAAATGATGAGTAGAATATGAATGTGTTGCATTTGGATTTTTTCACTTTTTTTCAAGTTTTTTATATTTGAGTTCTTTCATTAATAAGCACACATTCAAGTTTGGTAAAGTTAAAAAAAAGCATAAAATCCTCTAATTCAAATTTTGATAAATAAGCCTCCCAGCCACTCTTTTTAAGACTTTCTTTATTTCAATAATATCCTTTTTCAATAATCTTTTGTGATTTTGATTGCTCTATTCTGTGCATTGAGAAAAGTAACTGGGTTGACACTTTATATTTTTCAGACTTCCTTGTAACCAAAATATTTTTATTTTTTTTGTAATGGAAGACTTACAACATGCTTTTATTGTTGCAATCAGTCCCTTATTTTATGTTTTTGCCAATGTTTACATTTCTTTCCTATGTTTTTAGCTCAAAACCTAATATCCCAAACTGTGGGGGTTATTTACTTTAACTCAATTTTTTTTAGGTCTGCCTTTTTGAGGTCAAAAACCTGAATTCTTCATGGAAAAAAAACTTGCATTTTTAGATATTTGCAAAAAGCCAGAATCCGAAAATCTGAAAATCTGCCATCTCAAACTTGTCAAGCTCATGGATAAGTCAATGGCAGATGTCCCTATCCCAATTCTAAGATATCATGGTTTGCGCTGGGTTTAGCCTGATTATCAGAACAATTTTGGGTTTTTGGACAATAACCCGAAAAAATCAATCGCACAATTAGGGTTTTTGCTCGATTTTATTTAGTTTTGTTCCGAATGCTATTTTTTTGAGTTATTTTAATGATAAAGAATGATAAAGAAGGCAAAATCATGGATGGGAGTTTGGTTTTTTTTTAAAAAAAATTATAAAATTGGATTTTAGTACATAACCCCCTATGTATTGAAGTAATGATCTTAATGTAAGTTCTCACTGAAATTTAGAGCTATCATGACAGTCTTTCTTTGATTTTATTATTTGGACAATATGTTGACAATGACTTGGTAGTTGTTAAGTTTACAGAGAAATCGATTTTTTTCTTTTAGAAAGAACAATTATACAATCAGAAGGAATATGCCAAAGCTATACAAGAACGCAACAGAAATAGAACTGCTACCATTCAGAAAGCTCCTGAAGGGCAGACAGAGCAAACTGACCAAAATAAAGGAGCACGGCACAAAGTACATTATAAAATACTTACTATTTATGTTTTTTTTTTAATATCTTGCAGGTGTATTAAAAACTATCTTTAAAAAGATAAAAGTCCAATTAGGGGATAAGGTAGAGGCCCTGGCCTAGCCACTCGTCAGTAATATACAATTTGAAAAAAATTTGATGCCAATACCTTGTCTGCTGCAAATGGGGGGTTCCCAATCTTTATTCCATGGTGCTTCACAGCGATCAAATGTTTCAGGACCAGGTCACTGAGGAAGGGCCATGCGGTCCCGAAACGATTGATCACTGTGAAGTGTCATGAGCACCATGGAATAAAGATTGGGAACCCCCCATTAGCAGCAGACAAGGTATTGGCGTCAATTTTTTTTCAAATTGTTTAGCAAGATAAGCAAGATTTACCAACATAAGCCAGTTCATAGTGATACCCTGAACACAAGAGTGGCCAGATTACATTATCTACAGTGGTTGTTGATTATGTACTTGGATTCCTTCTGGTCAAATCACACTACTAGTACTCCCAACATGAAAAAGATTCTGCATTACTATTGGAAATAAAGTTGCACAGAGCCACAAATAAAGTCATTTGATTGATTAATTAATGGAGACATAGATTTAACTTATATGATTTTTTGCAGATACCATTATGAGGATGTAACTTAAAATCATACTAGCTGGCAGCTTTATTTAGTGGCAGTGTCCAGAGTTTGTGCTCTGACTATATAAATAGGCTTGAATCCCCTTTTAGCAATGTACTTCTTTTATGATATGGATTTCTACATATGAGTAAAGGTGAATCATGCTTTAAAACCTTGTGATAAAATTATAAACAAGCTGCTTGTGAAATAGTAATAACCTTTACAACTCAAGTGGGTTTTCTATAATGTATTACTGATATATAACTATATGTTAAATGTTTTGCGGATGTGGTTAATGGCTCATTGCCGTATGCAATTTCAGCACTTTTTGCTTTTCACCTATCTTTCATGGAACTCCTTCCCCTGGATTTGTGTATTCTGCAATTGGATTCAGGATAAAGTTTTTAATGAGGAAGCACAAAGTGCAAAATGTGACACCCTAAACCAAAGGCATCCCTTGAAATCAAGATTCCTTTCTTTGGAATGTATACATTGGTATTTTTTATAGCACTGACCATTTTAAATACCATAATTTTATTTTACAGAGTCTGGAATATGCAAAGAATATCCCAAAGCCCCAACCTCTGCCAAAGCCCACTGAGCAGAAGAAAGAAGAAACAGCCACACAGCCAGTAGTTCATGATCAATTCTCCTCCCAAATCAAGTTGTTGGAAGCGCTACAAATGAGGCACGAAAAAGAAAAGGTTGCAGTTGCAGCTTTGAGTGCTCTTCATATCCTTTAGTTGATCATTAGTTAGAAAATAGCCTATGAACTGTTATGGCTATTGTTCCAATATAACTCAGTTGGACTCCAATGAAACCAAAATGCCACAAATCAACACAAAGATTCCATGGGAAGGATGTACTTAGTAAAGAGAAAATACCCCTTCCAAGTCCTTTAACATTATTCTTTTGAGCTTATTTCTTTATGAGTAACTATGAAGAGTCTCCTTTCTCTGTAAATGGGGTTTTTTTTATATTGCAAAAGCAAACGCATGCAGAGTTTTACTCAATAACGAGTCTCCATCATTCTGCCACACTGTTCTGTACTGTAGATTGAAGCACCATTACATTTAGCCAAAAGAGATTTACAATCTTTCATTAAATTATCATTTCCAACAACCATGTCTGTCTAAGATGGTGGGAGCTGCAGGTCAGGAAATTGCATATATACGATACAAAACTACATTTAATGTAATTAACCTAAACTGCTCCATGAGGGCAATGACTTTTCTATAATGTATTTATTACAGAAATGTGAGTGTTTTCATTCTTGCATTATCCAGGGTATATGTACACTTGGTTTATAACACTTATATGACTTTGGAAGTTTCTGGGTTTCCAGTACCAAACCATGGTTTACTTCTGAATGCACTTAGCAGCAGCTTTTATACAATTCAATGAGTCAAGAAAGCATTAATCAATTGACATATACATGAAAATGTACTGAATTGATAGGGTGTTAGAGTTCAGAACTCTACATCTATAGGAGAGTGTTGAATGCAACTACTCAAAGCAGTGTCAGATTGGGGGTGTGGGCTGCACTTTCAGGGCTCCCCATCCCAGCCGCAATCCCACTGGCCCCATCCCAGCTGCAACCCTGGGACCCCGCCCCAGTTGCAAGCCCTCCTTGGCCCCCAGCCATCGAGCTTCCTGTCCCAACAGCTACCCCCTTCACCCACCACCGGTGTGTACTTTATTACCTTATTTCCTTATTTCAGAGCCAGGCAGGAGGTCAGGGGTGCACACGATTCCAGAAGGGGAGCGGGTCTGGTTTGAGGGGGGCCATAGGGTTATTTCCTGGTGTCCCACTGCTTTGATAAATGGGTCAATTTGCAGTAGAAATGATGCGCAAATATCAACCGCATGCTTTATATGTTTTTTATTTTGCCATTATTGCCACACAATCCTTTTATGATCCTGGACAGTTATTAGAACATTTAGTAAAATGTTATTTAAGGGTTCAGTCCTATAACTCAAATAGACTTGTTTGTTTTCACTGCATTTATTTCTGGCAGAGATATTAACTGTGAGGGTGTTCATGTCATCAATATAACTCTGCTTTGCCACTTACCTGTGAACTGCTGGCTGAAAGAGGGAAAACGTAGAAGTCTTTGTACTTATAACTAACCTGCACACTCATTTACATTTTTTCCAAGACCAGGCAACATGAAGAAAGGTTTGAAATAATGCAAGACCAGACTTTCTGCAGGTCCCCTATAGAGCACTAGAACATTGCAAACAAATGTAAGGAGTGCATTGAATCCCTTTTTTGCCTTTTAAGGATCCATTTGAATTAGATGAACTGAATCACAACCCTTAATGTTATGTGTCACAAAGTGCTGGATACTTTTTAAAGGTGATACATTTTTTATTAAAGAGGTTGCATTTTTTATTTTACTCAAATTGGAATACAGAAATTAAGATTTGTGTTTGGTTCAGTATTCAGTTAAATCTTCTGTGAGAGTTCTGGAATTCAGTTGGATCTAAAATTGCTGAATCCAAATGGAACCATTCAGTGCAACCCTAGTAATAACATTTATTTTCTTTGCATGGTAGTGATATAGATTGTAACAGTAATTTTCATTTATTTGATTTTTTATTAATAAAGCAGTGACAGTGTAAAACATTGTTCTTCAGTCATTTTATTTGTGATTCAGATACAGAGTAAAAGACAAACTGCTGCCTTTTACAAGATACTTATCAAACGTAATGAGTCTGAAATCAGGACTGATGATTTTATGTGGCATATACTACAATATAATTTACTTACACTGTAACGCTGAATTAAAACAGACACTGTGTGAATAAAAAACACAATTTCTTAATAGATTTGAGCATTTTGTTTTATCTATAAACTCCTTAAGGGCTTCTTCAAAGAGTCACAGATAATAAAATACCTTTAAATAGATCCTATACTTGATAGATCCTGTACGGAAACTTAAACGGACAATTCATGAAATGAAAGTTTCAAAGTCTATACCATACAAAATGTTTTTTTTTCTAAAGTATCCTAAAGCTACAGTAGCTGTACACTGGTCTACATTAGACTAGGTCACTCCAGACCCAGTGCCTTTTTGTATGTTAATTCAGACTCATTGTAACTTGCCTTCTGCTCAACAGGGTTAAGCGGATACTGCCATGGGAAAACATGTTTTTTTCAAAATGCATCAGTTAATAGTGCTGCTTCATAAGAATTCTGCACTGAATTCCATTTTTTTCAAAAGAGGAAACCAATTTTTTTAAATTTAATTTTGAAATCTGACATGGGGCTAGACATAGTGTTAGTGTCCCAGCTGCCCCAGTCATGTGACTTGTGCTCTGATAAACTTCAGTCACTCTTTACTTCTGTACTGCAAGTTGGAGTGATATCCCCCCTTCTCTTCCCCATGAGCAGCCTAACAACAGAACAATGGGAAGGTAACCAGATAACAGCTCCCTAACTCAAGATAACAGCTCCCTGGTAGATATAAGAACAGCACTCAATAGTAAAAATCCAGGTCCTACTGAGACACATTCAGTTACATTTAGTAGGAGAAACAGCAGCCTGCCAGAAAGCAGTTCCATCCTAAAGTGCTGACTCTTTCTGAAAGCACATGACCAGGCAAAATGACTTGAGATGGTTGCCTACACACCAATATTACAACTAAAAAAAAATACACTTTTTTTGGAATAAATTTTATATTGTAGAGTGAATTATTTGCAGTGTAAACAGTATAATTTAGAAATAAAAACTACACCATAAAAATAATGATATAATCCCTTTAAGTCAGTCACTCAGACTGGTGAGTTAACGTCACAGGCAACATTTTGTGTCCAGTTTAGTTCAACTGGCTGAAAAGCATTTGTGAAAGTGAATATTGGCTTAAAAAAAACACATTTTTGATATTTATTAAGAAAAAAAAACATGAAAAACATATAAAAACATCTAAAAAAGCCTATCAAGTACAAGTCAGTGGGGGATCTCTTAGCCAAAATGTAAACTATTTTTTTAAAAGGTTGGTTCACCTTTAACTTTACTTTTAGTATGATATAGAGAGTACTATTCTGAGACAAATTGCATTTGGGTTTTACTTTTTATTATTAGTGTTTTTTTAGTTATTTAGCTTTTTATTCAGCAGCTCTCCTGTTTGCAGTTTCAGCAATCTGCATGCTAGGGTCCTATCAACCATGTATTAATTTAAAAGAGAGAATTGGAGAGGCCTTGAATAGAAAGATGAGTAATAAAAAGTAGCAGTAACGATACATGTGTAGCCTTACAGAGCATTTTTTATTTCCCCAATGGAAAGCTGGGAAGAGTCAGAAGAAGAAGGCAAATGATTTAAAAACTATAAAAAAAATTAAGACCACTTGAAAAGTTGCTTAGAATTAGCCCTTCAATAATATACTAAAAGTTAACTTAAAGGTGAACCTCCCCTTTAATTCTTTTGAGTTTGTAAACTCACTAACAATGATGAGTAAAACACAAATTCGAAGTATTCAAATTTTTCCACCACAATTTTATTAATTCATGTTTTTTATATTCAGGGTTTTTGTTTTATAAATAAGGTAACATTTCATGCTTTCTTAACTTATGAGTTTGTTCAAAGTAAAAAAAAAATCCTCTAAAATTACAAAAATCGTATTTTGATAAATAGGTCGTCCTGTACTAAAATACATTTTATCTGATATCTAAACACTGATGTGGCAAAAAAGGTGTTATAAATGCCCTTTAAACTGGCTCATCCAGAGCTATTTGTTCACTCCTACACCCCAATGGGATCATCTAGCTCACAAAGGATTCTGTTCAGAAAATCAAAAAGTAAGGGTTTTTGCTCTTACTCTATTTTTTATATATTTTATATATTATTTTACTATATTTTATCCCCAAGCCTGTATCTATATGTTCATGTCAGCCCTGTTCTGGTTTATTATACATTGGTAAAATAGTGTAAAACATTGCAAATCAACCACATTATACTCTCCTATTTCTATTGTAAAAATGAACAATTAAAGCGGAATTAATTTGGCTCTAACCAGAACAAATAAAAAGGTTTGGCCAGTTGCTGTACCCTGTCTGAGCATAGTTTAGTGACATGATTACTAGTTTTATGCTGCAGATGCACTTAAATGAAAACTCTCAACCTGCTTCATGCGGCGAATAAATAACTTATCAGATAAATATACAAACTATTTATAGCTAATCTAATTTTGATAGTTAATTCAAAACATAAAATAATATTATTGAAAGAGCCTCGTAATTGCCTCAAATTGTTAATGGCCTAATTTTAAATTGCCATTTAAGTCACAGTGTATTACTTTGAAAGTAATTGAGTCCTGCTGCTTTGCAACCATTTTAACAACATGCTGGAAATCATTTTTTAATCCTGTGACCACAGGGGCTGGGATCTCCCAGGGTTAATGCAAAATGCATTTACAATTAATGGTTACCCGTTTCAACCTGATGGTGCCATATTGTGAGCTGTTAACAAAAGTGCGCTCATTGAAAACAGCAATGCTTTTTAGGGGTTTTTTTTTGTTCGTTGTCACAATTATAAAGCATGCCATTTCATGTAGTTTTATTTGAAAGCCTTTTTTTTTTTTTTTTTACAATTCCACACTTCTTTCAGAGATAAACTGAATTGTGGAGCTTTTGCATACCTCTTAAACGAACGTTTTCATTTTTCGGCAAACAAATCGTTTTAAACTGCAATTACAATGTTAACACTCAAAATCCGTTTCTGCTCAGTTTATTATTATAAATCGTACATTACTTTTTTTTTCTTTTTTAAGGGCTGCAATTGTTCTAGCTCATTTTATTTGATGGAAAGTACACCTGCACACACACACAATTGTATTGGTTGTATTGTGTGGACACTTATACAGATCTGTGTGTTCAGCGGTTTTCATATTGTAGGACAATTATTCACTATATATTTCAGTGCCGGCTTATATTAAACTGATCATGTGGTCCAATGATGTCATTGGAGCACCTGAGAGTCTGGAGGCCATAAAAATCTCTTTTATGGTCACATGTCCACTAAGATAATAATAGATCAGTTGCCATGTCAAGTAGGCTAAAGAGAGTTAATTTTTTGGGTGGAAAGTAACAAAAACAGGTATTTGATCTGTTATCCAGAAACCTGTTATCCAGAAAGCTCCGAATTACATAAAGACTGTCTTCCACAGACTCCATTTTATCCAAATTTTAAAGAATGATTTCCTTTTTCTCTGTAAAAATAAAACAGTTCATTGTACTTGATCCAAACTAAGATATAATTAATCCTTACTGGAAGCAAACCCAGCCTATTGGGTTTATTTATATGTTTACATGATTTTCTAGTATGAAGATCCAAATTACGGAAAGATGCGTTATCCGGAAAACCCCAGGTCCCATACCTGTAGTTTTAAATAAACAGTAGCATATACAAGGAGAAGGAAAGACGCTCTTTATTTGAGGGTGCCAAGATAGGCACCTCCAAGTGATTATATATACTTACTTCACACCCCGGGCCAGTGCTCCTATCAGCAGAAAACTGCACTGGCCCAGGGTACTTTCAGTGAGCATCACAGAGTGATCGGCTTCCACCTTCTTCTTGCACGGGTGCGCATGTGCAGTAGAGCGAAAAGACGAACTTTAGGAGAACTAAAGCATAACTAAAAAAGTAACTAGAAATGTTGTACATTATATTTTGGGCTTCTGTACCAGCCCAAGGAAACCACAGTCCTTTACCAGTGAAGATCTGTGCCTCCAAAGATGCCCCAGTAGCTCCCCATCTTCTTTTCTGCTGATTCACTGCACATGCTCTGTGCTGCTGTCACTTACTGAGCTTAGGGATACACTCACAATATACAGTACACAAAGAATATAAATCTCACAATAAAAGGCTGAATTAATGCAATTAATACAGATAATTACTACATGGCAGCACAGAAACCATTGCAACTAGCATCAGAATTTAATAATCAGCCTTGTAGCATCAGCTTATATTACAGGCCAACTTTATTTTCTGCTGGATAATTTGCTACCCCTAAGCTTAGCTTCTGACTGATGCAGTTTTCTCTTGTTAGAAGCACCGGCCTGGGGTATAAGGTAAGTATATATATATAATCCCTTATATAGGTGCCTAACTTTTGGCACCCCAATTAAATATGATTTCCTTCTCCTTTAACAAAATGAACTTGCAGATCTTTGCTCAGATATTTATAGTTTTTTCATTGGCTCTGTGTTGGCAAAGGTAATCTTTAATACTTAATTAAAATAATAATAGCCTTAAGCCTGAAGTAGAGCTTGGAAACATTCAACTAGACACACGGTTATCTCTTGTATTACCCATGACCTGAAATCACTGTTCGCTGGAGTTTGTAATGGGTTGAAACAGGTCATGTTTTTCCAAAGATGTGCCATCACAGAAATAAAAAATACATCCTTTGCTTAAAGTGCAAAAGGTGAATGATGGAATTTTAGCCCAGCTGTTAAACGTAATAGTACATGTCACAGGCAGTGTAATTAGAACTAGAAATAGAGTTATAATGATGTTACATTATGAATCAGTGTCACGGTCAGTACCCTAAATCCAGAACCAGTGCTAAGCACCCTGTTCTCGGCTCTTGCTTCTGCCTTTAACAGCCGCCTTTCACCTCGGGAGGAGCCCTTGGCTAATCGGATGCCACTAGGTCTTATTAAGAGAGGTGCCAAGCAAAAGGTTCTGGACGAGCAAAGGGGCACCATGGTAAAGCACAAGTCTTTTGGGAAGAAGGTCAATCAGGCTGGGTCGGGGCAGGCAGAGTACAAGCGGAATCAGACAGGCAAGGGTCAAAGCAGGAGATCAATCAGAAGAATACAGAATCAGATCACAGAATACAGAAGCTTTTAACAGCACAGAGGCACCAGGAACTCACAATGAGGAAACCTATAACGGGCAAAGAACTATCGGCCAAATGCGCTTTTTAAACATTTCAAATTTCGCGCCATTGTGCCTATAAAGAGAACAGAGACGCGCCACACACACCCTAAGAACCTATAATGCTGGAAGTACCTTGCGGTGGGCGTTCCCGCCGAGGAGGCGGCAGGCGTACCTGCCGACCCCCTCCCACTAGACCACCACGGTAAGTTGTTACATTACTCCCCCCTCGAGGAGGGGCCACTGGACCCAAGGTTTCTCAGGGAACTTAAGATGGAATTGTTTCCTGAGACGATCAGCCCTAATGTCACAAACAGGAACCCAAGAATTCTCCTCAGGGCCGTAACCCTTCCATTGTACAAGATATTGCAACTTAAGGTGGCCATACATGGAGAGATCTGCTCGTTTGGCGATGTCGCCAAACGAGCGGATCTCTCCCCGATATGCCCACCTTGAGGAGGGCAATATTGGGCTGATCCGATTGTCGGCCCTAGGGCACAACGATCGGATCCTAACAATGGGTATTGGGCGGTCGGATCGAGGGACCGCATCAACGAACAGATGCGGCCGCGATCCAACGAGATTTTTAGTCCCGTCCGATCGACATCTGGCTGACTTTCGGCTGGATATCGATCGGGGAAGTCCATCGGAGGGCCCCATACACGGGCCAATAAGCTGCCGACTTGGTCTGTCAGCAGCTTTTATCGGCCCGTGTATGGCCACCTTTACCCTGGACAAGGCGAGAATCATGGAGTTCCTGGACTACAAACTCAGGCTGACCAGCTACCAACACGGTGGGAGGAAAGGACTGTTGATGAACCTGTGAGGCTGGTTTTAAAGGGATACATGAAATGAGTAAGAAATTTTAAAATTGTCAGGTAATTTGAGACAAACAGAAGAAGGATTGATTATTTCAGTAATGGGATATGGACCAATAAACCTGGGTCCCAACTTGAGTGAAGGAACCTTAAGTTTGATGTTTTTGTAGATAACCATACTGAGTCTCCTACCTGATATTTGGGTGCTTCCCTTCCCTATCAGCTGCCCTTTTGAATGGCCATAGCTGCAGAAAGAGAATCGTGCAAACCAGACCAGATCTTGGCAAATTGTTTGACAGAAGAATTGACAGATGGTACAGAGGATAAGGAACCAGTAAAAGAAAATGCTATGGGATATAAACCATTAACAATAAAAAATGGAGATTTACCAGTAGAAGCATGGGTAACATTATTATAAGCAAATTCTGCCCAGGGTAATAGTTCAGCCCATGAGGATTGGTTGTCAGACACATAACACCTTAAGAATTGTTGAAGGGACTGATTAACCCTTTCAGTTTGACCATTGGTTTGAGGGTGGTATGCGGTAGAGAACGACAAATCAATCCCAACCAAAGAGCAGTATGCTCGCCAAAATTTAGAAACGAACTGTACTGCATCAGAAACAATATTGACCAGAAAACCATGTAATCTGGAAATATTAGAAATAAATAACTAAGACAAAGTCTTGGCAGATGGAAGGTGTAGGAGGGAAATCAAATGACTCATTTTGCTGAACCTGTCCACTACCACCCAAATCACAGTTTTCCCTTGAGAAGGAGGGAGGTCAACAATAAAATCCATAGACAGATGGGACCAGGGTCTGTCAGGAATAGGTAATGGCTTTAGCAATCCCTGTGACAGGTTTCTAGAAGACTTTGACCTTTGACAGACAGGACAGGAATTAACAACATTTTTGACATGGATGTACTTTGTTGGTTATCGGATGCCTTTGAGAAAGGACTGCTCCTGCCCCAACCTCTGAGGCATCAATTTCTACACTAAAAGAAAGAGTAGTATCAGGGTGACGGAGAATGGGAGCAGACACAAATTCTTTCTTGAGAAATTCAAAGGCTTGAATAGCCTCAGGAGGTTACATACTTGGATCTGCACCCTTTTTGGTTAGATCTGTAATTGAAAACACCAAAGACAGTTTTTAATGAATTGACGATAATAATTAGCAAAACCTAAGAACCTTTGGGTTGCACGTAAAGAAAGAGGCTGAGCCCAGTCCTACACTGCCTGAAAGGAACAATGTAAAAGTGTTTTAAAGTAATGAAAATATAATGCAGTGTTGCCCTGCACTGGTAAAACTGATGTGTTTGCTTCAGAAACACTACTATTGTTTATATAAATAAGCTGCTGTATAGCAATGGGGGCAGCCGTTCAAAGGAGAAAAGGCTCAGGTTACACAGCAGATAGCAGATAAGCTCTGTCTAATGGTGATATCTGTTATCCATTCGTTAACCTGTGCCATATAGCCTTTTTTCAATTTCCACCATTGCTCCACAGCAGCTTATTTATATGAACAATAGTAGTGAAGCAAACAGATCCGATTTACCAGTAAAGGGCAACACTACATAATATTTTCATTACTTTAAAACACAGGTGTTACTGTTCCTTTAACCTTCCCAGGATCCATTTCTAGACCCTTACCGGAGATATTGAACCCCAAAAATTGGACAGAAGAATCCTCAAAGGTGCATTTCTCAAGCTTCGCAAATAAATTATTTTTCCTTAATCTGAGCAACACCTCCTGGACATGTTTTTGATGGCCACCCAAGTTAGAGGAAAAAAATAGAATATTGTCAAGATATACCACAACGAATAACCCCAGCAGGTCCCGGAAGATATCGTGACGAATTCCTGGAACACTGCAGGACCGAATGGCATAACTAAATATTCGTATTGGCCATCCCTGGTGTTAAAGGCCTTTTACCACTCATCCCCTTCCCTGATACGAATAAGGTTATATGCGCCTCTAAGGTCAAGTTTGGAATAGATAGTAGCATTCTTGACCTGACCAAATAATTCAGAAATCAGCAGAAGGGGATAGCGGTTTTTGATGGTAATTTTATTAAGGCCCCTATAGTTGATACATTGGTGAAGACCTCCATCCTTCTTGCATTTGTTTTTTTTTTCCGGACAATAAAACGCTTGGAGGTACCTTGGGTACATCGCATGCAAAGTATTGCTGCCTCAATGTTTTCTTCGTTACTACTGGCTCTCATGTTGGACATCCAGTCACTCCAGCCTTTATACATTACATTTTTGGCTAAGTAACTATATTAGAAACATTTTTTATTTTGCACAACCTATTTACACAGTTTTTATTTTTACACAGAACTTTTCCTTTAAATTCAGTGGGTATATAAAGGTAATTTGTATGTATTTATTAGTGATGTTGGCCTTTATAATTTAAAATGCCCAAGGTAGCAAAAAAATTACAATAGAGATATTCTGTTGACATGGATGTAGTAGGTCAACATTAAAATGTATATCTAAATCTGTCATGCTAGGATTGCTGGCAAAGTAGCAGTGGAACTTCCTCCTGTTGGATGTGAGCCACAAGGGCACCGGGCAAGGTACACTTCAAAACTGCCAGTGCAAAGCTGATATTTAAACTACTGTTTGAGTGTGGATGAAGGTCCACCCCTGGGACATGCCACCTCAGGTCACACAAGCAGTACTTCTGTAGCACCCCAATTTGGAAAAGGCACCTAAGCAAGTGTGTGGCTTAGTGGCTTGGGTATAGTATTTTATCATCAATGTGTTTCCTAAGTTTCTGGCCCTTTTAAAGCCCATAATAGTCCTATTGGTTTTGCCAAAGAGTATGAAGTGTCTGCGTCAACAATGTGCTAATGTTCAAACAAGGCAATACATATTGCAAAACTTTCTGTAGAAAAGTGTTTGTGAAGATCAATCGTGTATCTTTCAGTTTGGTTGTAGACCCTGGAGATATTAGGTCAGATTGTGAAGCAGGTAGCCTGGTTGAGCTGTAACACAATCTTTTTTTTTGGATCATATCCGCAATTGCTAAACCACTGAGACATCAAAAGTAGCAGCACATGAGCCCTTTCTGATCTTAGTCGTTCCTTATGATGGAAAAAAACTGAGAGTATAAGATCCCCCTGGAGGTTGATTTTGGGCAGTGAGAGTGGAGAACGGTGTTACATTCCATGGGTTTAAGGAACAATGTAGTACCCAAACAATCACTACAACAAAAGGGACTGTTTAAAATTCTGCAGTTCTTCTAGAGAGCCATGCCAAAAAAACTAGCCATCAGTATAGCAACATTAGAACACATGGCAGTGCCAGCTATCTGAAGACAGAACGTGTCCTCAAACAAAAGTAATTATGTGACAAAGCCAAATCAAGCAGATTGCATATACTTTAAAACCTAATGGTGGGGAGGACTAAGTCCTCTTATTGAAACCAATGCCATGATCAGGAGACCCTTATCCCAATAAATGCTACCATGCAGGGAGGTGCTAGCCTTTGGATACTATGACCAGAACCACCATAAGGGGTTACCTTGACGTGGTATGGTGGCTTATTCATTTTATGATCATACTGTTAAAAAAACAGCCCTGATTGTGAAGTCAATGCATTTGCTTATGGATAACTGGATTGCTTGTGAAGCAGGGGACCAGGGAATGTGCATTGATCAATCCCCTCTCTCTTTTTGTATTCTTGGCTAGATCAGTTGCACTTGCATTGTATTTGTGTATTTTTATTTGGCCTTCGAGTTCTCCCACAACCGCCCTTATTTGCATTTTTGTATTGTGGCAGAGTTATTCTGTCGGTAGTTTAGCAGTTGTGCTGCAGGCCAAGCTTCCATGTGGTTGTAGCACCCTCATACCTGTCCCTTTTAATGGTGGTCAGCTTGTTGGATTTGCCACATGCAACTGCAGAGCTCTCATGACCTCTTGGTGGTTTTGTTGCTGAATAGCATTAGCTTGCTGCTGGAATCTCAAAGCCTCCTAGTGGTTTGCATTAGCTTGCTGTTGGTTAGCAGTATTTTGCTGCAGAGATTGCAGCATTGCCTTTATTAATTCCTCAATTTTAGTATCCATTTAAATACTTCACCTTTGTGTTGGCCTCTTTACATTTTTGACAAGTGCTTTATAATTTGCCCATTGCATACCTTCACCAATTAGGCAGAGGATCAGATGAACAGACAGTTCTTTAAAAGGAAAATATCCACTTTATTGTGAAAATCCAGTTTTTCAGACAATTCAGGCAAATAACAAAAAAAAGCAGAAATAAATCTAACTGAACACAGGATTTAAGTCCCTTACTAGAACTGGTTCCCTACTGCTGGACAAATACAAGTCCACAGGTTCACTGTACCTTTTCTAGAACCAAAGATTTGCTTTTGAGAGCCCTTTTTGGGCACCTGCTCTCTCTGGGCTGCTGGCAGATCTAATTTGCTAATTATTCCCTAGGTAAGACGTCCTAGGGAAATTAACCTACTCAGGAACCCTGTACACGAGGGAGTAAGAGATGATTTCAGTTTCCTGTGGCAGTTTCGGGCTTCCTTCAGCGTCTTCGGCTCCCTTCCGCAGCTTGGCAGCTTCCTTTGACTCTCTTCAGTGGCTTGGGCTTTATGCCCTTTAAACTTAAAATCGACTGGGCCTGGCATGGTTGTCCCCCCTCTATCCCCTGATGTTGGCCCTGGGTGTATTAATAGGTTCTACTTTACAATTGGTTATGGCAGCAACTCATAAATTTATATACAGGTATAGCATCTACAATCTGGAATGCTCCTGGGCCTGGGGTTTCTGAATACGGAAACTTTCTGTAATTTGCATCTCCATTCCTTAAGTTTGCTAATCATTTAATTAATCATTGAATAAATCATTGAAACATTAAATAAACCCAGTAAGATTGTTTTACCACCAATATGGGTTAATGCAGCTTAGTTAGGCTCAAGTACAAGGTACTGTTTTATATTACAGAGAAAAATCATTTTTAAAAATTAGAATTATTTGCTTAAAATGGAGTCTATGGAAGATGGTTTTCCCATATTTGGGAACTTTCTGTATTGTCTGGATCCCATCCCTGTACTTGTATTATATTATAGAAGTTTTCTCTTCACTGAATTACATTTTATTGCATCTGGGAAGCAATGTCTTCACAAGTGATTGAAAATGAAGAGACTATTTCTTGAAAAATTGGTCAAATATACTTCAGTGTATGTATGCATGTGTATATGTATATAGTTAAATTTTTTTTGTATAGTGCTCCTTGAGGGCAAAGCATACCTCCCAACTGTCCCGTTTTTCACGGGACAGTCCTGATTGGGCGTGGCCCTAAAATGGATATGGTTAAAATATTTTCACCAAGCTACACAAGACAGATCTTTTTGTCCCTCTTTCTATTTTTTTAAATTTTGGGCAAAGCACTGTACAGCAGAACAATAAATTAGTAGAACAAACAGGTGGTCATTACAATACTAAATACAAAAAAGTACAAAAATACAATACATATAAATAAAAAGTATAATTACAATACAGATTAAGAGCTTTGTGTCAAGGAGACATAGAGCTTACAGTCTAAATGGGAGGGTAATTTACTGACATAAATTCGGGGATTTTAAGTGCTGTAGCCTGTAGGTTACAGTTACACTGCCATATAAGTGCAAGTTTTTGCGTTTAGATCTAAAGCAATTGAGGGAGGATTCTCTCTGGAGAAATTAAGGAATGGCATTCCAAATATAAGAAGCAGCAAGGCAGAAGGGTTTGAGATGGGAAACAGCATTAGCAGTGGGGGGTGCAACCAAGCAGTTCCTCTGAGAGGAACGGAGAATTCGGCCTGGAACATAAATCAGAGGCCCAGGCCCCTTGCACAAAAAGTTATTTTAGCTTCCCCCTCTGCATGAAAGTATAGCTCTCTGGCAGACAAGTTTACTGTACCCTCTATAGTTACACCAATGATTATCCAGAATGCTGAGGACCTGGAGCCTGTAGTTTAGGTCAAGTACAAGGTACTGTTTTATTATTACAGAGAAAAAGGAAATCATTTTTAAAAATTTGAATTATTTGATTAAAATAGAGTCTTTGGGAGACAGACTTCCCGTAATAAGTACTGGTACTTCAGCATTGGTTAGTATACAAAAGACAGAGATTTAATTCACAAATGTTAATGATAATGTGAAAAAATAACTTTTCTCCTGTTCAAATTCTATTTTAAGAGCAAGGAACTCCTACCAGTTTTGTGTTTAATTTCCAGCACTTATCTCACTGTACTTAAGTGCATGTGCCACAAGTGTGTATTAAGACATTTTGCCTGGTCAGGTATCATTATGTGAGTATAATTAACAACAACCGTCAAACAAAAAATCCTCATAATATCTAATTATGCATTGCTTTGTAAACCTGAACTGTTCGAGCTTCCCATACATGTCAACAGAAGTAAATATTTTAAAAGGGGGAAAAACTGTTTCACAAAAGGTGTTTTATTCTGAAATGCGTTTAAACCCAATTAGATGTGTCCCTAATTAAAAAAATAAGCCAGGCCAATAAAGGAAAACAATAACCTGGGAAGAGCATTACTGATCCTATTTCTGATTCTCACACTGTCAGAGTTGTTGGGAGCAGCAGCAGATGGATGTCCATTATTTACTTGCCCGATTGTTCATTTACACTAAGATCCTTAAATAATTTTCAGAACTATTAAAAGAAATCAAACAATTTCCATTTCATAAAAAATCAATTAAAACATGCTGCGCATCGTTCTTTTTAAAGGCCACTTTTTCTTCCCTTGTATTGTTAAAAAAAAGTCCCTTATTCACAGAATCTGCTGACAATATGTAAATATCCGAGAATGCCCGTTTTTATTAACTCTTTTAAATGAAACATATGATACTGAGCTCCATATTGTATAAAAAGGGCAGACTGGATAGTGGGAGCAGAAGGTGATCAATTAAGAAATTAAGCATTTTGCTACACATGGCAGCATGTGCATTTGATTCAAATAATGGGCTATCAGCTCATTTTCAGTGAGCCATTGCCCACTTTAAATCAGTCCTTAGATCAAAGGGAACATGTCTGCCTCTACTTTTTATTCAGGAAAGGTTTTGCTAATTCAGAGTCCTTAATGTGTTTTGGTAAAAGACCCCTTCAATTAAACGAATTCTATAGCTGGCAAAATAAAAGGATACAAAGAGTTCCTATCTTGATGGCCTGATTCCTCATTAAATCAAAAGGGCAGTATTCATTATACCTTACATCTGAGGCTAACTACTAAAGAGCAGTCTTCAAAGGGAGATGAATGGGTTAAAATGAACACATGGCTTAATTAAAATATTAGATGCGGGCAAATAGGTCTCTGATACTCACCTAGAGCTCCCATTAAAAACACCACTTGTGTAATTGACAATGATGATCTTCATTGGTGCCAACATGTTTAAGGGTCTTTTCATTTAAATCCATATTCAGATACTTGTAAGTGTAGTCATTAAAACATGTGCCACGTAATCATGTAGGACACTGTTTGTGATCAAGCATGGTTAGCCAGCAACAGCCGTACATTACTGATGAGACAATATTACAATAAGAAGGAAGTCAATGAATATCCAGGTCTTTTTACATAGCCCCATTAAGTTTCGGAAAGTTGCATTTGTGCATGCCAGTGAATAAGAAGAATAGATCTGGATTGCATGGAGCTTGATTTACATCTGTTTCACGCTTTCTTATTTGCCTGTACCTTTAAAATTCCATCTTCTACTTTTACTTTGTAGGACCTTCTGGCCTATTAAATGAATAAATATTTCATGGAGCTCTACTGAAAATAATGCACCACAATTAAATTAGTGTGGATAAGGGGTAGTTCACTTTAAAATTAACTTTTACTATGATTTAAACCAGAGGTTTTCAGGCCTTTATTTGGTCTATAACCCCCCCCTCCACCTCACCAAAAGTATATTTTAGAGCAACTGCTGATCTCATAATATTTAATGCTTGCCCCACTTTGGGAACAGTGATATTTTGTGACTATTTGTAATTGGTCATCATTTTTATTACTTTTTTAGCCATTTCCCTTTCTGGTCTGCTTTTTACCTGATTAATCTGGAGGCAAAATGTTGTTGTTATTGCTACATAAAATAACGAGACACATTGGGGCAAATTTACTAAAGGGCGACATGACTAACCCTGGCAAAAATTCGCCAGTGTGACGTACTTTTGGAACTTCGCCGATTTCCTAACGGACGCAGGCGTAACTTCGCTAGCGAAAGAGACTAACGCTGGTGCTCATTCGCACTCAATCACCAGCCGGAGTTGCGCTCTGGCGAATGGACGTAACTACGCAAATTCACTAAGATGCGGATTTTAATGAACGTTACCTCTTGTGCCAGACTTGCCTTCGCCACCTGAGACCAGGTGAAGTGCAATAGATTAGATAGGACTTCCTCAAAATTTAGTTGAGAATTTTTCTAAGCCCCAAAAAATACTGGCGACTTTCCCTTTTTTCAGGTTGATAGGCTGAAAAAGAGCGTACATTTTTTGGGGGTAACTGGCTTCTCCCCTACATTTCCTAACATATTGCATGTAAACTGAGCTCATGTGTAGGGCAATATAACAACTTTATTTTATCTTATTAAGCTTCCCTGGACTTGTGTAATGTAATGTATTTGCTGCAACATATACGTCCATTCCATTTTAACTTCCCGCCTTATCAGGGGCGTAACTACAGAGGAAGCAGACCCTGCGGCTGCAGGGGGGCCCAGGAGGTATAGGGGGCCTATGAGGACCTAATTAATGAGAAATGTCAATATATATTGGTAAAACAGTACAACCTCTGGAAATGTTGGGGGCCCTAAAATTAATTTGCTGTGGGGCCTAGTAGCATCTAGTTACTCCACTGCGCCGTATGCAAATTAGACAACGCTAGCGTAACTTTGCTTTGCTTGCCGAATTAACATTAGCACAACTTCGCCAGCGTTCGGTGCCCTGGACGCAACTTTGCATGTTAGTGAATTAGCGTTGTCCTGGTGAATCTACGCCTGGTGAGGTATTGCGATGCCTGCAAAGCTGTCGCTGGCGAATTTTTGCCGCTTAGTAAATTTGCCCCATTTTTCTTTTATGGATTACTATCTACTCCGTATTAAAAGTAACCCTTAAACATCTGACATTCAGAAGCACATTTATCGAAGGTCGAATTTCGAATACATGTGAATTTTTTTAAGCTCTAATAAATTCGAATATACTCGAAATTGGATTGGGGGTTATTTAATAAAAAGTTAAATATCTAAAACTCTAACGAATATTACCGGCCCGAAAACTGAAATCGAATTTGACTAAACTCGAATCAAGTTTTTTTCTCTAAAAAAACTTGAATGTCAGGAAGGCTAGTAACATTTTTTAAATTGGTCACTGGACCTCTCCCATTGACTTATACATGAACTCGGCAGGTTTTTAGGTTGCGAATCGGCGAATTCGAAAAGTTTTGATAAATCTCGAAACTCAAATTCGAATTAAAATTCTAATCGAGTTTGGATTATTCACAATTCGGATTTGAGAGTTTTGACCATATAAAAAATTGAATTTGAATTTTCAATTCGACCCTTAATAAATCTGCCTCTCAATGCCAGAATGATAAACTCCTACCAAACCAATTTATCAGGGTGTTCACGCAATCTGAATAAAGTAGACAGGCTCAACTAAAATGTATTATACTGCAGAGATATTGTCAATCTTGTCAAAAAGAAACTTTCACTGCCAATCTATGCCTGGGTGGGGTGGGGATGAACAATCATTTATTAAGAATCCCAGCCATGGGACACTGTATTAAATCACTTGGTTGCCTTTTGTCATAACCGTTTGCTAAAATAGTGTGAGCAATGAAATATGCACAAGCAAGTACATTGTATGTATCTATACTGCTTTATACATATATATATAATGCACGCAAAGCTTATAGTATAGTAGGGACTGAATCAGGTCCGGACTGAGATTCAAAATAGGCCAAATTCAGTTTGACGAGAAAAGCTTATCCCCACAGAGCCAGATGCAATTCAGTGATAAGAACTTATCTCACTGTTTATCACATGACAAATCTATTTGAAGTCTATGGGGGAGGGGGAAAAAGATGGAACTGAATTATGAGAAAAGTTTTTTCTTCTACAAATTAATCTCAACCACATTTTTTTCACATGATAGCTAGGCCATAAAACGTTTTTCTCTGTGTATGAAGAGCAAACAGATCCACTTGGTTTTTTTTCTTCCAGAGGAAATTTTTCTTGTGGCTTGTTCAGAATTCCCTAATCCTGCTAACCCTTCCATGAATGCCATTATTTCACAAACATACAAACAAGTCTATTGATATAATGGCCCTAATATGTGTGAATTTGATAGGGACCTTATATTGTAAGTTTCGCTAGGCCAGGGACTAAAGTGAATGATATATAATCTCTGTAAAAGCGCTATGGAATATATCAGTGCTCTATAAATAAGTGCAACACAATAAATAACTCCAATCCAATTATTTTCTAATGAATAGACTTTATCATTTGTTGTGTTGACAGATATATGTCGTTTTTGGTTCATTTTGATTTCGCAGTATATTCTACAGCCCATTTTATGGGTAATGATGAGCTTTTGTTTTGGAAATGCTTTTTTAACTCTACCTAGATAAGCAGCACATATTGCTTTTACTTAAAGGGATACTGTCATGGGAAAAATGAATCAGTTAATAGTGCTGCTCCAGCAGAATTCTGCATTGAAATCCATTTCTCAAAAGAGCAAACTGATTTTTTTATATTCAATTTTGAAATTTGACATGGGGCAAGTGCCTTTTTTCCAGAGAAAACAACCCCAACCTTGACAGTCTACCCTCATAATTTAAGTCTTCCATCCCTCTAACCAGTTTAGTTGCACATCTCTGCACTCTCTCCAGCTCATTTATATCCCTCTTAAGGACTGGAGTCCAAAACTGCACTGCATACTCCAGATGAGGCCTCACCAGGGACCTATAAAGAGGCATAATTATGTTTTCATCCCATGAGTTAATGCCCTTTTTTATGCAAGACACAACTTTATTTGCTTTAGTAGCCACAGAATGACACTTGTTATCTACAAATACCAAGATTCTTCTAATTTAAGGAAACTCCCAACACACTGCCATTTAGTGTATAACTTGCATTTATATTATTTTTGCCAAAGTGCATAACCTTGCATTTATCAACATTGAACCTCATTTTCCAGTTTGCCGCCCAGTTTCCCAACTTAGACAAATCACTCCGCAAAGTGGCAGCATCCTGTATGGAACCTATAGTTCTGCACAATTTAGTATCATCTGCAAAAATAGAAACAGTACTTTCAATGCCCACCTCCAGGTCATTAATAAACAAGTAAAAGGGGCTGCACTAGCAGACCCAAATTTCCGGTTTAAAAACCGGAAATTCAGCTCTTAAAGTTACAGTAGGCGGCTTTTTGCCGCCCCTTGTAACTGGCCGTTCACTGCCGCCTGAGGTAAGGTGCTCACCTTTCCTCATGGCAGGAACGGCCCTGGCAAGGGACCTAGTACAGAGCCCTGCGGTATTCCACTAACAACACTGGTCCAATTAGAAAATGTTCCATTTACCACCACTCTTTGTAGTCTATCTTTTAGCCAGTTCTCTCTCCAGGTACAAATACTATGTTCCAGGCCAACATTCCTTAATTTAACCAGTAACTTTCTGTGTGGCACTGTATCAAATGCTTTAGGAAAGTCTAAGTTAGTCTGGCAAGATCTATTACGCATAAAACCATCCCGGCACAAACTCATAGTTTTATGATTCCCTATGAAGTCCGGTATCTTATCCTTTATTAACCCTTCGAAAAGCTTTCCTACCACTGACGTCAGACTAACTGGCCTATAGTTTTGAGGCTGAGAACGGGATCCCTTTTTGAATAGAGGAACCACATTAGCAATTCGCCAGTCTCTCGGCACTATGCCAGATCTCAATGAATCCTGAAAAATGAAGTAAAAAAGGTTTGGCAATCACAGAGCTAAGCTCGCTAATTACCCTGGGATGAATACCATCTGGCCCGGACCTTTGTTTATCTTAACATGTTCTAGTCTCTTTTGAATTTCTTCATGTGTGAACCATGCATCATTAGTTGTATTACTAGAATTGGGACTATTAAGAAGGAAACCTTCACTTACTGGTTCCTCATTTGTGTAGACAGACAAAAAATATAAGTTCAGAATCTGAGCTATTTTTTTGTTCTCGTCAACCAGCTGACCTCCCTCTGATAGTAAAGGTCCCATCCCTTCCTGCTTCATTTTTTTACTATTAGCATATTTAAAAAATAATTTTGAAATCGTTTTACTGGTTGCTGCAATATCATTTTCCCTTATTGATTTTAGCTTGCCTGATAGCTTTTTTGCATGATTTATTGGCCTCCTTGTACCTTATAAATGTTTCGGCTGTACCAGCTAACTTGAAAGCCTTAAAAGCACATCTTTTCTTACCCACCTCAACACCAACAATTCTATTGAACCAAAAAGGTTCGCTTTGCAACGACGTTCCTTGCTTACAAGTGGAATATACTGACAAGTATATTTATTAAGCAGAATTTTAAAGACTTCCCATTTTTGTTCTGTTTTTAACCCTGTGAAAAGCATTTCCCACTTAATATGTTGCAGAGATGCCCTTATACTGTCAAAGTTTGCAGGTCTGAAATTTAGTGTTTTAGTTACTCCCTTATAGAATTGCTTCTGCAACATATTCTCAAAGGAGACCATGTTATGATCACTATTCCCTAAATGCTCACCCACACAAATGCTAGAGATGAGCTCAGTATTATTAGTTATTACAAGGTCCAAAAGAGAGTTATTCCTTGTAGGTTCTTGAACGAGCTGGAATAAAAAGTTGTCATTCAGCATAATTACAAACCTACTAGTTTTTTCTGTCTTGGCAACCCCATTACCCCAGTCAATGTCTGGATAATTGAAGTCACCCATAGTAATAACTTGACCTAGTTGTGAAGCTGATTCTATTTGTAAGAGCAGCTGGGCTTCATACTTGTCACTTATATGAGGTGGTTTATAGCATACACCAATGATAGTTTTCTTTATAACCATTTGCCCAGTCAAAATCTCTACCCAGAGGGATTCTACACCCTCACCAGTGCCAGCTATGGTTTTGATTCTTCTGCCACAAGCCTACTGCACCTATCAACACAAGCTGCTGTGGAAACACTGGAATTGCCCACATTTTCAGGGTAGCTGTAGTTTCAGGGACCCCCAGCATCAATAGGTGCACTTGCACATGATTTGGTGAAGTCAGGACCAACACAAGGGTGCTTAGTGTAGGGAGTGTGTTAATACACAAGTACTTTTAAAGAATAGTGTCCAGTTTAGTGCAAATGCATTTGTGGCTGCGTTCATAAATTACCATATTGTTTTCAAATAGTAAGTCACAAATAATGCCTTTCTTTTATTTGCTTTTTTATCGTTTGTCTTACATTTCTGTTTTAAACATGAATTTAATTCACTCCCCCCCCCCCCCCGTAAAAAGCTCTGTATACCATTTCTAAGCTAATTTGATATATTTGTTCATATATTTCTCAGCAGCAGCCAGAAATGAATATCTGTGACAAAGCTCAGTATGGGCTGATTCTGGTAAGCAATGTATCAACTAGTGTTAAAGGTTTATTGAAAGTCATTTTTTCTGGTTGGCTTTTTGGGTCAAAAACTAAAATTTTTTATGGAAAAAAAAGATTTATTATACCCCCAATGTTCCAATAAATTGTAAAATTCAATTTTCCGCTTGATTTTTATCAAGTTTTTCCCTGGCAAAATCATGGATGGGAGCTGCGTCGAGTTTTTTTTTTTATTACAAATCTGATTTGATAGATAACCCCCTAAAAGTCTGTGATTGGGTTAACTGGGAATCAGAAACCTAATTAACTTTGTTGTTGTTGTAAA
This sequence comes from Xenopus laevis, assembly GCF_017654675.1. Taxonomy (NCBI): domain Eukaryota; kingdom Metazoa; phylum Chordata; class Amphibia; order Anura; family Pipidae; genus Xenopus; species Xenopus laevis. The sequence continues at coordinate 79,597,218 of NC_054383.1, forward strand.
TGCAAATTTAAAATTGAGCCTAAATAAAGAAAATATAATTTTAATAAACATTCCATTCTCTGCATTCACTGCTAATTCTGACTACTGAAACATGTAGCAGAATCCAGCTTCCTTCAAACAAGACTCTCTTTCCCACAATGACATGTACGTTTCTTCACCTGCCTATTAATCAGCTGTCATCTGCTACATTGGCTCAGTAGGCGGAGGAGAGGGAATTCAAAAGAGTTAGGGTAGGACTCGTGTCGGATCGCGACAAAATCGCTTGTGGAGTCCTACCCTTAGGGGGACAGAAGGTAACAAAATGAAAAGAAAATGTAAGGGCTAGTCCACACGGGGAGATAGCCACGCGTTTGCGGTCGCGGCGGCAAAGCGCCGCGCCAGTCGCCGCGACCGGCGCAGGCGACAGTTTTGTATGGGCGCCTATGTAAAAACGCCTGTGCTAACCACACGAGGCGATGCGCTTTTCAACAGTCGCCTGAAAATGCCTCGCCAGGCTTTTTCAGGCGACTGTTGAAAAGCGCATCGCCTCGTGTGGTTAGCACAGGCGTTTTTACATAGGCGCCCATACAAAACTGTCGCCTGCGCCGGTCGCGGCGACTGGCGCGGCGCTTTGTTGCCGCGACCGCAAACGCGTGGCTATCTCCCCGTGTGGAATAGCCCTTAAAGGTTAAAGAAGGAAAGTCATATCCCACTTGGGGGTGCCAAATGTTAGGCAGCCCCAAGTGAATGTATTTACTTACCTGACACACAAGTGATTCTATTTACTTACCTGAAAGCCACAGTCGGTGCTCCTATCAGCAGAAAACTGCACCTGCCTGGGGTTATACCAGCGAGCACCTCTTCCTGCTTCTCCTTTCTTCTCGCGGCTGCACATTATTAGAGTGAAAAGCCGAACTTTAACAAAAAAAGTCAGCTATTTCGTTCTGTGCATGCATTTGCCCTGGGAAATTTCAAGCTGGAAGAGGTGCTCGCTGGAATAACCCCGGCCTGGCGCAGTTTTCTGCTGATAGGAGCACCAGCCCTGGTTTTCAGGTAAGTAAATGCAATCACTTGGGGTGCCTAAAATTTGGCACCCCCAAGTGGGATATGACTTTTCTTCTAGTTTAAAGGGGTTGTTCACCTTTGCACTAACTTTTTAGTATGATGTAGAGAATGATATTTTGAGACAATTTGCAATTGATTTTCTTTTTTTATAATTTGTGGTTTTTGAGTTATTTAGCTTTTTATTCAACAGCTCTCCTGTCTCCAATTTCATCAATCTTGTTGCTAGGGTCCAAATTACCCTAAACCAACAATAGTATCACTCTGGAGAACTATATCAATCTACCAGTGATCTTTTTATTAGAAAATGCACAACAAGTCTCAAAAGATCCTCAGGTGCTCATAAGATTGATATGGTTCTCCAGAGTGATACTATTTCTGATTTATGAAGTTTGATGGGTCTGGCATAACCTAACTCTGTGAGAGGAACCTATTATACAAGAATAACCAAGGAAACTCTCACCTACATTCTGTTTATATCCGAATTACCCTAGCACCCTTGCATTGATTGGAATAAGAAATAGGAATATGAATGATGAGTAATAAAAAGTAATTACAATTCAGTGTAAAGCAATAACACTCGATTTGTAGCCTTACAGAGCAGTCGTTTTAGATGGGGTTAGTGGCCCCCATTTGAAAGCTGGAAAAAATCAGAAGGCAATTAATTATAAAACTATAAAAAAATATGCCTTTTGCACAAATTCTGCATGCACAGAAGTGATTTCAATAGAGTGAGCTCTAATACATATTGTAGGCAAATGGAGACCCCCCTATAAGATATATTGGATCGAACTATCAATGAATATTTGACACCCAACTGCTGCATGTAGAGAGAATAAAGAGAAACAGATGCTGAGAGAGGGATAGTGAACATAAACTTGATTATTTCAGATTGATTGATTACTTGATTGATGCAGAATTTTTAATTGATTATATTTAGAAAACTTATTTGAGTATGATGAAGCTTTTATATTTTTATTTTCAAGATAGTTCCCCTTTAAAACTGCTTAAAGGGGTGGTTCACCTTTACGGTAACTTTTGTTATAGAATGGGCAATTCCAAGCAGCTTTTCAATTGATCTTCATTAATTATTTTTTATAGTTTTATAGTTATTTGCCTTTTTCTTTTGACTATTTGCAGCTTTTAAATGGGCGTCGCTGACCCCTTCTAAAAAGCAAATGCTCTGTAAGGCTACGAATGTATTGTTATTGTTACTTTTTATTACTCCTCTTTCCATTCAGGCCCTCTACTATTCATATTCCAATTTTGTACTCAAACCAATGCATGGTTGCTAGACTAAGTTGGACCCTAGCAACCAGATTGCTGAAATTGCAAACTGGAAAGCTGCTGGATAAAAAACTAAATAACTCAAAAACCACAAATAATAAAAAATGAAGCCCAGTTGCAAATTGTCTCCTAAAAGGAAGGCAGGGAGGAGAAATCGAGCACCGCACAATGGATTGCCTGATCGCTTCCTGAAGAGGAGCGAAAGTGGAGTTTCGGTAAGTTATTTCTTAATAAAGACTTTGCGATTTTAAAGTTTAATTTGTCTTGGTGGGGTTTTTTTTCATGTAAACGAATTTTTCAAAAAAATTTTTTTGATGTTAGTGCTCCTTAAAAGGCCACTTGGAAGAAGAAACAAAGAGCCAGATTTATCAAAGGTCGAGGTGTATTTTGGAATAAAAAAAATTTAAATTTAGAGCAATTTTTTGTGTACTAAGACTAGGGAATAGTCCAAATTCGATTTGAATTTTAAAAAATTAGAAAATTAGAATATCGAAATTTATGTACTATCTCTTTAAAAATTTGACTTCGACCATTCGCCATCTAAAACCTACCGAATTGCTGTTCTAGCCTATGGGGGACCTCCTAAAACCTATTTGGAGTCAATTGGTGGATTTTGCAAAATCAAAATTTTTTTGGGGAAAAACTTCATATCGACTTAATTTCGGTTGGTCTTTTTTAATTCGAATTTTGAAGTTTTTCAAATTTGAAATTCAACCCTTGATAAATATGCCCCTAGGTATAGGCTCCCTTGGCAGTGATGTAGTAATAAGCATATTGTCTCAATAAATAGGAGAGAAAGGATTTTGCACCACTGGTATGAAGGCTTCCATAGCAAAAATTATTTGATTTGGCATTAAGAAAATATGTTTGATCAAAACACCCCATAGCAAGCAAGCAGCTTTATAGGAACACATTGGCATCAGCTTAGTTCTTTATTCTTGGCTAATAAGAATTCAGTTACAACCCTCAAGTCCTAGAACTGAATTTAGCTCAGCTGCAGAATATACATTCTCCCCTGTGATTGAAAATCAAATTCACTTGCAGCCAATCACAGGAGAACATTACCAGTCTGCTGATCCCTTCAACTGTTCCTTAGCTCTCAATGGAGGAGCCTGCTTTGTTTAGTTCTTGCTGTTTTCCCATTGCTTATTCTGCAAAAACAAATATAAAAAAACATAGCACTACTCAGAACCCATTGTGCCTTAAGGAATAAATCAAGGGCTATATTTATACTATAGGACATTTTCCCCTATATTTAATAAAAGGCACCAAGTTTCCCCAGGAGCAGTAACCCATAGCAACCAATAAGATGTTTGTTTTTAAACAGCTGACCAGTAAATGCTACCTGCTGATTGGTTGCTATGGGTTATTGCTCCTGGGCAAACTTACTGTCTTTTATTACATATGCGGGATTATTTCTAGTGGCACTGGCCCTTTAAAAAAGAAGGAAAGTGTATATATATATATATATATATATATATATATATATATATATATATATATATATATATATATATATATATATATATATATATAATAATGAACTAAAATATTTTAAGTCATGTACATGATAATATTTAGCTATAGATATCTGTCCTGCCATGGAATATTTTTGTTTAAACTATACATTGCCTGCCAGTTACAAATTGGTTACTTTTATTGTATGCTGATACGTTTTGAACAACTAAAAAGTGAAAGCTATACAATTACACAAGAGGAAAATATTATATTATTATAGTAAATATAACAACAATTTACTATTGCCTTGGATTTGCTTGTTGCAACTGCCACTGGATGGTTCTTTAAATGACTATGGACATTATGGAGGTTCTTATAAATGCCAAGGCCTTTTTATTTTTTCTCATATGAATCACACAGACTCGTGGCTTTTTAATATGAGTTAAAGGGCTAATATCACATTCTTATAGTGATGATTCACCTGGAAGCGAAGAATAATGTGTAGAATCCAGAAAAGTGAAAAACTAATTATAACTAATACCTATGATCTTAACGTTTAAAACTGAATGAGGTTGGGGTTCGAGGAAACAAGGCAACTAGAAATTCGAGGTAAGAGTATACAGTCGAAATATAGCAAATTCCCGAGAAACATTCCAAAATGATTAGGTCTTTACAGGTGCAGAATATTTTATATTACTAAATAATACTGTGACTAGTTAGCGAAGCAATTGCCAGATTGTCGGTGTCAGGTAGATCTCTCAAAGTAAAAAATATTTACGTTTTGATTACATTTATTCGTATGTGCGTGTTAGTTAATTCCTGAGTAAAATATAAGGTAATAGAAAAACGTACCGCTCCCACTACATGTAACAGTGTTTAGGAAATGCAAATCACCTGTTCACTATATACTATAAATCCCTTTCCCATTTAAATGGCACCGTTATTTGGGGAGGAAAAAAATATATATATTCCGTAGGGTGGCACACCGCTTTAATTATTTACTAACCAGGTGCACGGTAAAAGAGTGCATTATATTTTATATATATATATATATAGCATTACCAAAAAGTGCCAAGATGATAATACGAATAAAAGAACAAGTGGGAGTTATCTCTGAGAATTAGCGGGACCCTCGTTACTATTTTATTGCGATGTAATTACCTCCACAAGTGATATTTTCGCCTTATTCGCTGAGCTAAAATATAGTGAATTTAACACCAAATATTTAATACCAGGATAGACCAGATGTTTTTCAGGGAAGATGGGTGTTAACAAAGGGTAACCACTTACTTTGCGCATCCATGCATTTCTATTTTCCCATGCGTTTAGCTTTGTTTTAATAACCATAAATAGCGAAAATAAGTAAATACTGACCTTTACTGAACCGAATCTATAGAGGAAGGGAAGTATCACTGTGTTCTGTCTCCTTTTTGAATATGGAATAACTTATTTTAATTATATGTTATTTTTTATTTTCACATATAAACAAAATCGAAGTAAACAAATTAAAATATTTTCATAATTATGAACAGCATAGGCTCAGTTTTCTTTTCATGTTATTCAAAGGGAGAGCAAAACAATTTGCACATTCCTGGTTGTGTTGCATTTCTCAAATAACACCAAGAATGCAATGCCATGAATTTACTTCTGCAAATAAAACAACACGCCGTTGCCATCAATCCGCCAAAATAGATTTATTCAGATAAAAGAGAACAGTGTAAGGGCAGGAGACTTTCTGCAGATGGACAACAGAGAGAGTCCAGTCATTGTCTTGTGGCCACTGATCCTGTTAATTGATATCGTTGAGTTAATTCGTTGAATAAAAGGCTCACTGTACAACAGAATGTAGTCTTGACTTTTTTGAAAGGAAAGAAAAAAGGTTAAAATCATCTGATCTTTGGGATTCCCATAATCCTGTTATTGCAGTAAGCAGTAAATCTTACAGGAATAAAGTCATGGGAAAGTGGCAAATAAACACCACGCTTCAGACAACCATGTGGAAACATTGGGGGGGGGGGGGGGCTCGTACCAAACGTCAGATTTAAACAAAAGGCAGATGGACAAGGGCTCAGAAAAATCAATCTCTCACTAGCCACTTGTTCTAACCTGGTAGCCCAAGCACTGATTGATTAAGTCAAAAGATCAAAGTTGCTCGAATTTGTTTATCCTTTCATGTTCCAATCTCTCCAGTAAATCCAGTTCCATGGCACATGGGACCCTGTATCTCTGGTAGCCATTGTTTTATTCCCTGCGAATTCTCTGGCTACATTGGAATGAAATAAGTACTGGGTGGTCCCTGAATGTACAATTAACTACAGTGAAGAGGTTGACTTTTGGAAACCCTGGGTTAGGTAGAGCCGTTATGCTTTTTTCCAAAAACAACAGTGCACATAAATATTTCTTACTATTTACAAATCACTTTAAGTACAGAAAGAGCAAGGGTTTATCTCTGTATAATATATGTATATGTACATTACTCAATTTACATAGATCCATACTCCATAATGTTAGCCTCTAATATCTTATTCCATCTTGATCAGTGCTTTAGTCCCCAGTAGGAGTTCTGCTTTGACAATATATATATATATATATATATATATATATATATATATATATATATATATATATATATATATATATATATATATATATATATATATATATATATAGAATATACCAGAATTGTGCGCTTTGCTTTACTAAAAGGAGCCCTTGTGTGTCGTATTACCTTAAGTGTATGTTTTACTGTATACTTGTGTGTGTGTGTTTGAGTGCGATTTTACGACAGTTGGAGCGTCTCTGCTCAATTGTTATTTTTTTAATTAACGAATCACTTATTTAATTTTAATTTTCGGTGTTGTTTTTTTTTAAAATTTATTTATCAGAAACAAGTAATTGATCTCTATTGCCCGTTGTGTGTCAGAAGTGATTTCATGGGTACAGAATAGCCCAGATATATTTCATATCAGAAAACGAGAATTCGCATATATTTGTTATAGGGAGCAGAAAGCACACAAGCTATTGTGAAACAGAATATCAATGTTTAGTGGACTGGAATATAATATCTAGGTGAATGGAATATTATAAGGCATATGGCAGCGATAAACTGGTATTGAAAAGTGAAATCTGGGTATAAACAGCCTTTGTGATAATAGTATGGTATCTAAAGCCGGTATTGTCCCATTTGGGAATGAAATGAGAACTGCATATAACGGAATTATACCCAGAGAGAAAATAGCTGCATATTTTTGAAGTCCCCCATTCTGATAGTCCGGCCGCTTTCCACGAGTGCATACGGTAAACTTCACCCAGACCGTGTTCTGCCTGGCTACCTTAAGTATTGTAATATGGCTCCACTTTTTTTTTTAACCAAATGAAACATAGGAGATAAATCCTGTGAGTGAGGGAGCTAAGTACAAGGTGTTAGATGGAGAGACATTATTAAAGGTTAGTGCCCAAGCGTTGCATACTGAGGAGAGAGATACTACTACTGGGCAGGAGGAGGAGGAAGTCTGCCTTTACAACCCAAGTAACACCAGATTTAGTCTTATTTGTACAGTTGTGTCCTCATAGTCCTGTGCAAGGGCTCAGTGTCAGCCAATGGAAAGAGCAGGATCTCTGTTGATCAGCTGTACAAGGGAGGCTGCTTATGGCCTGTACTTGCTCGGTGGCAACTTCTGGGTCTGCCAGTGAGATGTTGAGTGGTCAGTCATTGGCAACAGCCACTATAGCAAATGCTGCGATGGACACAAATCATCTTCTATAATATCAACCTCATCTTCCGCTTCATCTCTGATGAAAGGATTCTGGCTGCCCCCCTTGGCCCGTTCTGTGCCGTTTGGATCCCCCGACTCGGTCTCACTGGAGCTGTGATCCAAGTGGCTGTCGCTCAGGGCACCTTTCGGGTCGTCTTGGGTTTTCCTCAGCTGCTTTTTGTGTTTCATCCGCCTGTTCTGAAACCACGTTTTTACCTAAAGAATGTGAAATGTTGAGCAAGTGTTACCGGGATTGTTTGCATTTAGACATTTTAATTCGAATTAAGCAGAATGATCACGTGCCCTCATTGATACCCAAAACAGGCGTCGTCCCCTGCTCTTCTGGCCCCATATATAGAGGCTCTGTCTGCTCTGTACTTTGGTGGAGATGTCATAGTAAAGTTTTGTCTTGTCAAACTATAATGGTTCAAAGACAATCCGATTGTAAGCAGAGGGTTTATTTAGGTCTCAGCATTGTACTAAAGCGCTGAGAAAATTCTATCATACTGTATAAATGTCTATTCTTTAGGTAATGCAATCTCCACATTAAATGGGAGCTAGAATTGCAGAATTGCAGATTGCAGATTGCAGAATCTTCAGTCTTTTGATGGGTACAAAGAAAGAATTAGGAGTTGGGAAGGGGTGGCTGATAGTTCATGTCCCCTCATGCCATTGGCTTGGACAGAAGGGGTGATTTTTTACCTTAGAAGAGAGGTTCCAGGTGGGTGCAAAGGTACTGACTATAATCCCTCTCACACAACCATCAGGACTTACCTGAGTTTCGGAGAGGCTAAGGGCAGTGGCCAGCTCTACTCTCTCTGGGGTGGAAAGATAACGCTGCAACTCAAAGCGTTTCTCCAGGCCGGAGAGCTGCGAATCGGAGAACACAGTGCGCGCCTTCCTTCTGCGACAATGTTTGCCCGGCAGCTCCGTGTGATGGGGGAACAGGGCTGGTACTGGCAACCCTACCAGAAGAAAAACAGAAAGACATCAAGTCACTGATACATAATCACAATACCCCCTCAGACCCATCATCATAAGCCAACATCTTCATAAAGAATAATAATTACTATAGCATCATCACTTATTTATCAGCAGCAGCTGAATTTTCTCCCTGGATCCCTTCATCGTCTCCCCATTCCCTATCATAGAATAGCTGTTCCCTAATAAAAGAAAAGCTCATTCAAAGCAACGTCCCGACAAGCATTTTCAAGGGTTTTGCTAAAATGTAACCATCATGTTTCTGCCTCTTGACCTGCTGGTTTTGACTTTTGAAATAATGTAGCAGAAGCCAGCTTATTAACTGCTGAACAATCATTGAAGGGCTACAGATTTTTTCTACATAAGTTCCACTGACCGACCCAGGAGGGATAAACACAACCTCAATGACACCAACGACTTTTTAAAGTGTACATTGCAAAGTTGCTGAGATGACCCTGTCATTTAAGAACAACAGGTTAGATTGTTAGCTCAGTGGGAGAGTAATTCAATTCGTGTATTTAAAAACGTTTTGTGTACAAGAAACCGTGTGAATAAAAAAATGCTCTATCCAAATTAATCTATGAAATATTTATTACCAGTAACCTGATGTAAGGAATCTTGTAAGGACTTAAGGGAATACTTTTACTTGAAAATATTATAGAAATAATTACGTATTTGTGCTACATTCTGTAACGAAAATGAACCTTTTTTGGGGGGAAGGGGAAGTTTTAAAATTAAGTTCACTCAAACCAGTAAAGATAATATGTTATTTTTCCCTAATGAATTAGAATTGTTTTTAGCATAATTTCAGACTTCCACATTTAGAATTTTATCAATTAATATGTTAAGTTTTAAATCTCTCCTTGCTTTGAGGCACAACACACAGAATACAATACACATAAATTCTCACAAATATATCCAGTTATACTATCCATTTGCGCCCTTTTATTTGGCTTTCGTTGCTTTGATTTCGTTGTAGTTATGCCCAGAGATTAATATACATTGGCAAAGAATAAATGACACAGACCCTTCCTAAACAAATTCATCGACATTTCGCAGAAGATTAGTGTATCGAGTGGAAGAAATAAACGCTCATTCATTTTGAAACATATATTGGTGGAGTAAATTGTCTTTTATATATTAGATTGAGTCAATAGTTCTTTAGGAAACTATATTTCCTCATATCTCTCAAGTCATTTAATAAAGAGAATCGAAAACATCAGTTTGGGCTAGAAACTAAATATGCATTCTTTTCCTAAAATGACACTTTCTTAATATTTTATCTTTATCAAAGATATATATATATATATATTTTTTTTTTTTTTTTTTTTTTGCTGTGTTCCTAATCGAATGCAGAAATATTTCAGCAATATGTGGTTCTTTGTTTTCTTCAGTAAGAAATACTAGGAGGTAGAATTCAGCAGGAAAAACGATTTCTAGGTTGGTACATTTCGTGAAAACAATGAACTATATTCAATGATATATTTACTGACCTTTAATAATGATGAAAATATTATCTAAATATAACTTCTGGAACAACCTAAATACATTACACGTATTACAAGTATAACACTTTATTTCTCTCCATTTTTTATGTCTGAAACGGACTAGTAGAAACCATTGCGTTTGATTAATTCATGATTTTTCCTTTTCTTACTCTCAATAAGATGAGGCAGCAATACAAAAAAATAACGCTTTCTTGTGTTAGTTATAATAATAATAATAATAATAATAATAATAATAATAATAATAATAATGACAAATTTGTATTTACCTGATGTGGCAAGAAAAAAAGGATGGTGATGTTCAGGCTTGTGCAGAGGATGATGAGGATGTGGGGCTAGAATTGTAGGTGTAGGCATCAGTGGGTACCCGTAGTCTAAAATAGGAACTCTAGAAGTAAAAGAACTGCTAAAATGGGTAGAAGATTCTCTTAAAGGTTTTGGTTTGTGGAGCAGAATGTCTTCAATAAAAAATGAAGTGGGTCTTTGGGTAGACACCTGGTGCCCAGGGGAAGTAAAATTTAAATTCATTGTCCAAGACTGTAAGAGCGTCAAACAAATGTCAGTGTTCAAGCTGAGTTGTAGTCAAGTCAATCTTCTAATCTCCTCTTCTCTCCAAAATGCATTTGTCTTCAGGCATAGTAGGTAGGATGTAGGTGGCTCGGCTCTTTATGGATCACATTTGTTCTCCCGGAGACCTGAGGTGTCTCAGCTGACGACCAATGGGAAGAGCGGGGCGGGAGGATGCGATTTCCTTTCCATTGAAACTAATTGAGAGGTTGGATTGCAGAGAGCGCTGCTGTCCGAGGTGCTGAAACTGTACATTAATTGTGCTCATTACTATATGATGCTCTGCCAGGAGGCGCTTTCTACGAGCACGAGTTCATCATTTCATGCTCTAGTAGTGTAAATATGCATTTGCATTTCAACATCAGAAGGGCTGGAAAGCACACTAGGCATTATTTATTAGAAATAATTACATTTTAATCCTCATACCTTCTTCAACATAATATATTTACGCTTGTGATCATACATATACCCCATGTATATTACCCTTATAATATGTATACATAGTAATATAGATATAGATATATATATACAATTATGTACAATTATATACTACACTTACAGTGTATACCCAACTGAAATAGTGTAATGTGCAGAAAAGAGTTCAAATAATACAGATTTCCCAGGTACACAATTATCTATCACATATTTTAATTGTGTGTCATTAATTATAATTGTGCTTGCATGTCTATGTGTGGAGTATTGCACACACACACATAGACATGTATACACATAGACAAACTCATTTGTACCGCGCACACATAGATTTTTTTTTGGCACTTTGGGTTAATTCAAACCAATTTCATTATCCCTGGGCTTTTGTGTTTGCCATTTTTAATCTAAAACATTTCCCTGAAGTCAATTTTCCCAAATTAGCGTCATATCCAACATCATAGCAGAGCTAATTTGAGCTAATTTGAGCTCGCATCTTGCAAATTGCTCTAATTATTGATGTTAAACTCCCGGATATTAAAAAAAGAGTACTTTGCATCCATCTCTTGATTTTAAGCTTTAATTTCTTGGAATCAAGTCATCATTACAATTCCAATCACTACAGTTAATAGTTAAAAGTGTTTTAATAGAGCTGGAATTCTGGAAGCCATGCTATTAGATAATTAGAGGAGATGTTAGAGTCTAGTGCTAATCCTTCTGCTGCTGACATGAATTCTATCTGCTCCAGCAGGTAGGACAAATTAATTACCAGAATCAATTAGTTCTAAAAAGTCTAGTTCTTCTGAATGTGAGCCACGTCTTCCATATGTATGAGCTGTTAAATTGTAAATAGATGTAAAACCTTTAAAAGAATAGAAATGGCAATCACAGTTTTAATGAATTTGCCAGGAAAAGAACACGAGCCAATTCTACAAGGTATTCTCTCTTCCCTTTTATCTATACTCTACTATATAGAGGCTAAAGTGGATTAATGAGAGTGAATTTCATACTGGGTGGTTTCAGTATCACACAAATCACAAGAGGGAAAACTCAAGTGATTAGTTTTCTGCCAGCGAGCTTATGTCTGCCTACAGCTACTTGTTTCCCTGTTACGTTGTATTCAGAGGAAAAACTTCCCAATGATCCCATATCATTATTTCTCACATACAGTATGAGTTTTCCATCTTGTATTGTATAAGACTGATGGTAAATGGCGTATGGAAGAACACATTTCTGCAAGTGATAGTGTGCTTGCATTCATATATGATATTTAGTGCAATAAACATAACTTTCACAGATAACGGGCATTGTGTGATAGACCACTGAATCTTACATTATGCATTACAAGCTACAGAGTGATAGTAAAGAATATGTATGTGTAAGATGAGTAATAAAAACAGAATTTCAAACCCACTGAATGGAATTTAAATGTGCTATGAACATAGGCAGAGAAAACAGAACAGTGGCTGTGGATTTAAAAGATGTTTAAGTAATATGTCATAATCTAAATAGGGTTTAGTTCACCAAATGAACTGCCATATCTGGAAATGATTCCATGTTCTCGGGTCACCAGCTAAGTATAAGCAATACACAGATAAATTGACATGTTTTTCTCATTAGTTTTCTGGTATAAGTGTAACAACATTCCCCAGCAGCATATCATATTTTCTCTTTAGAGTCTGACTTTCATTTAATTTCACAATATATTGCCTTTATTTGGGTGGAACTGCATAATGTGCAGGTGTTACAGAGAGATTAATTGAATTACTTCTAGTTCTGGGTGTTGACCAAATACCAGTCCATTACATAGTATCTATTACACTTCAGTTGTGCAGAGGGGCTATTTACTAAAATCTGAAATTATCTCTTTTTCCCAATAAAAAAAAGCTCAACCAAACTTCCATGCCTTTATTAATAAATTAACTTTATTTAATAAGATAGTCATCAATTTTTTTTCAGGCTTTTCTACCGAAAAACTCAATTGTTTTTAGAGTTTTTGCCCGAAAACCCCCAAAAAGTCAGATTTTCCGGTTAAACCTACCAAAGACCACAATAACTTCAAATTGAGATATGTGCCTCTCCCATTGACTTATGCAGGACCTTGATTAGTCTGAAATGGCAGATTTTCAGATTCTGCCTTTTTGAAGCATCAAGGTATAATAAATCTCGAAAAAGAGATTTTTTTCCTCAGAAGGAAGCCCCAAAAAGCCCAACCATAAAAAATCGAGGTTTAATAAACAACCCCCCTAATAGTGTAGTGATTTTGGCTTAATTTATTTAGATATTAATATATATTATATATATTGTACATCCCCCTGTTCTAAATTTAAGACATACATAATGATGGAACTAAAAAAGTAGCATACTTTGGTACATTACGCTGACTTTTTGTTGTAACACATCCACCATCACTTTGCCAGTTCATGTGTCCCATCTGCTGTCATTGTACAGGGGCAGTAACATCAAAAAGTGTTATTTTGTCAACAGCCATCTACCTGTTACATTGTTGCTACAATGGGGACCTTGAAATGAAGACCATCTTAATAAGCTCTGTGTTCATACACAGGTTTGAAAGCAAAGGTTCTACAGGGTAAGAATATTTATGGGAACAATACAGTAGTCGACAGTAGCAAAAATAGGTAGAGGTGACATGACCAGTGTAAAATATAAATATGTGTCTAGATTTCCAGGTTATCAATTATTCACGTAGAGTAGTCTAAGAAACAGTGGAAATTTAACTTTTATTTTTTAAAGCAAAGACAAGCAGCTGAATTAAAAGTGAGAATTTGTGTTGTTAAATGTTTGAATTAATGAGCTACATGGATTAATGCCCTCTAAAACAAGGGGTAGCCAGTTGTTAACATTGGTTTACAGTATGTACCAGTATGTGTAAAAAATAGCTACAACATCTCTTCATAGAGAAGTGATCAGCCAGTAATTCATATAATAAAATGATCAGATGCCTTTGGCCAACTGTAGAAGATATGAGTACCTGTGTGTTCTGAACATTCAGATGATCTGCATGGTTGCAGGTTTGTTCTAGCCTGATCCACTTCAATGTAGATTTCATGCAAATGATTGGACAAAAATTACAATTTAAACATGATCTCTCTTATAATACTAAAATAATATGGTAGCTCCCTACTGTATTCTATTGTGTTGGATAAAATGATATATTCATCTTGGTCATCATCATTTTTATGAATCATGTGCTTGTAACATCGGGGCAGTGTTGCATATTCTAAACAGTTGGACCTATCAGCACAATATATTGGGTTATATATTCTCACAGGGAATACTAAGAAGCCCTCCCATTGTTTTGGGATTCAGTAGGCAGAAAATTACATCAGAGAAGAATTTATTACATTGTGCTCCCATGTGTATGTCTCTTTCTAATTACAGTATCCTCCATTTCATATACTATTTAACACAGTCCCAAATAGTTGTTGCTGTACAATAGTCCCATATAATAGTTGCTGTCAGTGATTGTTCCTGTATTGGTGTTTTTTCCATCTGAATACTATTCCAGCAAGAACACAAAGATCAAAAGTCAACCGATTTCCCATTTATGGTTATATACCGTCTGTTGAAATATGTCAAATCATTGCCTGATTTGTTTACATGTCTTCACAAAACATACAATAATTATAAATGTAATCATGATACAGAATAACATTTGCCCCAAAGCTCAAGCATAAAATTTTAAATTTAAAATTATACACCACGGGGCACTCCCGAATAAAATAAATAAATAAATATAGTATGTTTCTTTCTTGTGCTTGTGGTTTTCTCCTGTAAAGTCCTGGAGCTGGACTGATATGAATTATACAAGATTTCTGTGATGATGATAATAATAATAATAGTAAAAATCAACAGTTCAATTAATTTTATAAATACCCTCTTTGTGCTGTGATAAGGTCCCATGACTTTTCAGTTTTTTATATTTCACATTAGGTGGTACATGATTAGTGATGGGCGAATTTATACGCCAGGCGCGGGGAATTCCTGCGTTTCGCTGCTGGTGAATAAATTCGTAAAAATTCCCCAGTGAAAATTCACCGTAGTCCAAAAAAAAATGCCAATTCTCAAATTTGCCGACGAAACGATACAGGACAAATTCGCCCATCACTATACATGATGCACTAGAAAAGACTAAAAAAAGTATAACATTTATTACCTTTCAACAACTCACTCCCAACCAGTCATATCCCTGAGCAAAAAGAAGAAAAATACAGTTTATATAGATAAGCTGCTGTGTTGCTATGGAGCCAGCCCAGGCATTCAAGTTCAAATAAGAACCATCAAAGTTCTGCTATTTTGTTTAGCAAGAAAGATGGGGTCTGGTACTTCTGGCTTTGTCATTATGTAGATATGTTCTAGGCTGTCGATTAGTACAGTAAACCTGAATTCTAAATTAGGCAAAGAGCCTAAAATGGAAAAACCTTCAAATCATAGTAGGGTTCATTTATCAACACTGGGCAAATTTGCCCATGGGCAGTTACCTATAGCAACCAATCAGTGATTAGCTTTTTAAAGCCAGCTACAAGTAGAACAATGAAAGCAGCAATCTGACTGGTTGCCATGGGTTACTGCCCATGGGCAAATTTGCCCAGTGTTAATAATTGACTAGTGATGGCCAAAATGTATGAATTTGTGGCGAATTTGCGCGATTCGCTGCTGGCGAATACATTTGCAAAGCGGGCATGAAAATTCGCCGGCATAAAAAAAATGTACGCCAGCATCCAAAAAACGGACGCCGGCGTCAAAAACGAGACGCTGGCACTGTGTCGCAAATTTTATGCCATTTTGCGAATTTCGCTAATTTTTTGGTGAATCGAAACGACACAAATTCGCCCATCACTATAAATAACCCTCAGTGTGTAAATTGGAACTGGTTAGGATGATTATGGATCTGGGGTCAGTGGGTTAGCAATTGCTTATAAGGTTTTCATGCACATTAAAAATGGTAATGAAAACATGACGTTCCTTTGCAGGGTATGTATTGAGTTAGTAACTTGCAAAATAGCAAATAACTTTTTAATACATGGTTTGTGCTACAGTTTAGGGTTAGCGTTACAACGGAATAATCAATAATGTCACCAATTAAATGGCTGAAGAGTCAATCAAGTACTGATTCCTCTGCTGCACATCATACAGCTGTGGCCATTAGATATATGTTCCATATGTAACAACACTCCTATTCCAATAAAAAAAACTCCCATTTTGTATTTAAGATTTCATAGTATAAATGCTTTCAGGCAGTTTCAGTCTTTAGATAAAAGCAATGTTGTACGGTACATCTAGATAGATTCTATTCAATTCTAAGTATAGAACTTATTAATAAGTTCATTTAGTTATTGCCACTTTCATTTTAAGAATCTGGTCTTGCTTCGAGAAAATAGTTATGCATCTCTTTCTAAAGGTGAAAACATTTTGTATTTATTGTGTTTATGGGCAATTTTTTCTTTTATATTAGAACAGATGCTGTTTTGGAGGTATATTTGATTTATGCTGGAGGGAAGACCCAGTAGGAATTTTATCATATTTGCGGACACAATTCTGGCACAAATTGGCACCCTCAAGTGGATCTGACTTTTCTTGTTCTTTAACCACTAAAGGATATATTGTGCGTGGGTTCAAAAATAAGTTCCTATTTTCATGTTCTTTGTTAATATTTGATTACAGAAAGTGCACAGTTCATGGTCCATGGTTTTGTAGCAGCCACTGAACATTTTCACATGGATTTTATGAATTTGCACACAAGGGTTCCCTTTAAATAAATGCTTAAAGGAAAACTATGCCTCTCAAACAATGTAGGTCTCTAAAGTTCTCTCTAAAGATGTTGCATAAAACAGCTAATTTGTAAAACCCTGCTTCATGTAAATAAACCATTTCCTTAATAATATACTTGTTTAGTAGTATGTGCCATTGGGTAATCATACATATAAAATTGCCATTTTAAAAAATAAGGACAGCCCCCTGTGATTTTATGATTCACGGTGCACACAAACATAACAAACTATACATTTTAGGTCACATGAGCCAGAAAGAGTTCTGTGTTTTGCTTGCACACTTCTTCCAGTTAGAGTTGTAGTATTTCTGGTCAGGTGATCTCTGAGGCAGCACACAGACCATCGTGGAATGGTGGTTCAAGGCAAGAGATGTAAAAGGGCAGGATTAACTTAAATATATAGACCAGTTTGGTAGGATTCTTTAAAATGCCACTTAATGTGATATAAACTATCCGTTGCTCAAGTATTCATTTTGGGGGTATAGTTTTTCTTTAAGTATCTGTGTATGACAGCTGTACTTAAAGGACATATAAAGCCTACATGTATATAAATTGGGCATATCTTCCCCACCCAAGCCGCATCATTTGTACTGCATATACCCCTTCCATTTGCCAGAGCCATCACATTTTCCTAAAACAAATAGCAGCTTTCACCCAATGCTCATTTTTCCCTCTGACACATCAGTGATACTGACATGTGGAAACAGGACATATATGCTGTAAAGTCCATATAATGCAGAATGCAGGTTACACAGGCACAACATACTTTGATAAAAATTTCTGCTGGGTTGAGCACTGTAATGGTTAAGCTGAGCTCAGGAGAGGTGGTTAGGAGAAACAAATAGGATAAGACAGCTAGATTTTTCCAGGGGGACCATCAATGCTATTTCCATTTTCATTGGCTATTAGACTGGAGGGTGTGTTTAGTAATCTGAACTGAGAAGACCTGAACATGCTCATAAGCCAAAAGCCAAACTAAATTCTTGAGGGAGGGGGCAGAGTGGGTTAGAGGAGGAGAAGGAATTGTAAGTGATTAAGGGGATGCTGCAGCCTTACTGTTAACCTTTTAACAATCAGAATGGAAGGTATCTAAAGATTTCAAAGAGGCTGTTCACTGATTCAATTTTTTTGGGGGGGGGGGGGTTACATATCCTGTAATAAGCAATTACAGAGAAAAAGTGAAGTTTTTTACCAAATAGAAATGTAAAGATGCATTTAGCTTATCTTTTTGGGGTTACATAATTATTTACTGCATGTAAGCATTGTAAGATATGTAGGATTCAGAGATCATTGAATATTATCAAACATAGGAGTCACCATTTACTGTTTCTTTAAGCTGGCCAACTCTGTCATCTAGTGTCTGTCTGTCTCAGTCGGTCCTGTATGTTTTTAGCAGATATGGACAGTCTCATTTTCGTGGTTTTAGATGTTCTTGAAACACTAGACTGCAACTTTTTCCATATTGTTGCGCAAAAGCCAGCGTCAAAAATACCCAAAAGCCGTACCTTCTCCTTCCTTCCTTCCTTCCCCCTCTCCTCTACCTTTTCCTATAGACATTTGATATGTATCAAGCTATTGTTAGTATTGATGTACACCCTATACAGGTTAAAAAAGCAAATAAAAATTATTGCAAAGAAAGAAAGATCTTCCAAATGTAGTAAGGGATATCTGCCATTGACTTCTACATGATTTCAACAGGAGTATTTGCGTATTCGGAATTGTTGCAGTTTTGCTGCATAATAATAATAATAATAATAAAAAAATAATAAAAAAGTGAGAGAACATTCCCAACTGACTTCTATACAAAAAATACAAGGGGGGTTGTGGGAGCACACCAAGGCTAATGTGTTTAAATACAATGAAAGTGCAACTGATTAGTCCAATTAATCAATGCACATTTCCTGGTCCCCTGTCTCTCAAGTAATTCAATATATATATATATGCAAGTGCATGTGTTTATAAAAACTGTGGTTTTTAGTTACAAAGCTATGATCATAAAATTGGTATGCCACCATACCACGTCAAGGTAAACCCCATACGGTGGTCCCTAACTGTTTACCTCTGGTCATAGTATAAAAGTAGCATTACTTGTAATAAGTGTCTCCGGAACCTTGGTTTCAGTCTGAGGGCTAGATCCTCCCCCGCCACTAACTTTTGCGGCTTGCGCCACGTCAAGGTAAACCTCATACGGTGGACTTTCTATACAACCAAGAAGTTTTTTCTGGTGACTTTTCATTGTTTTATTCTTTAATATGTGGTGACTGTTCGAGGTTACAAAGAATAGACTCAATATTATTTTTTCACTGCATTTTGTCTCGAATCAGGAAAAAACGAAAACATTCTATTTTTTTCGAGTTTGATGCCCTGAAAACTCGAATTTATTTAATTTACTCAAATTTATTGAATTTGCACTGCAAAAACTCGACTTGGATTATTGGACAAAAATCCCGACTTTATCTGATTATCCAGCGCAGATCACAATGTCAAGAAATAACATCAGGCAAATACAAGATTCCTCTGCACTCAACCCATTATCAATATATTTAAGACAGCGACATTTTGTGCATACTGCTACTGAAAAATGCAAATCACATCAAAAAGAAATAACATCAGGGACATCCGCCATTGACTTCTACATGACCTCGACACCTTTGAGATGAAGTATTTTCGGATTTCGATTTTCTAGCAGCTTTGGGGTATAATAAATTTCTAAGGTTTTTTTCCCCAAATAAAATTCAAGTTTTCCCTTTAAAAACCTTGACCAGATAAATTGGAGGTTTAATAAATGGGCCCCTAAGGGACCTATTTAAGATTACTTATGCTTTTTGGTGAAACTCCACGTTAGTTATTAAACTCGCACAGGGTTTCCTTAAAGATTGCTTGTGCCAAAGAGCACAAGTAATCTTAATTAGGCCCATGTTTGCAGTTGCCCTCTAGCAAAGTTGGATTGTCTTAAATAAACTTGGTGACAAAATTGTATTTCATAACATAATTTAACCAACACCAACAAATAGGGGTATATTTACTAAAATGTATAATTTTTTTCTTTTAAAAACAAAGTTGACCATCCACTACTTTAACTCACCTATCAGAAAATTAGCTTGTCGTGCAACAATTCAAATCGTACAAATTTTAGAGATTGATGCCCGAATTGTACAATTTTTTGAGCTGTTGACTAAAAACCTAGACTTTTTCAGATTATCGTACAAAAACCAGCGCAGATATCTGCCATTGACTTCTATATGACCTCGACAAGTTTTAGATTTAGATTTTTAGCAGCTTTGGAGTATAATGAATCTATAAAAAAAATTAGTTTTCCCCTTTAAAAACTCCACCAGAAAAAAAATCGAGGTTTAATAAATTGAATTTATCTGGTCAAAGTTTTTAAAAGGAAAATTGAATTTTTTGTAGAAAAAAAAACCTTGATTTTTTTCCAAATACTCCATCTCAAACTTGTCAAGGTCATGTAGAAGTCAGTGGTGGATGTCCCTTAAGTTGTTTCTTGACATAATGGTCTGCACTGGATAGTTCGATAAAATCAGGGTTTTCATCCAATAGTCCGAAAAAGTTGAGTTTGCGTCAAACATATGATACGAATTGACGCTCAATTTTGTTGTGACGTTTTGACGCTCCATTTTGTTTGAGAAAAATTATTGATAAATGAGTTCAATTCGTGGAAGGGAGTTTGGTTGACTTTATTATAAAAAATTTAGATTAAATCGAGTTTTAGTAAACAAGCCCCTTAGTGAACTATTTTATATAAGAAAGGTTGTAGTTTTGTAAAAACCTATGAATGCATTTGGCACTTGTTTACCTCCATTTGTAAATACTAAAATCAGTATATTCTATACAGCTTTACTCTATTGTATTGTGTTGTAATTGTGTGCCCTATAGCGCAATATCAGCTTGAAACTTGAATGACTGTCTCCATAACTACACCGCATGCTCACTGTTATAGCTACAGTATATTAGTGCTTCTCAAGCAAAAAACACAGTTTTTATCAGTGTGGCAAATATTTGAATGCATTTAATTTATGGTGCTACTGGTGCTTTAAAAGAAGATCAAGAAAAATGAGCTTAACATCCAAAAAGAAAAGTATTCTTTAAAATGGACCTCGGTATTCTACTCTATTTTTAATATCAGAGGCAATCACATTAAATGGCCTGAGACTAGAAAATTATGCTATTGATTTACTTTATTTTCCTCAATATGAGTTCTAGCCATGGCTATATGTATGTATGTATTTTTATACAATATTTTTTCTTAAAAACATGTCTCTGCCTCATGCACTTTAGTGCTTGCACAATTTCCTTTAATATGTTCAAATTGCTCTAACTATGTTTTGGATGAATCTTGTTTTTCCATTCCTATCCACTTACATTAGATCTCTGTTTACGTTCATAATTTCAACATACTTTTTAAAGTATATATATATTTTGGTACATTCTGAAAGTTAAAGTACTCCAGTGTCATTGAAAACAGAATGGGTGCATTTTGTGGTCAGTGGAGAACTACAATCTCTGGGAACTGAAAATATTGAAATTCCTAGTGAGGGGTGTCACTCAACCAGCTTTATGCCACTGAAATCTCATGAAGTAGTGAGTGATGCTACAGGAGTTAGTCTGGTACAACAGTCATGAACTCTAGAGTTACTCTATTACACTTTAGTACCCGTACAACATGGCGCCAAATATAACTCAATATGTTATGGCACCATGTTGTAAGGCTCTGCTTGGGCTTGAACCAAGTATCTTCTGGTTGTTGGCTGCTCACCTTAACCACTCTGCTCTATATAAATCCAACCCTCTTCATGGCTGGTGCATGAGCATTGGCCTTGCTTTCTGAGCACTGTGGCTTGATCCTAGTTCTGGGTCTGGTTCTTCCCCCTGCTCTAGTCCAGCACCCTGACTTGTTCTTGTCCCACTTCTGTCTCTTGTTTCCAGCTCTTGTTCTCACTCCTGCAGTAGTCTTGTTCTGTGCCTGTTCCAGTCCTGTCTCTTTGGCTTCACTGTCCTTTTCTGCTAAGCCTATTCCTGATTCTTTGTCTGCTCCATCCTGCTCCACTCTGTCCAGTCAACTGTTCTCCAGCTGCTCTGTTCCAGTCCTGTTCTCTTCACCCTCTCTGTCCCTGTGCTGCCTGACCTTAATTATTTGCCCATGTCAGCCTGTACTTGATCCTGTTCCTTTACCACTCATTGGGTCAAAGGGCGAATTTTCACCAGCAAACGCTTCACCATACTTCATGACACTTCACCAGACGAAAATTCATTACCACTGCGCTAATTCACTAAAATGCGAAGTTGCAGCTTGGGCACCGACCGCTGGTGACTTTTTGTTAGCATTACTTGGGCATGATGCTAGCGATCGCTTCTGCCTAGCGAAACTTCATTAGTCCTCTTACGCTTAGGTCAATTTGAATAAGGTGGGTACATTAAAGTTGGATGGACGTCATTATTAGAGATGCTGGTGTAAATTTTTGAAGTGGCCACTTTTTATTATAAATGTCCAGAATAAAAACAAAAGAGATCTTCTAATGCCCTACACATAAATCCACCCTAAAATGAATGTTCCATGCCCCTGTTAGGGAATAATCCAAAAACCGGAGATCACCGAGGTAAAAGGAATAATCCAAGTTTATTATTTATATAATAAACATACACGAGCTTCTTGGGTTCTGATACACAAGTAGGTCAGAACTGAGAAACAAAAGATTGACCACACATTATATACCCTTCAGGAGAGGAACTTCAATAGGAAAAGGCCTCTCTAGGGAGAAAAGGGAGTATTGCCAAGTATCTATCATAGTGTCTCAGTGTACAATTATCTAGTGTTAGCTAGCTATGTGAACGAGAAGGGAGTAACATAGTGGGAGAGCTTCAAGGCCAGGGCACCTGCTAGAAGCAAAAGGATAACATAACATACTACTGATAAGGACCTTCTCAGATGGCACACTGTCTCCTGGGTAGTCTTGAAACAGTTCATAGAAGGGCCCCATGGGCACTTTGAAACTGCTCAGTCTACCTTGGAGGGGGGCTTAGGAATGCGAGGGGCCATCTAGGGCCTGCAAAACTTTTCCTTCCACACCCCTTAAATGTCTCGGGAAAAATGTTAACACACAAAAGTTTAATAGTTAGGACTTTTGCAGGCAATCCCACTTAAAAAATGGACCGTTGTTTTACAACCTTAATGTATTTCCGGCATACAGGATATGATGTAAGTGACATAAGTTTGAGGACGATTTAGCTTCATTTTAGCAGTTTGCCTGGTCTGAAGTGGCGAAGGAAACAAAAAGAGGTAACCTTTGCATCTTGGTGAATTTGCGGAGTTACGCCTGTTCGCTAGATCGAAAAGTCACACCTGGAGTGCAAACACTACCGATAGTCCTGTTCACTAGCGAAATGTCTCCTACACCTGTAAATTGGTGATGACCCTGCAGATGGGATTTCTGGCAAAATATCGATAGCGTTAGCCACTTCGCCCTTTGGGGAATCTGCCCCTTGTCTCCTGTGAGTACAATCAGTCCTCACTCATCCTCTATAGAGTCCCTTACAATGCCTTCCATATGTACATCTCCATGCAAGTCCACACAGAATGCCATTATATAATTCTCTGTGTAGTGTTTCATTATATTGTTCTAGTAAGGCCCCTGTAATCCTTTACAGACATAATAAAGTCTCAAGTCTGTGTGGTGTTTATACAAATGGCCTGTAGATGTCACTGTGCTCAAGACATACTGTACATACTTCCCTGTGGTTGGTTGCTTGCCAGTGACTGCACAATTTGAATCAAAATCTGCAAAATGTGACTTTGGAGAAGCTCCATTTGATGAAGGACATTTTCCTACTTCTGATGTCAACTGCAATAGTCCTGAAGAAAGTGAACCTATAACGTGTACTGAGAGAATCAGAAACCTACCTGCATGGACCTAGGACCATGTTATGTGAATAATGTATATTATGGCTTTAAGATGCATTGTTGTTGTTTATTACATTTGCCCAAATGCTTTCCTACTATAGGGGGAATATGTGGTGTTTATACAAATGGCCTGTAGATGTCACTGTGCTCATGCTTATACTGTGCATACTTCCTGGTAGCTTAAAAGTGAAAGTTACTGTTGTGTAATGCCTGCATGACTCTGCTAGTAAAGCACTGTTATACTCTACTCATCCTCCGCTACCCAAAACATAACAGTCTGTAAATCTATACGTTAAATTTCTTTCTCTGAAATACATCACTTCATATCAATGCAGAATAGTAGGACAATATTTGGTTTTAGCTTCCTGATATAATTACCAAGCAGGAGCATTTATGCTGAGAGCCCACCTAGTCATGACTTCAAACAAGAAGGCTCCTGATCATCAGGGGCTGAAAATGAGATGTTCCATGGCCAAAGAATGTTTCCATTAGTTACCATAATTACCCTACGTCCCACGGATTCCTCTGGCAGCACTGGGCAGGCCTATATATAGTGATTTTGTAACTTTACTGTGGTGTACATTTGCGTTTAAATGCCAGCAAAGCAGTTGGGGAGGAAGAAGGTGAACCTGTGGGTGTAGCATGAGTTGAAATTGAAGGTCGGGTGGTTAATTACGCCTCATTCAAATTTTTAAACATTTAAAAGTTGACAAATAACCTAAGACATGCCGACAGATCAGTTTCCGCAGATACATCTGTCCATGCCCAACGTGTGCATTGTAAATTACGACATCTTATTGATATTAACAAGTTTGTCCCTCCTGTATTTGTGTTTACATTGTGTAGCAGTTATATGCAATGACAAGTGAGCAAGCTGCAATTATTCCAAAGTAAAAGGAATTTGAATGAACTAATGATGATGAAATTGATCTGGTGTAAGGCTTGTTAATGGAAATTGTGTCTCTGAATCATGTAACAGACTGGTGATTTCATTAAGTGAAATGACTTCTTTGTAATTCTTTAATCCTCAGATTTCTTAGTAAGTAACACAATGATTTTAAGAAGCTTTCTTAGCACTAAGATGTACACTTGTCTCATTTGCATGCAACAAGCTTAAAAAGCACACGTTGGTCACATTTGATTATTTTTTTTAAATTCGTCTGCTTCTAAATATTTTTTAATATCTGTGTAATGTATTTAATGACATACAGAAGAACCTCCGTTTTACCAGAAAACCAGAAAAATATGGTGTAAAATCCAGCAAAATGTAAAATCAGGGAAATGTATTATGTATAATATGTTGGTGGGACCACAAAAAACAAAATGTAAAATGCAGGGAAACAGGGGATGTAAAAATTGAGGTTTCACTATGAAACTTGTGTTTGAAACAAAGTACTTTTATGATGTTTAACTGAAAAATATATTTCTGATTTTGTTTTCCAATATTATTTCCTTATTAGTCTTCAAATATATGTAATTAAAGTTGGGAAATTAACCTGCCTTAGAAAATTATAAGAATATTATATATTATATTGAGTATATTGTTATTATTTACATACTTTTTATTTATAGTACCTGAGCATTTGACCTCATCAAACAGTTATCTGATAGTTATAATTAACTGATAGACTGAATTATTCACTGCTCAATGTTTTCTAGCGTTATAGTAAGCGTATTATATTTTGGGCCTTTTTGCAGCAGATAGAACAAAGAGAATCATTTAATGGAGACAGCCCTTCACAGCTACAGTAATCTCTCCTTTCTGTAGGAGAAAGATGGCCCATCTGTCAAGCTTTTAATCAATATAAGCTAATTTTATCCAATGAAATGACTATAAGCAATCCATAAAAAGCAATAATTTCATTAGCTTTTAGGAACTCCCGTCACATGTTTTTGTTTTAACAGAAACTATAGTATTTGACACTTTTTCATGAAAAGTAATTGCCCTATAATAAAAGTTTTTAATAGGGATGATATTTCTAGTCAGTTTAATCATTTTAAGTAATACAGGTATGGGACCTGTTATCCAGAATGCTTCGGACCTGGGGTTTAGGGCTAACAGATCTTTTCGTAATTTGGATCTTCATACCTTAAATCTACTAGAAAATAATGTAAACATTAAATAAAATCAATAGGCTGGTTTTGCTTTCAATATGAATTCATATATCAAGTACAAGTTTTATTATTACAGAGAAAAAAAGGAAATCATTTTTTAAAAATTTGGATTATTTGGATAAAATTGAGTCTATTTCCGTAATTCTGAGCTTTCTGGATAAAGGGTTTCCAGGTGATTGATCTCATAGGTGTAATTGTTATTAGGGGTCAAAGTGTAAAAAGGCCACAATCTGTTTTTGTTTTTTACATATACCTGTTTCTTTCCCCATGAATACAGAACTGACTGCATAAATCAGTGCTGTATTGGTGAGGGGCAGGAGATAGTTGACGTATAGGACGTAATTTTGTAATGAGAAAGAAGGCACAAAGATGCTCTGAAGGTATCTTTAAAGTGTGGCTGTTGTCATGCATTGGGCCACGACAGGACTGGGTCCAAAATGGGCTCTGTAATGATACTCGGTGCCTAATGCTGTGTTGTAGTTGGCATAAAACACAGGTCTCCTCAGCCCATACATAGTATTATGTGCAGAAACATAACTCCAGAATGACTCAAATGTTGCCTCACAATCTGTACCACAGTACCACTGCAGAAACTGATATATGGCAACTGGAAATGTGGCAATTTTGAGAAATTTTAGGAGAAAATGATCCAATTCAATTAGTGGCAGATCAATTACATGAGGGGCCCTAGGCTATATTAATAAAGTAGCCCTTTAGGCTACTGCTGGGTGATGCATGCAGATTCTGGCACGTGTGCAATTTCTATGCCGGGTCAGTTCAGCTTGTGCCACTGACATCACTGGATCTGCATGCATGCGACTTTCCTGCCTTCTTCTCCCAGCAGGGCTGACAGGCCAGACCCAGCAGTGCAAATAAAAACAAATATTAAAATAAACTAGAAATAATAATTGAAAAAAAGCTAGATGGACCCCTGATTATTTTAGGAAGTTACCACTACACATGCACATGAAAGGCAATAGTGAAACTAGATTACACATCCAAATGAAGTATCAAATTTACTTACATAACCTATATGAAAAATATCTAATTCACTTGGCTATGATTGCATTAAATAGTTTTGAACTGCATCCTTTTTTTCTGGTTACACATCTATAACTATTACCCATTACTTTGTTTTTGTAAGTAATTATTTTGCCTGGAATGCTAAAATTAAAATTGTGCATCACCCCAAAATCATGTGCATGCACCAGAATGGGAGACCTAATGCCCATGCAGAGCGCCTTACACAGTTATAGAGCCTGAGAAGGGAAGGGGGAATGTGAAGAGTGCAGTGGCCTGTAGTAATTGCTGAATGGAAAGTGAAAGTAATTGAGTGCTCCACCTCTATGCCTCAGGCATAGAGACAGGGCAGATAACATTTGATTGACAGCTCAGATATTTAAACACCTTTATGGATTTTTAATTAAAAAAAGAATTTGTGTTGCATGTTTCACTTGCAAAGGATTTTCATTATGCAGCTTTATATGTGGAGGTGACAGGTCCTCTTTAGCTTTACAACCCATAGTCCAGATTATCTCCCCAGTCCTTCAACTGGTGGTCAGAACATCATTTTTATAGACTAGTGTTCACGAGCGAATGATTTTACAGTACTAAAAATTTGCAAAAACTCCTTTTTAAACATCGCTTGTGATTTTTTACATTCCCCCTTAAGAGATTTATTTCCCCTAGAGGTATAATGTCGTATGCACATCTACAAGG
Source organism: Xenopus laevis (assembly GCF_017654675.1). Classification (NCBI taxonomy): domain Eukaryota; kingdom Metazoa; phylum Chordata; class Amphibia; order Anura; family Pipidae; genus Xenopus; species Xenopus laevis. The sequence continues at coordinate 79,624,782 of NC_054383.1, forward strand.
AAACTATCAGATTCCACCTTCCTTTGCACTATATTTTTTATATTGTCAGATATCACATTTTTATGCTGCACAGGGATCCCTTCACCCTACACTAGAAGGATCCAAGTTTGAATCGCATTGTAAACACCCAGAGTTAACTACTAGAGAGTAATCTCTCAGCTATATTCCCAGTTAATAGAGGTTCCACAAGATTAAAAACCCCTACTTATGCACAAGCATGGGAAGATGACAATTTGGACAATGATCAACTATACTAATCTGCTTGTTGTAGTATCGGGTGCAAGCTGCTAACCCTGCTGCCAGGGACCCATGTATAACTCCAAAGAAAAACAGGCTTCAGCACTCCGAATCTGGTGACGGTGATTTCTTGTGCCAACAAACCAGGCCCTGTTTGTTGGCTGAAGCATCAAGCATGTTTTTCTTTTTTCTTATCTATTTCAATACCACCTGACAAATGGATTAAATAATTAGCTCAAACCACATCCCTAAGCATCAGCATTAAAGAAAGTGCATATAAACTCATATTGTGGTGGTACACAACCCCTATACAAAAACAAAAATGTGTTACCAGTTCATGTTTTACGGGATGTATAGACATAAATTCATTCCTGGTGTTCTTGTTTTTAAAGAATGGTACTTTCCATTTGATTTCTCAGATATTTAAGGTACGGGTTAATCTAGATCCAGAAATAGCTTATTACTTCTCCCTTCAACTAAGTTATCCAAACTTCAAAATAAATTATCTTCTCATATCCTGGCAGCTCCAAGATGGACAAAAGCCCATAATTGGTTATCACCTTCTCTTTCTCTTTGTCCCAATTAAAAACTATAGTTGAACACACATACGTTCACTGTCCTACTTGTCAGCTTTACTGAGTGACACAGTTGACCAGTATAAACAAATCTGGAACCCCTAGGATTCATTTCAAAAAGATACATCAGTCCCTCTGTCTTGAAATGTTATACTTGTGACTTTTTATGCAATGTCTGTTGATGCCCTGTCAAATCACATTTGTTATACAACTTGCCCAATTTGCTACCATTATACCTGAGTTTAGTTCTCAGATCGAACTTGATATTATTACTTGAACACCAGACACTGGCTGTTAATTCTTCCTTTTTTATCTAATTTTTTTCTTTCTGTTTTCACTTGTCTTTTGTTACATATTTGAAATATAAAAATAAAGAGATATTAAAAACGGTAGAAGTCACCTTTTCTGCTGACATAGAGGAATATACTGTATTTCATATGATGCCTGTACCTTTCTGCTCTTATCCAGTAGTAGGAGTCTAGCTGGCTGTAAAATATCACAAGGTCACAAGCAGTAGTATTCCACAGGGCAGCAGTGATTGGAATACATAAAAAACATTTTTTTTTAATTTAAATTAATGAACAATGGCAGGTATTTAATTTGCCCAAACACTGGATGGGGTAACTGGATAATTTAATCAGAAACAAGAAATGTGTTTTTCAGCTTGCTAAACAGCACCATTAATATATGTTAAATATAGCCCTCAATAGCCTTTATTATGTTGCTTATATGTCACTGATACTTTTTCATGCCAAATGCACACTTGTAATCACATCTACAGTGGTGTGAAAAACTATTTGCCCCCTTCCTGATTTCTTATTCTTTTGCATGTTTGTCACACTTAAATGTTTCTGCTCATCAAAAACCGTTAACTATTAGTCAAAGATAACATAATTGAACACAAAATGCAGTTTTTAAATGAAGGTTTACGTTATTAAGGGAGAAAAAAACCTCCAAATCTACATGGGCCTGTGTGAAAAAGTGATTGCCCCCCTTGTTAAAAAATAACTTAACTGTGGTTTATCACACCTGAGTTCAATTTCAAAGGTTATAAAGCCATTTCTAAAGCTTTGGGACTCCAGCGAACCACAGTGAGAGCCATTATCCACAAATGGCAAAAACATGGAACAGTGGTGAACCTTCCCAGGAGTGGCCGGCCGACCAAAATGACCCCAAGAGCGCAGAGACAACTCATCCGAGAGGCCACAAAAGACCCCAGGACAACATCTAAAGAACTGCAGGCCTCACTTGCCTCAATTAAGGTCAGTGTTCACGACTCCACCATAAGAAAGAGACTGGGCAAAAACGGCCTGCATGGCAGATTTCCAAGGCGCAAACCACTTTTAAGAAAAAAGAACATTAAGGCTCGTCTCAATTTTGCTAAAAAACATCTCAATGATTGCCAAGACTTTTGGGAAAATACCTTGTTGACCGACGAGACAAAAGTTGAACTTTTTGGAAGGTGCGCGTCCCGTTACATCTGGCGTAAAAGTAACACAACATTTCAGAAAAAGAACATCATACCAACAGTAAAATATGGTGGTGGTAGTGTGATGGTCTGGGGTTGTTTTGCTGCTTCAGGACCTGGAAGACTTGCTGTGATAGATGGAACCATGAATTCTACTGTCTACCAAAAAATCCTGAAGGAGAATGTCCGGCCATCTGTTCGTCAACTCAAGCTGAAGCGATCTTGGGTGCTGCAGCAGGACAATGACCCAAAACACACCAGCAAATCCACCTCTGAATGGCTGAAGAAAAACAAAATGAAGACTTTGGAGTGGCCTAGTCAAAGTCCTGACCTGAATCCTATTGAGATGTTGTGGCATGACCTTAAAAAGGCGGTTCATTCTAGAAAACCCTCAAATAAAGCTGAATTACAACAATTCTGCAAAGATGAGTGGGCCAAAATTTCTCCAGAGCGCTGTAAAAGACTCGTTGCAAGTTATCGCAAACGCTTGATTGCAGTTATTGCTGCTAAGGGTGGCCCAACCATTAATTAGGTTCAGGGGGCAATTACTTTTTCACACAGGTTTGGATTTCTTTTCTCCCTAAATAATAAAAACCCATTTAAAACACTCATTTAAAAACTGCATTTTGTGTTTACTTGTGTTATCTTTGACTAATAGTTAAATGTGTTTGATGATCAGAAACATTTTGTGTGACAAACATGCAAAAGAATAAGAAATCAGGAAGGGGGCAAATAGTTTTTCACACCACTGTAGTTCCTGGTACTCTATACTGCATGTCTTAATGGAGGTGCCCAACCTATCATTTTAAGTACAGATAGCAGAGTAGGCAATGCAAAGGTTAAGGCTGCACTTATAGGTGGAAGTGTGAAAAATGGTTTAGTATCAGATGCATATCTATCAGGAAACATTATAATGATCATTTAATAAAATCGAATAAAATCTCTTTTCTTTGCTGGTATCATAAACATAAGTTTATTAAACAAATATATATTCTAAGACTTAACATGAAAGCACAACTGTAGCTGATTTGGGTTTATTAGGGCAGAACATAAACATATGAAGTTGGCTGTGAGAAACTGGATCTTGTTTCACAGCAAAACTGTGGCCCCAGAAGGTGGGCTTAAAACATAAACATAATAATATAGGTAGACAAGGTAATCCATATATTGTTCACCATCCATCCAGTGCAGCACCCCCCAATATATAGGCATGTATTTGCAGTGTCGGACTGGGATACCAGGGGCCCACCAGAAAATCTTAGACTGTGGGCCCACTTTCCAAACTATTATCCCTGCTCTCATCACTCAACCTCTTTATTCTCCTAGTCTTTTATATTTATTTACTATACTCTATTCTTCCAATATTAAGCCCCTTAAAGAATTAGGGAAGGACCATGAAATGGTTAGAAGCAAAAATTCCCACTGGCACCTGGGCCAACAAGGAGTTTTCTTGGTATCCCAGTGGGCCAGTCTGACACTGTGTAATTGTTTACAAGAATGAGGTCAGAGTAGTGAACCCAAAGTCTGTATGATGGCATTTTTATTTTCTGTTAAGCTCAGGCCCATGTTTGAAGAATATTTTTAGTTCTATATACAGCTTGATTAATCAAGAAAAGCCTGTGTAAATAATATCTTTTGCTTTTTTTGGGGGTATCCAGTCCTTATAAAATACAATTATGATTTTACATCAGCTTCATTCTAGGACTCACTCTCTTCTTATAAGAAGTTGGAACAAACTGTGTCTTGGATATTCCCATAAACAGAGGTTATGTATACAATGCCTTAATTCAAAGTGCTAGCAGATCCACATTCCTTCATCTGAGCACCAGCATCCTTCCAACCCATTTGGAGACCCATCTATTTGGTTAGGTATCAATGTGTAAAAGAAACGGATCCGCACACACACCGATTAGTGCAGTTGGGGATTATCCCCTTTTATTCAGCCACCAAACATCAACGTTTCGGGGGGAACACCCACCCTTCATCATCTATTTGGCACATTAGAGTAGGCCAATGAAATCTACATATTTATGCGACAGCACATTAGTAAGCAAAAGAGGAGTCATTTCGCTGAATTCAGAGAGGTATTCAGAGAGCACCCAGTAACCTAATTAAATGCATTGCTACAAGGGGAGAGGAGTGTCAGTATTAAAAATGTTATGCTGCAATAATGACATACATTCCTGAGGGGCTGGGCTGCAGGGGCCAACCAGGGAGATCTTTTCTCTGGGCTCACCAATAACCTAAAAAGGCCATGCAAATGTGGACTAGTAATAACATAGAAGACCCAGCAGAATTGATGCCTGGGCGTCTTATACAACAGATGGATCATACTGTATTATCAATATAAAGGTAAAATAATAAAAACATATTGTTTGAAATATGCAACCCTTTCTTAAAGTATCAGTAGGGCGGGTAACTTAATGCCTCCAACTTTATAAACAAATTTACATTACATTCGACATTATCACTTTCACTGACTATCAAAATATTAACAAAATATGTAAAATGATTCAATTATTCCATATTATAAGATATTCAGTTACTGTATTCCACGCCTGCAGTAAATCACAAGCAACTGAGTTTAAGAACTAGCATTAAACACTACCTATGAATTGAATATAAGTCAATCAGTGCGTATCTACTCCCAAGCAAGCATATTTAGGAGCCATAGCTTTTAGACAGCAATAGTGACTTTCTCTTTAAGTTTAATCTATTTTTAGTCTACAACAGGAACAAGGCACATAAGAATAAGTGTTTTATTTTATGTCACATTAATAACAAAACCATCCACTTAAATACTTAAATGAAAGCATCGGAAAACTAATTTACAATTTGTAACCATATGATTTGAGTAGAAGCCACTTTAATTTTCTTCCCATTTCCACTCATTTTCAATGTAAGCCTACATTAGCTATCTCTGTGAAAAGCCTGCCTCTAATCATTTCACTTAAGCTCTTCATTTCTTCTTTGATTAAATAATTGAAATTCCTGTCACTTCCTGCACTTTGCTGCCACATAAATATTGTGTGTGAAGATAAATACTACTTCTCATCTTAAAAGCAGACAAGGTTTATTTTATTGATAGCTCAACATAATGTATCAGTGTTCTATTCATCCATGCCCCAGAAATTTACTGCTCACGTTAAGTGATTGTTTGGAGAAATTACCAGAACATCCTCTTTAATTTAGTTTCCATCATTCTAAGGTTATTGCCATCTAATGCTGAAAGAACATAAAGCTTCACTTTTTTCCTCTGTTTTCTTTCCTCTTACCTTTGCCACATAGATACATTACACATTAATTCAATATACAAGGCAAAAAAATGGATTAACTCTTTTTGATATATGCTGTAGTTCAGTTAGAATGAAATGGGATGTACAAATATTGATCAGTGCATGAGCAATCTAGCAAATGTTATCAGTAAATTCAAGTTCTTATTAATAATTAGCTAAATTGCAATGTTCTTATTTTCAAAATAGAATATATACAGCCTTCAAGTTGGACAGCAAACTAAACATTAAAACCATAAGGGCACATCTCAAACTGACTGATTTATGTGATGCCTTGCACTGAAAAATGGTTTGCTCCCAAATTCATTCCAGATGCTGTCAATCTAGTCTCTGAGAAGCACAGAGACTAGGGAACAGACTGGGGACAGAATAGCAAGAGAGCTGGAGCAGAAGAGGACTGGAAAGTAGGATAGCGAGAGGACTAGAATGGAAAGAAGACTGGAGCGGATAGCAGGAGAGGACTGGCGCGGATAGCAGGAGAGGACTGGAGCGGATAGCGGGAGAGGACTGGAGCGGATAGCGGGAGAGGACTGGAGCGGATAGCAGGAGAGGGAGGAAAAGGCAGAGCGAGATGAGCGGGTACAAGGTACAAGACAGGGTCAAGAAGCAAGAATCAAGAACAGACAAGGTAAGGTCAGTACAAGGTCAAGGCAGGGAAAGATTTGGAGTGAGAAGCAGAGCAAGATACAGAATAGCAAGGAAAGCTGGCAGCGCAAGGTCGTAGCAAGGTTAAAAGCAGGACTGGAGCAAAACCGGAAGGCAAGGCAGATCAGGGCAAGGTAAACGAGACAAAGTTCAGGACAAGGCAGGAAAAGACAGGGAAGGACAAGGCAGATCAAGGCAAGGAAGAATCACAGGGAAAAGGGCAAGAGCTGGAACAACCTAGCTAGGGGCATTGCCACAGTATTAGGAAGGCCAAAAATGCTCCGGCAAGGAGTGTTCGGAGCCCTGATTTGCAACCAGTCTGGCTGCTTCAACTGCCTGGCCAGGTAATAATCCTACAGACAGAGATAGAGTAAAATAATTACTTAAATGTGAGGCAGGCTGGATCTGTAAATTGGAGACTTTAGCTCCCAAAGGAATGAATAAAGAATACGGACTTAGTGCAGTGATATAAGACATGACACAGTTTGTTTTTAACCTTTTTAATTTTAAATTGGTTTTAATTGTATTGTACTCTTTATCTCCTAGAGAACATCATCTCATTGAATACACAGGAATTAAAGAATAGACTGCTTTATGATTACTCTTCCACTATGATATAATGTAATTCTGAAATGTATGAAATTACATGTTATTAATGTTTAGTATATGCTACTGTTATACAATAATGTATGAACTATATGTAAACAATGGGATATGGATATTTTAAATATATTTAATTCTAGGTGATGGCCACTAGTTGATATGGTATAAAAGGAAGTACCAATGATGCTTTGTTAGCTTGAAAAAGGACCTCTTGTGTCTGAAACATCGCTATGCTACATTTGGAATAAAGGTGGTTTTAACGCGTAATTGGAGTACTGCAATTCTTATACATTCGCAATAACCCTACAGACTGCTCACCTGACCCAGTGGTTAAGGTGCAGAGCCAGAAACCCAAAGGTTCCTGGCTCGGATCCCAGCAGAGCCTGACAGAAACTGGGTCTGTAATTAGTGCAATCTAATCGATCACAGTCAGGTTTAATCATAGGTACTTAAAGCAATACTGTAGTTCTGTGTAAAAATAAAAACAAGCTAAATAGATAGTATGTGCAAAATAAAAATGTTTCTAATATAGTTAGCCAAAAATGTAATATATAAAGGCTGGAGTGACTGGATACATAACATAACAGAACACTACTTCCTGCTTTTCAGCTCTCAACTCTGAGTTAGTCAGTGACTTGAAGGGGGGCCACATGGGACATCACTGTTCAGTGAGTTTGGAATTGATCCTCAGCATCCAGCTCAGATTCAAACAGTTATGACCCATATGCCCCCCCCTCAAGTCATTGATTGGTTACTGACTGGTACCCAATCAGTGGAAACCGAGAGAGCTGCAAAGCAGTAGTGTTCTGGCTATTATGTTAGACATCCAGTCATTCCAGCCTTTATATATTACATTTTTGCCTAACTAACTATATTAGAAACATTTTTTATTTTGCACAGCCTATCTTTTTACCCAGTTTTTATTTTTATACTGAACAATTCCTAAGTGACAAAAAAACCATAGGTTCCCGGAATTTGGATATGTTAATTGTTGACTTTCCATAATATTTTTCCTTGTGCAACTGCATTTCCATTTTGGCAGCTGGGTTTCAGAAAGATAGGGATATTTGCTGATCAGAAAATGGCTGCTGTTTGTGTTAGGAATTTTGATTTGGGATTATAGAACTACTAATTCTTCTAGAATTTTGGAGGGTGTTTCCTTAAAGTAATTGTTTGTGAAGACCATGATGTGTTCATGCAAGCATTTGGATCTCTTGCCATAAGGAGGATTACATGTACTGTATTTTTGTACTAGTCAGGACAAGTTAGTCAGAAATTCTGTTTGAAATTACAGTTGATTGGGTAATTTAAACCTGGACTAATTCTCTACTTATAAATGAAATATCAAGCCAAAATGATTGCTCCTACTTTATATCAGTTTTAGTGCTCACTATTTCTCTTTTATGGCCCAGGTGCTTATGCCCTGAACTCTTCGATTGTACATACAATATTCTTTCATTAACAGAAGGGCTTAATACTTACTGGTGGTGGTCTGGGTGCTGGGCCTGAACCTGTAGCAGGGGAAGACATCAACTGGATCAGTGCAACACAGATGCACACTCCACAGACCAACACAAGATATTACGTTTTTAAGTGGAAAATTCTATTTACCCCAGCAGTAATAATTAACTAAAGTAATGCTTTATACGTGTAGTTCCCCCAATAAGATAAGGCATCTTTCTTCCAGTCTTTGACCTTCTTATGGACTGGTAGGATCAGAACTTCTGTATACGTCACCATTCCCTTAAACTTATTAGGGCCATTGGCAGTGTAAAACTTGGGGGAAAACAGTTGAAAAACATTTCATGTATGGAATGATAACACCTGCACTTAAACCCTTTAGTGAAATCACCAGCATCCAATCACAATGGTTCCATTGAACTTATTCAGTTACTGTAGGTGTTTTCTGAAATTCCCAATGGTGTGAAATTGTGCACCAGTCACAGTGGTACCATGATGCTCACTGCCACGAGTGTTCTTCAATGTACATGGCTGGAAGTGTGAATTGTTGTCAAATCAGCATTGTATATTGCTAATAAGAAAGCCACCTCCTCTGCTTAGGAATCCATCTGACGTCTCTGTCCAAAATATGCACATTGCTGTCATCAAATGAGTGCCCTTTTCTTCAGATAGATTGCTTAGTCTTGTCCTGAGAAGTCTGCCCTCCTATGCTGGGCCATTCACTAACGGAACAGTTGTTTAGTCATCTCAGTGTATAGATCTGTGCACTCTTCACTATTCTAAGCAGACTAGATCACATTACTTTTCATGTGCTTTGGTTTTGGGTATTTTTTGGTGTACCAGCTCCTGTCTCAGGGTATTTTTAGTTTTAAAAAACACTGGAATGTGATGTTTGTTATAAATTTTCCTAAATTCCTCCAGCCACATATTCCAGCCACATATGGGACTGCTATAATGTTTCACCAGCTGCACCTCCCCATTGTGTGTTGATCTGGTGTTTTTGCTTGACCTTGATGCTGTTTTGACAAAGGCTCAGTCTGGGTATCCACAAGTTTTCAGAGCTACTTTGAGATGCTGGCATAACTTGTCCTTAGTCTTGACATTGGTTGTCACTGTTTCCTCCTGGTGGTGCAAATAACAAACTTGTTCTGGATTCAGCTTTGTCCTGATGCAGAGGGTGATATCTTGTTTCATGGCATTTTCTCGCTGTGTCTATTGCCTCTATTGTGGGTATGCAAATAAATAGTAATGTAACATCATAGGACACCACTGTCTCCAGTTATACTTCACAAACTTGGTTGACAAAGTCCATGGAGTTCTGTAAGTGGTGTTCTGTGTTTACCAACTAAGGGTGCTAAGATGTTGGTCAAGGATAGTGACACTTGGATCCATGACAAGTGATGTCAGATCCCTCCTCTCCTGCAAACTTAGGTTGAAACGGGAGCTTTAGCACTAGCTAGTGTAGCTCATAGTTTTAACCAGATGTTTTCAAGCTCCTCAACTGGTATGTTGTTATTGTTGATGGAAGATTCTATGGCTGTGATGAAATCCACCATTGGGACATACTGTGGTGCTACATCAAAGTTCAAGCCCTTAGAAGATTTCATTCTCTGGCTTGGTAAGTTCACTGTCTGACAAGATGGTTGACCTTACTGGAGAACCCAGGTATAGGCTTCAAGGTGTGATTTCTTGAAGTCAGTATCATAGGTTAAAGCTTAGATGGTTTCTGTAATCCACACATTTTCCACTGTCCCCTCATATTCCCTTACCAGTTTCAAAGTTTTCTCCCCAAAACGAGTAGCAATATGTATGTGAAGATTTTCATTCATCCAGTTCATAATATAAAGTATCTAAAAAAAAGTTAAAGCAACTGGACTTTCTGAATATTCTTGAAAACACCTACCTGAATAGTTCAGTGGAACCATTGTGAGTGGATGTTGTTGACTGTATTTCCCTTAGGGGTTTAAATGCCGGGGAATTCCCTACTATTCACTTGAACTGAAGAAGCCATTGGAATGAGTGGTGGATAGTTTTCAAGAAATTCAGAGAGTCCAGTTGCTTTACCTCTGTATATCATGACCTGCATGAATGAAAATCTTCATAGACATATGCAATTAGTCAGTTTTCATGATCAATTCGGACCAAGTGACTTTCTTTTAAACTTTACATTGATTCTGTTAATGTTGTTCTCTAACACAGTGAAAAGTAATCTTTGGCTTTGCAACTGCTCCAAAGAAGGGTTGCAGTATGATATGCTATCCCCATGTAACTTAGCCCTATATGAACTTTAAAACAACAAACTGTTCTCCAGAACACAGTTGGAGAATTTTTCTGATTGGAATCCACCCACAATTGTTTTTCCCTATAGTGCTTGATTTTGTATATGTTTTTTTAAGAGATTGCCACTTTACCTGACTCAAAACCAATCAAAACACCTGCAGCAAGAGACAATTCTTCAGACCTGCTTCTCCCAAAGTTCAGGGGGGTCATTTTTCATTGCCAATATATGTAGGGCCATGTTACCCTTTCCTCCTGATTAAAGTGCCAGCAAAAAGGCTAAGTATTCTAAGTCTCCAGACCTTTTCATCATGATTACTGTTCTGCCTTGTTCCTTGGATCTCCAAGGAACTCAGGTGTAATGCTGATACTCACACTCACTTGGAAAACCTTCACACTCTACACTTTGTCAAAGTCAGCAAAATCATCTCATTAGTCTGGAGTATAAAAACTTGGTATCACCCTCTCCCTGATGTAAAACATTATATTTAAGATTAAAAAGAGCAACATAGAAAGTCAATAAATTGAAAGGTAAAACAGAGATACAAAAATGACCAGCTATTTTTTTCTATAACATCAAAATCTAAAAAAAACCCATAAGTTAAATCTAGGATGAACTATTCCCATCAAAGGATTATGACAGTGGGTATCAAAATATATTGTTTGGAAAAGTACATTTGTCATTTACAAGCAACATATTGTAAAATGGACCAGCTCTTAATTGAGAGTTTTTGTCATTTGGAACTATTGATTGCAATTCTTTTTCAGTCATATGTGGTTCCATTATGTTTCCTTACATGATATTAATGCTTTAAAACAATTACTTTTAATATGAGTCGGATCATAAAAGAACTGTTTTCATGTCATGCAACTGCTTGAATGCCACATTCTTGAAAATGTACAAATGCTATTTTGAAAACTAATTTCCAGTTTAAAAGCATTATTTGAAGATGCATTTGCTAGATGCAGAATAGATTCTACTTTTACCAGACATGTCATCCACTTTTGTAGTGCTTAAAATAAAGTGCCCAGATACGGGCTAACTTGAAACAGCAAACAAGCAATATAATACAAAATGTTATGAGTAAAGTGTGTTACTCAGGTGCTTTAGAAATACATTTCTTACTTTATTTGAAGGCCTCAGGCTAGGCTGTTCAAGCTAATGCAAGTAATGGAACCAATTTCTTTCTTTGATCCTCAAAGGTTATCTCTTCGGTGAAGTACTGCGAATTCTATGGGGCTTTGTTGGCATGTAAGGAACCTGATTTTTGAAAAATTTAAATTAGTATTTTTTGTTAACTTTTTATTATGTAAGCTTAAACCTCATACAGCATATCAAAATACTTATTACCTAAAGTTTTGGAGCAAACTTTAGTTAGACATTCAACTTAGATACTTAACCATGTCCCACAAGGTCGCTAAACGTAACACCATTTTCCAATTAAATAAATGCTACAACATTCTGTTCTGTAGTGTGCTGCTGTGCACAACATATAGTACAACATATTCACACCATGTAACGAGAGGTGGAAGGTATTGGCACATCATTCAAAATGTACAAGTTGGGGATTCCTGTTGAAGCAGTTTGCCGGTTTGCGCATTACACGAAAATTGACAATCTCCAAGTCAGCTTACCGAGGACGTGGAACTCTAATTTTAGTTTCTTTCTTTGGTCAAAACTCTCAAATATGAAATGTGAATTATCCAAACTTGGTTCGAGTTTTAATTCAAATTCAAATTTTGAGATTTATCATAGTCTGGCCCTTTAAGAACTCGAATTTGACTATTCGCCACCTAAAACCTGGCAAATTACTGTATAAGACAATGGGAGAGGTCCAGTGATCAATTTGGTGATGTTTGTGTCTGTAAATACTCGAATTAAGGAAAGCAAATATACTATCTGAAATTTTGAACCGGATACGTACACTCAGGGCCACCATCAGGGGGTCACAGGGGGGACAGTTGTCCAGGGCCCGCTGCTTTCAGCATGCTGCACTACAGCTCTGTGCATGAAGCTTTTCTCCTATTAAGATTTCCTGTAACCTCAATGATCCTTTAAGAATAAGTCCCGGTAAATCTGCATTGGGATTGGATCCCCCTATCCAATCCCTGTGCAGCTTTACCATGACTTATTCTTAAAGGACCACGAGGGCGTACAGGAAATCTTAATAGGAGAAAAGCTTTTGTGCACAGATCTTCAGTGTCCTATTTTGTGCAGCTTGCAGCACGCTGAAGACAGGGGGGCCCAGCAAATCAAGTAAGTGAAGCATGGCCGGGCCCCCCTTAGACACAAAACCCTGGCAAGCAATTTTTTTAAAAATTTGGGGGGATCTACAGGGGGGGGCCCTGATCACCAATGTTTTTTTTAAAAAAAACTTTTATGGGGGCCCTGGTGCCAATGTTTTTTTTTTTAACTTATAGGAGGGCCCTGATCACCAATTATTTTTTTTTACCTTGTAGGGGGGCCCTCACCATCAATTTTTAAAAAAATTTTTTATGGGGGGCCCTGGCACCACAGTTTTTTTTAACTTATAAGGGGACCTGACCATCAATAGCTTTTTATAACTTGTGTGTGGGAGGGGGTTACCTTTTTTAGCACTGATGTCTATGTGGTCTTTTAACTGAAGTGTGGAGTGGGTGGGATCTGGGGTGGGGCTTGGGGCCAGGGTGGGCGGGGCTAAGGGGGCCCTGAACATTTTGCTGTACCGGGCCCCATGATTTCTAATGGCAGCCCTGCATACACTGACACTTCAGTATCAAGGCACTTTTTTGAAGCTAAACACAATGTGAGCCAGCTCAAATGTAAAGTTTTTGAAGTGGTTAGGAGACCCCCAAGGGGAGGTGATTGGGATAAACTTTTGCTTCAATGTGAAGCACGTGGATAGTGAAATAAGATTGTACCAAACCAAAAGGTAAGAATGACCACAACAGCCTCAAATGCTTCCTGTAATAACATCTCTGTATAACCTTTACCATGGTTGTTTATCTGACAATATATTTTTTTCTTTTCTCTCAGGTATTAAGAACCAGCTAGCCGTTGAATTCACAGAACTCCTGCCTTATAAGTAATATTGAAATAAATTTTAAATATATTTGAAACATATAAGTTATTTATACAGGAGCTACGTTCTAACTATGCTGGTGCTGGCATACTTAAGTAATGTAATTGATACATACATGCTTCAGGTGACCCGTAAGTAGGCATTTCATTGCAGTACTTTGGATTTTTTGTATTGCTACCAGGGATAGGCAGAGATGGCAATTTCCCTGTCATGGACACTTTTTTAAAAGACTTTTGGACATTTGGACACCGCTTGCACATGAGCACACTGGATTTGATAGTGAAAAAATTATTGTCTTGCACTTTATTGCTTGTTTTTTGGAATTATCTTAACGATTGGTGGGGGATCCTGGGTTGGAGGAGGGTATTTAATCCCATGATACCTTGTACTTCTATACACTTGAGAAAGGGTTGTACCCGAAACATGTAGTGTTTACACTGCTAATAAATGAAACACTTGCAATCAATACTGCCTTGATGCTGTTTTTTCCTTTTTATATATTATCCTGACTACTTTGGGGAGTGTGATGGAGGCTCCTTGGAATCTACAGTAACTTTACCTTATCTTTGCAGCCTTCTTGACATTCGAGTTTTTTTGGGAGAAAAAAACAGGAATCAAGTTTTTTTTTAATTCAAATCGAGTTTTTATAATTCAAATCGAATTCGATATGAGTTTTCGAGTTGTTTTAATTCATTCAAGTTTTACAAATTCGATTTTGAATTAGTCACATGACTGTCAGTTAATATCAGCGGTTATACTTTGTTGTAAAGGGACAGAGGTAATAGTAAAATAGTAAAAGAGTTATATCTGTTTGTTAGGCTGGATTTAAAAGCAAATATAGAGGAGGAGGTGATGTAAGAAAATGAGGAGGAGTTGAATTGTAGGAGTATGCTATAGACCCCCTAACATAAGTGATGAGGAAGAGGCTAAGCTCCTGATACAAATAGAAAAGGCTGCTGGTTTGGGGAAAGTAATTATAATGGGGTATTTTTAATTACCCAGATATTGACTGGAGTAACACTACTGCCAGGTCAGTTAATAAGAACAAGTTTATGACTTGTTGCATGACAATTTTATGGCACAGGTAGTTGAGGAGCCAACCAGAAACCATGCAATTCTGGATCTAGTGGTCTCTAATAACCCAGAAAGTATAGCAAATGTGCAAGTAATTGAACCCCTGGGTAATAATGAACACATTGTAATCGCATTTAATATTCGGTGCAAAAAAAGTATACATTGGGGCAACAAAAACCCTGAATTTCAGAAAAGTGAATTATAGCTCCTTAAAGGGCATGTAAAGGCAAAGCAATAAAATCCCATTTTTACTTAACTTACTTTAATGAAAACCCTATCTCCAATATACTTAAATTAAAAAATGTGTACCACAGTTTTATAAGCAACCTGACTGTATGTAGTGAAATGCTCCCTTGTGTAAGGAAGACAATTCACCTTCCGCAAGATGGCGGCGTCCTGCTTCTTCCTGGGCGCAGCTCTGTGACGGCAGCGCCAACACCGGATTGGACGCCAGCGCAAGAACGCCTGCGCAAGAACGCCAGCGTCATGAAGAAACGCCAGTGCCGGATTGGACGCCAACGCAAAAACGCCTACTCAAGAACGCCATCGTCATGATGTTCATTTTTGGCACTGAAGGAGGGCTATTTAAGATGCCAGAACACTCTGGACTTTGCCCTATAATAGGTTCTACCTTTGTGTGTTCCTGGGTGCGCTTCCTAGTATTCTAGTATTTTTGATCCTGTGTTTGACCCTTGCCTGATACCGTTTATTGAACCTTCACTGCCTGTACCGACCTATTTGCCTGATATTGACTATTCTTCTGCCTTATCCCTATTTGTTGAACTGTTAAACTAGTGCTTTCTCCTTGGTCTGCTACTCCTGGCTGAGCCTTCGGGCCCCTGACAATCAGGAAGGCAAAGACAATGAGGAGGGCATTGCGGCAGAGGCTAAGACTAACCCCAAATATTTTTTAAAGTATATTACTAGTAAAGATATGTGGGTTAAGGGTGTGGCTCCTTTAAATAATGGTACCAGTATGGTTATAACAGATAATGGAAATGCAAATGTACTAAATCAGTTCTTTTCTTCAGAGTATACAATGGAGGGGGATAAATATTCGGAAGAATGTGTGGAATTCTTTCCCTGAACCAGTCATGCTGGCTGATACATTAGATAGCTTTAAGAAGGGATTGGATGGCTTTTTAGCAAGTGAAGGAATACAGGGTTATGGAAGATAGCTCATAGTACAAGTCGATCTAGGGACTAGTTCCATAACCATCTTGTAGTCATGAAGGAATTTTCCCCTCTGAGGCAAATTGGAGAGGCTATAAATGTCTTTTTTTTTTACTTCCTCTGGATTAATTAGCATTTAGGCAGGCTTTATATAGACTTAAAAGGTTGAAATTGATGGGCCTGTTTTTTTTATCAACCTAACTAGGTGGAGATTTGCCTTTTTCTACCTTCACATCTGCTGTGCAAATATTGTGGGTATTTAAGCAATTCAAGTGATTCAAGGGAAATTATTTACTCAAAAACGGCTGCTTTCTAGAATTGAAAGTTGAGATATCAGCTATCTGCTAAGGACTGTGCATATTAAAAAAAAGGGAATGGTACACAATTTCAGTTATTTACGCAACCAGAGGACCAGAATAATTCTGAACAGGTTATGTTGTGTTTGGAGCTACTATGCCACAGTCAACCAGGTAAGATGCAAATGAACCTCACACAGACATCAACACAATAGTCATCCCACATTCATACCCTAAACAAGGACTTTTGTGATTAAAAACAAATACTATATTTTAGACAGTTTGGAGATTATTTACTAAAATCAGATTATATCTCTTATTAAAAAAAATAAAAAAAGCTTGATCAAAATCTCATGCCCAATTATGCCATATTTATTAATAAAATAACTTGGGAAAAAAAACGATAAAATTGAGAGAAAACCCGAATTGTATGCTTTTTTTCCTAAGCGCTCAATTTTTTGCCCGCAAAACCCTGAATTTATCGGATTATCTAGCTAAACCAAGCACAGACCACGATATCTTCCAACTGGGAATTCCATTTGACTTATACATGACCTCTACAGGTATGAGATGATGGATTTTCGGATTCTGCTTTTTGCAGCTTCGTGGTATAATAAATCTTGAAAAAATCTGAGTTTTTGCCCCAAAAAGCCAGACCAGAAAAATGCGAGGTGAAATTTTTGACTACTTTGACCAAAGCATGCAATGCAAACTCACGCAAGCACTGAGAGAATTTGTTACCAGTGGATCTGAACTAGAGTCTCCTGCAGATTACTCTGCAATTATGGACAACAGGGAATGTCTTTATAGTAAAAGATCTCAATACACCCCGTATTTACACGTGTTTTTGCAGAGACAAAACACAGCAGCACTTCAAGAATAAACTGATAGGAGAGAGAAGCTGTGAACTGAATTAACCAATAAGTGGTAATATACCTCCCTCTAGTGGTACAGCTAGGTGCACTATAAATATTTCTTTCTCAATTACATGTTGCAAGAAAGTAAATACAGTGAAACCTCAAATTTACACTGATTTTAACTTTTTCCTAATTTTATAGGCAAACAAGTTTTCCTTTGCCCATATTTAATACTGGTATGGGACCTATTATCCAGAATGCTCAGGAATGGTTTAAAACATCAACAAAAAAATTATTTGAACATTAAAAAAGCCTAAAATGTATCAAATACAAGGTAATGTTTTATTGCTGAGAAAAAGGAAATATTTTTTTTAAAATTAGAATTATTCTAATTATTTGATTAAAATGAAGTCTATGGGGCAAATTTACTTAAGGGCGAAGTGACTAACGCTGGCGAAAATTCGCTAGCGAAAGAGAGAGACTCTAGTGATACTTCGCACTCTAATGCCAGGTGAATTTGCGCCCTGCGAATAGACGTAACTACGCAAATTCACTAAAATGCAGATTTTAATGAATGTAACCTCTTGCACCAGCCTTGCCTTCGCCACCTCAGCCCAGGCGAAACTTCATCCTTCAGTGCCCTGGACACAACTTCACATTTTAGCGAATTAGCGTTGTCCTGCCAAATTTTCTCTTGGCAAAGTTTGGCGATGTGAGCGAAGCCGTCACTGGCGAATTTCCGTAGGTTAGTGAATTTGCCCCTATGGGATATGGCTGTAATTCAGAGCTTTTTGGTTAATGGTTTTCCGTATAACGGATTCCATACCTGTACGGTGTACATGTAATATAGTGTATAGTGCAGACTCGCAAAGTATTTGATGACCCATTCACCAGTTAAAAAAGACTAAAGACTGCTATAAAGGTCTGGAGGGATAATAGAGAAAGCACACTATGCTCTCCGTTTCCATCTCCTATGGCACCTATTTCAGTTTTGGAACCAATACTAAACTTTGATTTGTCAACATGGGTCAAGAAAGCCCCATTTAAACTAATGGACTTGTAGGGGCACATTTACTAAGCTCGAATGAAGGATTCGAAGTAAAAAAAAACTTCGAATTTCGAAGTATTTTTTTGGGTAATTCGACCATCGAATAGGCTACTACGACCTTCGACTATGACTTTGATTCGAAAAATC
Organism: Xenopus laevis; assembly: GCF_017654675.1. Lineage (NCBI taxonomy): Eukaryota > Metazoa > Chordata > Amphibia > Anura > Pipidae > Xenopus > Xenopus laevis. Next base: position 79,642,998 of record NC_054383.1, read on the forward strand.
GTTCGACTATTTAAAAAAAACTTCGTCTACATACTTCGCCAGTTTAAACCTACCGAGGTACAATGTTAGCCTATGGGGACCATCACTTTTCTAAGGTTTTTTTGATCTAAGGAAAATCCTTCGATTGATCGATTAAAATCCTTTGAATCGTTCGATCGAAGGATTTGCGGTAAATCATTCAAATTCAATATTTGAATTCGTAGGATTTTACTTCGAGGGTCGAATTCGAGGGTTTGTTAACCCTCGATATTCGACCCCTAGTAAATGTACCCCGTACTGTGCAGACCAACTAAAATCCTTCATGTTTCTTAAGAATGAACTATACTTAGAAAAAATTACTTTCACAAATATTTGCTAATAAAGAATTCTATAACAACACTTCCTTATTCTAAACTCCTACGACTATCAAGCTTTGAAAGTTACTTCTAAGATGGAACATAAAAAAAAGGAATGGCAAAGATTTATGGGCTTTTAGGAGAACTAAAGGAAATACAGAAAATTCCACACATGATTAAATGGGAAAAAAGTCTTTATAAAAACTATACAATGAAGGAATGGCAAAAGGCTATCTCCAGAACACAACAGTTCACTAGATGTGTTACGCATCAAGAGTGCTATTACAAAATCTTATATAAGTGGTATCTAACCCCTTCAAGGTAATCAAAAATGTACCCTGATGCTACGAATTCCCGTTGGAGATGCTACAAGGACATAGGAGATATGCTCTGTATTTGGTGGACATGTGAGAAAATACAGAGATTTTGGCTTAATGTGAGATCTTTGATCACAGAGATACCACAACAAAATACCCCCACGGTCTCCAGAAGCTATGCTCCTGAATCTTAACAGAAAACTTCAAACTAAAATTTTGAATTTCTGACTTTCCAAATACTAAACACTTGCAGACTTTTGACTGCTAGAAATGGGAAAAAACAAGATGTCCCTAGTATTACCCAAGTGCAAAGAGAGGTGACCCACAATTAAGAATATGAAAAAGCAGTGCAGAGGAGTTCAGGGGGTAAAACTGTTTTGGAAGCTCACAAACTTTGGATGTCTAAGGTCAATATCTAGTTTATATACAGATATGTATTTTATGAATTGTAACTACCCTGAGAGACATACAGATATAATACAGGTTACACTACCTTTTCCTTTTTTTTGTTTAATTGTGTGTATATTATTTTGGTTAACTCAATAATTATACCTGCAACGAGTTAACCATTATATACCAATATAATGATTGTATAGTTGAAAACTAATAAAAATAGTATATATTTTATATAATAGTATTATTTTATATATATAATAGAAAAAAAATATTTTTTAATTTTATGGTTTGCGCCAGTGCATAGTGTATGTACTTACATTTGTTACTGCGAAAGTCAAATTTTCTCCAAGAATATGCATCACTAAGCAGGTGCCATATGATACTATCTATGAGAGATTACACATGCCTGTACTGTGTTATGGAGACAGCACAAGATTAATGCATGGCTAAGAAATTATTTTTTTTTAGAGTACTATTTACAGAGATGGGTTACACTTCAGTGTTGATGGTGAAGATGTGTAACGGTCGGCACCAAACACCAGAACAAATGCCAAGCACCCTGGTCTCGGCTCGTGCTTCACCTGTAGTGTGACAGCCTTTGGCCTCGGGAGGAGTCCTCAGCTACTTGGATGCCACCAGGAATTAAATGAGAGGTGCAAGGCTATAGGTTCTGGATAGTCAGAGGGGCACGACTGTAAAGCAAAGTCTTTGGGCAGAAGGTCGTAGTACAAGGCGTTTAGGCAAAAGAGTAGTCAGTATCAGGCCGGTCGAGGCAGGCAGAGAATAAACATAGTCAGGCAGGCAAGGGTCAAACCAGGTAGTCAATCACAGGGTTAAGCAAGATCAGAGTCAGTATTCAGGCAAGGGTCGGGATTCTGAAGTCAGGATAGTCAACAAGCCAGGCAGGGGTCACAACAGGTATCAAAACAGGTACAGGAATCAATAGCACAAGGCTCAGGAGCACCAGGAAACAAGATCATATCAAGGGCAAGGTCCCACAGCCCTAATGGGCTTTAAATAGTGTTTGAATTTCGCGCACTTACATCATTATGTCAGCACACCTGCGCCTTTAAATCTCACAAGATTGTGCCGCGCGCGCCCTAAGACGCCGGCGGCCTAATGGAAGCTGCTCGTCGCGGCGGGCATCCCTGCCATCCCCCCACTAGACCACCAGGTACGTTCCTTACAAGATGTTTTGGGAAAGAAGTTTGGAGAAGATTTTAAACTTGACATGGTGGGGGCAGAGGAATTATGATAAATACTAGGGAAGGAAGATTAGATAGGGACCTAGGTTATGGGGAAATTAGATTAGGGTTGGATAGGGTTAGACCACATAATAGGATTGGCATATGTTAATGTGCATACTAGTATACACGAAGGAGTAATTAGGGAGCATACTCAGACATCCTTTTACCAAAATTACTTAATTGTATTTAACGTATTCATTTTGAGTTGCATATTTCCTTTTGCCATACAGTAGACACGGTTCTCACCTTGTACCATGGAAAAAATGGAAGTAGTGGTCTGTAGTGGGTAAGTTAAACAAAAGTTTGTTAAAGGAAAACTGAACCTTAAAAATTAATGTGGCTAGAAATGACAGATTTTATATACTGACCAGCCTAAAGGTTCAGCATCTCTATAGTAGTAATGATCCAGACCTTCAGAGGAGTTTCTCATCTTGGATTTTGTTAGGAGTGTCAATGACACTGCACATGCTCAGTGTGCTTTGAGCAGCTATTGAGAAGCTAAGCTTAAGGGTCATCGCAAATCATCAAGCAGAAAATTAGATTTGCTTGTCATAGAAACTAATACTACTGAGCTGATTATTCATTTTATGTAGAACAATTTATTCCATCCAGCATGTACAATTCTTTCAAAGGGATCTGCACAAGGAAGCAGTTTGGCAGCTAAGTTACCTTGGGCAAAAGTATAAACTACATAGATGTGACTAACTAGTTCGGCAGGAACCAGGAAGTAGGGTGGCTGGGACAAATCTGACTCCTCCATAAAGTAGGGGAGCCCAACTAGTCCCAGGCTTCACAGATGCCTTTTTGGGGCCATGGAAGTTTCTGCTGCGGTTCTAGCTGGGGACCTACTATTGTCAGAGTTCAGATTTCCAGTCACAAGGTACAGGCAAGATGTAGTTAACAACAGTCTAAGGTCAAGGCTGGCAGCTAGGATTGTGGTGAAGAAAACAGGCAGAGGTCAAATACCAGGAAATACAGAGAAAATGTCTTTAGCAAGATCTGAGACAACAAGAAGCCAGCCTGGAATGTTGGTGCGTCTTACAGTGAGTCTGAATCATTTTGTTGCCTTCCAGCTACATAAAAAAACATGTGCATGCAAACAGACTAACAGAACTTTTATGGGTATGTGGAAAGGGCCTCAAAGCAGGAATCCCTGTAAATGTAAAGGATTTTGGGGGAAAGCTACAACATCAGAGATGCCAATCCAGATAAGAACTGATGTGTGTTCATCTTGGATTTGCATGGCATTTATTGTGCTTTCTGCATGGCTTAAAGCATGACCCGCAAATATCCTGTACAAGTCCTTATAAACATTGTTTAATGTCATTAATTATAACTCATGCTTAGTGGTGTCACACAAGTCACATGAAGCTTTGAAACATGTGCAGTATACAAAGTAATGCACCTTTTATTTTAAAATATATGAGCAGTTTTTAATAAGATTTTTTTTCACATCAAAATAAAGTGTCCCACAACATATACATCAGTTGTACTACCAATATGCAAATACCCTTTAATAACATTACAATACAGAGGAAATGAACAAGAGAAGGTAAGAAAGAGAGAGTGGAGTAGCAGAAAAAAAACAAAGAAAAAGCCATCGTGAGTTACAGAGAGACCCTGGGCAAAAGTGCTCTCTGTAAGGTTCCTTAGTGCTCTTGCACTTCTGCGTATAATATATTCCTCTTTATTTTCTTCACAAGAACAAAATACTATTCCAGCAAAATACTCTTCACATTACTACTAGCTGGTTTTCTCTTTAAAGGATGTTTTACATTTTAATTTGGCTGAGTTATACAGTATATACATGTGAAGACAGAAACATGTCATTGTATTATACTTGTGTTCTAGAAAGTAAAAGCCGTTATTATTTTAAAATATTTTGTTTTATTTAAAATATAGTTATTTTGTTGGCACATAACTTTGGTGGTCGTACTGTACATACAATATATTTACAGACTTAAATTAAACAGAATTTATGTTTATTATATAGAACAGTGGAAAGATAGCATTTATATAGGAGGTACCAAAAAATAATTTGATTAGTACATTTGATTCTACGAATAGCTTTAAAAAGCTACAGTACATAAGGCTACTTGACATACTTTCTGGGTGAGAACATTTTCAATGTTTTCCTATGGGAAGCAGTGACATGAGAAAGGCTTCTGTTCTATAAAGAGTGTTAACGGGTCATTTATTTATTGCATCCATCTAAAAAGGTCCAGTGTATATCATAATATCACCAACATTAATATAAGACAGCTACACTGCGGGGAATGACACACAGGCAGTACTAAACCTTTCATTAACACACAAAGAAAATAAAATGTAAGTAAAATATAAAACAAGATATCTGATGTCATAATAAAGTATGTGGAAGTTTTATGATACATGCCCTGACATTTTATACTGCCAGTTTTCAGTAAATGTCATGTACAGTGTAGTATTAAAACACATTTATACTTTTTTACAGTATGTACTATGATTAAGTTATCCCATTTCTACAGAGAACTCTGCTTGCTAAAGGATATGTAAACCCTAAAAACAATGTAAAATTACTCAGAGTGCTCTTCTAAGCACTTTTGCAATTTGCAGTAATTATCTTAGAAAACAAAAGAAGAATTAAAGTGCTCAGAAACTATTTTACATTCATTTATTTTTAGTGTTCACATATACCAACATTATGGGGCAGATTTACTAAGGTTCAAATTGGAAATTTAAATTTTTGAGTTGGATTATTAATCAAAACTCACAAATTCAAATTGGGAATAATCCAACTTGAATTCGAAATTAATCATACCTGGACCCTGGGAACAATTCGAATTCAACTATTCATCACCTAAAACCTGCGGAGTTCATGTAGAAGTCAATGGCATAGGTTCAGTGACCCATTTGAATTTGTTAATAGCCTTCCTGACATTCAAGTCTTTTTCAGATAAAAAAACTTTATTCTAGTTTAGTCGAATTTGAATTTGATTTGAGTTTTTGGGTCAGTAATATTCGTTCGAGTTCATTATTTTTTTTAATAACCTTCCAGTCGAATTGTGAGTATATTTGAAAAAAAAAAAAATTCACATGAATTCGACCTTTGATAAATGGGCCTCTAGATATACAGTATATATCTATTATCCAACCATTCAAGTTTCACCTTTCGATATCATTGCAAGCTGCAATAAAGTAAACAGTATGGGCATTTATATGTACAAAGACAGGAAAATAAATTAAAGGCATCCTTTTTTTTATGTGGGTGTCCCAGGAGCTTGTGCTAGTAATACTTTATTTTTTGTAACTGTACAATTTCCCAAACTTTGTTTACATTTCTAAATAGCTAATTGATTATGTTTTTTGGTTTGCAGATACAATTCCGAACTAAGATGGAATCAACGTACATGCAGTTTAGCCCCAATCACTGAATTTATTGGCTGTTAGCTATAAATCATGCATTGGATTTAACAAAAGCAAATTCTAAAAGCCTCCACTTTGATTTAGAGCTGCAACGTTTCTGCAGAGATAAACACTCAAAAAATGCAAAAAATTAAGCATGTAACTGGGATAAGCATTATCTATACTGTATATATTGTATGAAAGTGATTTTTGTGGATTTAGGCCTTGTAAATTATGTTTGTTTGTTTTTTAAATAAAACAGCAGTTTCTATGGGCTTTATTCCTGAGTTCAAGAAATGTGTTGCTCTGTATATAGCACTTCCAGCTAGTGATTATTACGTCTTGAAGAACATATTGCTCAGAATGATCACATCAACTACAGGCCAGGATTATCAAAGAAAGCACTGTTTTGAAGACTGGACTTCTGGGGTTTGTAACAATCTCAGTACCTTAGCTTTAGTCTGTTGCTCAGTACCTTATGGATCGGAAGGACTTACAGCTATTGTTATTCTGAAAGTACAGCAGCGAGCGTTACATGCACACAGCTTCAATGCTGGTTTTATTGAGAACATTTCACAGCCTTCCTTTATAAGGAAAACAGATTGAAATGTTGCAGGTTTTCTTTTGTATTTTGCAGTATTGGCCATTATTTAGTCTGATTTCATAAGTGATTTAATGGTGAAAATCTGCAATCTAACTCTCTCTCTATGTAGTTTCCACTGAAGAGAATAACTTGTGTGTAAGTAGCCATTTTCTTAACTGAACTCTGAATTGGAAATATTACATCATTTTTTTCTCAGATTTCTGTGGCTTCTGTTTTTCTTCCTCTAGTTTCTTGCAGAGAGCATGTGGACCATTTCCTTCAAAAGAAGATGGGTTTTTGTAGGAACCTCCTATTTTATCCCAAAGAGTAAAATATTGACCGAAGTTGTAGTCAAAGAACAGGTGATGGTCAGTGTGATGGGCAGAACCATTAATGACATGCTCAAGGAATTTAGGGACCCGATAATCTCCATCATGAATTGACACTGTCCAAATATTGACAAAAATGTAGAGTGCAAGGTAGGTTACTTTGTGCAGAGGAAAAATAAAAGGATATATATGGTACGGGAGAGACTGCATAAACCCATCTACTGGATGAAACGCATGACTGGCGAAAGGTGTTGTCACTTTCCAAAGATGATGAGGTTTGTGAAAGCGCTGCAAAAGGAACACAATCAGCACTTAGTATACTTAGCATAAAATTCCAATCTTGCTAGGAATCATCATCTCAAAAAATGAACTGGTATAATGTAGATAAAGCCATTTTTTTGTCCTATTAAAAATGTACTTGCTTAGATGAGTACCAGTATTGCGTTCTACTCTTAGACTACCTAGCACATTGATATTTCAAAATGCGTACACATGCACAAAAAAACGAATTAATGCATAGTGGAAAGTTGCTTAGATTTTCTTTTATTAGGCAAAAAAGTAAGTAATAAAAAAAAAGTAATCAGTACCTTGTAAAATAGCTTATGGTGCAGAAATTTGTGAATCCAGTAAATGCACATATCCGTGAAGAACAGAAAAGAAAACATGCTGAAAATCACCCCAAACCAACCTGTTAAAAAATCAGAAAGTATAAGAATCAAAAACTTCCATTACAGTTCGTTTTATTGCAAACACTACGGGGCATATTTATTAACACTGGAGACAAACCTCTTTGGTGATGTTGCCCATATAACCAATGAAATTAGATTTGAACAGTCACTTACACCTAAATAAAAGCAAGGATCTGATTGGTTTGGTTGCTATGGGCAACATCACCGGTGATGTTTGTCTCCAGTTAATTAAGTTAATAAATATGCCCCTATGTAGCAAAAAACTGTACACAAATATCAACTAGTATTAACTAAGAAAAATACTTTAGCCCAGATGCAATTCAGTGAAAACCTTATCTCAATTGCAGATTTTTCCATAGACTTAGAATGCCACTTGATAAACTATGAAATAAGTTTTTCTCCACATATTGAATCATGCCATTCTATTCAAGGAGAGCAAGATGTGACACATCAGCTGCCATACCAGGTATAGCAATCTAAGTTTGCATGTCCTCACCAGAGAGATAATCCAGCCACATTGGTATTCCAATCTACGTAGGACAATTTACCAGGAAAAGTACGGTTGACTTACATAAAGGTAATCTTTTACATAAAATGTATATACCCAATATGTCTGTGTGAGCCACCTTGGATTTTTCAGCACCATAACAAGAAGGTTATAGAGGATTATGGTGCCTATAACTTAAGAGCCACCTCATTCTTACTTTCAGGAAAAAAAGTGGGAGCATACTGTAGCTTCAAATGGCTCCAGAGGCACCACTGATTCCCTGAAATACCTTATTTTAATACTATATTATACTGGACACTCCTAAATAAACCAGAAGGCAAAAAGGACATTCAGCACAAGTGCTATTCATTGAATGTATGTTCCTCACTCCAGAAGAACTCTTATTCACAGAATATTAAAAATAAAATCAAACTCTGCACTTAGTATGCAGATTAATGAATAATTGTGAGTCAATGTCAAAAGTTGGAACAAGAACAACAGACGCATATTTACCATATGGTGAACTATAAATGTCATCATAAAGTCTGCTGTATCCTCGCACTTCGGCAAAAAAAAGGGCCACTGTGGGTATGCTTATCCATGGCATAGACTTTACAGAAAATATGATCTCCCGTCGTACTTGATTCTAAATGAAAATAGATAATAATTGTTGAAAAAGTTGATTATATAAATCAGGTTATTAGTTAGTCTGGAATTACACTACACAGTACTTCAGCCTAAAACAATCTGCTATATGCAGCCAAAAGTAAGTAGCCCACCTCTGGCACAATTCTTTTCTGATTATAATATATATGAAGCACTATGCCTGAAATATGTGCATAGTTAGAATCACATAATTTATGGCTATGTCACCATTTTGTATTGTATTCATTTGATCAATCCCATGAAGAAGATCTAACAAAAAAAGTCTGGAAAAAGTCAGAAGAAGGAGGCAAATAATTTAAAAACTACAAAAAATAATCAATGAAGATCAATTGAAAATTTGCTTAGAACGAGCCATTCTATAACATATTAAAAGTTAAATTAAAAGTGAACCACCCCTTTAAGAAAATGTTGTCAATTAGTGATTTACGTTGACTAAAATGCATTTCAGAATGTACATGAACAGTTAGCAGCAGGTCCTTAAGACAAAGGACATGCATGAATAGAACATGTATAGCGATACTTGGACATTCCTGTTTTTATAGGTCAGAATCACTTTATATAAATAACCACTGGCTGTCTTCTTGAAAAACCCTCAGCCAATGGGTACATATATTTCTTCACTGAATACACTATGCATACAACCTCACCTTAGAGGTGACAGCGTCCCTTTAAATAGCTCAAAAACTACAAGAGCAAAAAGGTAAGCTTGAAACAAATTAGTTTTTTTTCAGTGAGGACTGCAAAATTGTATGACATATAAATAATAATGACAAACAATGATTAAGTCAGTGTAAAAAAGCAAGACTTTTTTCAGGGAGGATTGATATGGCCCATGCACTCCTAGGATCCAATAAATTAAAGTACCTGTACAGGTATGGGACCTGTTATCCAGAATGCTCGGGACCTGGAGTTATCTGGATAACGGATCTTTCTGTAATTTAGATCTTCATACCTTAAGTCTACTAGAAAAACATGTAAACATTAAATAACCCCAATAGGCTGATTCTGCTTCCAATAATGATTCATTACATTTTAGTTTGGATCAAGTACAAGTTACTGTTTTATTATTACAGAGAAAAAGGAAATCAATTTGAAAAATATAGATTATTTGATTTTAATGGAGTCTATGGGAGATGGCCTTTCTGCAATTTGAAGATTTCTGGATAACGGGTTTTCGGATAATGGATCCCATACCTGTACTATAAAAAAAAAAATTTAACATTAAAATCACTTAAACATTTATAAAACCCAACAGGATTGCTTTGCCTCCAATAAGGATTCTTTATATCGTATTTGGGATCAAGTGCAAGGTATTGTTTAATTATCACAGAAAAAAAGGAAATGATTGTTAAACTTTTTTTAATTACTTGATTGCAACGGGGTCTACGGAGATGGCCTTCCTGTGATTCGAAACTCTCTGGATAACGGGTTTCAGGATTATGCATCTCGTGACTGTATATGGTTCTGGATATTACACTTACACTGTAGAATACATGTTTGTGAAGATTCTCATTCAACCAGGTCATGGTATATCTGTAGAAATAAGTCAAACCAATTGGACTTGCCGTGTTTTTCTTGAAGACGTTTTACCAGTCATCTGACTGACTTTCTCATTCCAGGGTATTTAGATCTTTTAACAAGTCATTCAGAATTGAGAAAGCCAGCTGGATGACTGGTGAAACGTCTTTAAGAAAAACACTGCAAGTTGAGTTGATTTGACTTATGTCTACATATATATACCGTAGTATACAGTTTCCAACTTGCAAAAGTTTTTTCCCCGTCTATCAGAATACATCATGTCAATGTAATTCTTTGCCTCACCTCAAGGAACTGTGGATGTTTCATCAGCGAATGATCAAACACAAAATAGTAACTGAGACCACCAAAAACAAAGTAAATGACAAGAGCCCCAAGATTTGTAATAATTAATAGGCTAATGAGCTGCCGAAAAGGATTATCTTCATTCCAAGAAGCTGAATAGACATATGGTGTAAAAAAATAATAATCGGCTGAATTCAGTACCAAGTCCATTTTTTGGACCTAAGGAAAAAAAAGAAGAAATATAAATACTGAGGAGTAAACAGCCTTTTTATTTTCATAAACAAGTAAAACACTGAATAAACCGAAAATGTCTGTTTACATGATACAAAGAAGAAAAGATTATAAAACAATTATGAGTATGAAAGATTATGAAACTTCCGTCCCTTTACAGAACAGATCTGGCCATGCCCATGTTTCATCAGCGAATGATCAAACTCAAAATAGTAACTGAGACCACCAAAAACAAAGTAAATGACAAGAGCCCCAAGATTTGTAATAATAAATAGGCTTTGCCTTTGGCACTGTGCTTTATATGGCCACAGAGCTCATTGGTGGCTTTTAATAGCCTTATAAATTACAGTAGGGGATACATTGTCCACTATATGTATTAGAATATTAGAAGTCCCCTCCGAGTTCCATGACCTGTATAAAAACACTCGGCCTTCGGCCAGCAACGGAACTATGGAGAGGCGGGCCCGGTCACCCCCGCTGGAAGCAGTTTTTTGTGAACGGAAGCAGTTTTTTCAGCGTTTTCACGCTGGAGCGGACTGCCGGCACGAGTCACATATACAGTACAACCCAGGTACCGAAAGTAGATGAGCAAAGTATGAGATTATATATATATATATATATATATATATATATATATATATATATAGAAAATGTAAGCACTCATGCAACTTATAATCAAGTCTTTTTCAAGATATCCACTTGGTGGGATTGAAACTTTGATGATCACCAATAAAAAATTCACTTATATGTTCCATGAGTGCTACAATTATTTATTTAATTTATTATATGGATACAATTTTCACTGGATGTACCTGAGCTTTTTGTGTTTGAGATATATATATATATATATATATATATATATATATATATAGTTTAAGGTACATGACATGGAAAAATCAAATAGCTGCCCAGGTGCTGTGGAACTGGATATCACACAATAGTACAGGTCCAGCGCTCTCAGCTCTTAATGAAAAATAAAAAAGGATTTATTATTCAGCATTTCATCTCACATTAGAGCTTTCTTTAGGTAGAAGGCTCTAATGTGAGCAAAAACGTTGAACAATAAATTATTTTTCATTTTTCATAAAGACGTGAGAGTGCTGGACCTGTACTGTTATTTATATATATGGTTTGAGCCCCAAATATAGTACAATACAGGTACAGTATATAGTGAATAAAGTACCCCCTCTTGTAAATTATAAGGATATTATAAATTACCGAGGAGTTTCATGACCATATAAAAACACGAGGCCGAAGGCCGAGTGTTTTTATACAGGTCATGGAACTCAGAGGTAACTTCTAATATCCTCATATTTTGCAACGGGGTACTTTATTTATTATAATACACAAATTTCAGTGAGTCGTGTGACAGAAATGACATCAGAACTCACTGTTTATAACTGATGACATCAGAACTCACCATTTATAAGGATATCATTTACAATATATTCATGGCTTTTGTGTATTATATAGTGGATAATGTACCCCCAACTGTAATTTATAAAGATATTATGTCACCAAGGAGTTATGTGACCTTATAAAAGCACATAACTCCGAGGTGACTTCTAATATCTTTATAAATTTCAGTAGGGGGTGCATTATGCATTATAATTTACATTTTGTGTGAAATGCCGGGTGAGAGGGTTGGCATCCAAATCGGGGGTGCCGGCATTCAATCTGAATGCAGCGGCGTCAAATTCGGACGTGCAGCGTCAAATTCACCGGCCAGGGGCCCCCTGTTATAAACAGCGCGTTCTGACATCAGAACACAAAGTTTATAAGGATATAATTTACAGTCTGGTCCCATAGGGAAATGACCAGACTGTAGATTATATAGTGAATAAAGTACCCCCTTTTGTAAAATATAAGGATATTATAAGTTACCGAGGAGTTTCATGACCATATAAAAACACGAGGCCGAAGGCCGAGTGTTTTTATACAGGTCATGGAACTCCGAGGTAACTTCTAATATCCTAATATTTTACAACTGGGGATACTTTATTTATTATAATACACAAATTTCAATGAGTCATGTGACAGAAATGACATCAGAACTCACCGTTTATAACTGATGACATTAGAACTCACCGTTTATAAGGATATAATTTACAGGATATTCTTGGCTTTTGTGTATTATAACAATATACATGGCAAGAGCCACACAAACAGTACAAGGAGAATAGTCTGTAGGTGCCATATATTTAGAAGGCAGGAGGAGTCACATATAAAGTATAAGCACAGTGCTTAGGATGAACAGTGTATGACACATGGCAGGCAGAGAGACTAACAGAAGATCTATAGAAGTGCGACATGTGCCGTACAGGGAAAGAGCAGGAGCATCGCAATATGTGGTTCGAGTTCTGAATAACTAAGCACATCAAGAAAGGTACCAAACACCCCGTGTATACAGCTACATGCACACATATAATAATAAGCCATTACGCAGAAGAAAATACCTGAACAGTCGCAACTTCTCGCTTGAGCCTCTGGTTAGCAGCACACAAGCTGAGGTAACAGTTCAGTCGCCACAAAACATTGAAAGGGCGTGCAGCAATGGACTGACAGAACGTCACCGCTCTCTCTACCTATGGCAAGATCATCGACAGGCTGGTCATGTGACTCCGACACTGCTCAGTTGGTCAGACGAGAATCTCCAGTCAGGAGTTTCCGCCCTTTCCATCTAATGAGTACGTATGATTGGTTAATGCTGATGTGAGCAATCGAGTGGGCGTGTCCCTAGGGCTCGGAGCTTACATAAAGCAAGAGGGCGGGATATACAAGTAAAGGTGGGATTTATGAAATGGTTTGTAGTGTGAGGGAAGGTTACAAAGAAAGACAGTGCACTTTAGCGCTAGAATGTAGCAAGTCAGACGTAACAAATACGAGTAAGGCAAATATAGGAGTATTATTTAAATGGTGAGCTGAGCCTGGGAGACATTTCATTTCCTAGTTTGCGGGGGAATTCATTTTGAAGTGGCAGTTTGTGGTTTTTGGCTGTTCTGTTGTGTCTTTCCTTGTATAAGTCCTGAGAACACTAGTTTGTTCCTTAAAGCTAGCCATTAGCCTATTCATAGTTTCATGTTCCATAGGAAATGTAAAGTCGTTTGGTAGCCTACAAAGTACAACGTGAGGTTTCTCATTGATGTTGCTTGCACTTGCTAGGAAAGCTGAGGAGACCTGGGGGCAGATTTACTAAAGGGCGAAGTGGCTAACGATAGCGACTTATCGCCAGTGTTGCCACCTGCAGGGACATAGACGATTTACTAACGGGCGCAGACGGCAATTCACTGGCGACTTTTCACTCTGGTGAACGGCCGCTACTCCGCAAATTTTCTAAAACGTCTTTCGAAAGAGTTGCCTTCGCCACCTCAGACCAGGCAAAGTGCATTAAAGTAGCTAGATCTTCCTCAATCTTCTGTCACTTACATTATATTCTGTGAGCCGAAAATGCATCAAAGTCTAAAAACGCTGGCGTCTTTTCCTTTTTTTCAGCCTGATTGCCTGCAAAAGACCTACCAAGCTTTTTTTGGGTAACCGGTGTTCCCCATACATTTGCAAACATATGAAACATTAATTTTACAGTGGGCACATGTGTAGGGCATTAGAATAACTCAATTGTCTTCATTAAGGTTCCCTGGACATGTGTTATTAAAAGTGTAATTTGTAAGTATATGCACCAACATTTAACATTAAGACGTCCGTACAACTTTAAATTTCCCGCCCTATGCAAATTGAAGTTCCGCTAGGCAGAAACGAACGCTAGCACATCTTCACCATCAAATGCTCGCACTGCCGAAGTAACGCTAGCAAAAAGTCGGCAGCGTTTGGCGCCCACGATGAAACTTTACATTTGAGTGAATTAAAAGGGCTTCGCACCCATTGCTACACTTCTCCAGGCGCATTTGCCCCCTGGTCTGTATACTGCTGGATTTCCAAGGTCTTCACTTAATACTACCTTCCTGTAAGCATCCACTTGACTGCTCATTCTTTTTGCACCTGCAATATGTTCCCAAAAAGTACACAGCGTTCTGAGAGGACCAGACAGTGCCTGGAAAGTGGGTGAACTTTCACCCATTGATAAATATGCCTTTCAAAATCCTATAGAAATGAACTGTGAGCTGCAGAATTTCACTCTAGTGGCGGAACTTCACTCTTTGATAAATGTACCCCTTAGAGTGAAATACCTTCTCTCTCCATTCATTTCTATGGGATTTTTAAAGGCGTATTTATCAAATGGTGAACTTTCAATCAGAATAGGTAGAACCAGCGCACACCCTTATTCAACTCAGCCTGGTGCAGTCTTAGAGGCTCCGGCAGCCTCACATCTGCTGTAGAACAAAAAAAGATCGGCACACAGGCATTCAAATTGCAGGGTATACCTGCTTGTTTATTGTGCGGAATGCAACGTTTCGGGGTCACGCCCCATGAACTATCAAGCATAACTTTCACTATTACCCTTTGATAAATACGCCTTTAAAAATCCCATTTTCACATTTATTGTTTTCTGTTGCCTGATTGCTAGGGTCAGTAAATGCAAAGTTGCTGGAACAAGTTAATTTTTTTTTCTAAAAGTGCATTAAGTAGCATACATTTACATATGATCGGGCATTTAAATAGTACAAAGGGTGTAACTACAGAGGACACAGACTGGAGGGGGGCACAAGAGGTATAGGGGGCACCCTGAGGCAAAAATAAAGAGTAAATTTAACATATATTGGTAGGACAACCTCTAGATTTGTTGGGGCCCTAAATTTAATTTGCTGTGGGCCCAGTAACATCTAGTTACTCCACTGAAGGGTACATAAACCCACCAAGAAAGAAGGAGCCTTTGACACAGCAACACTTACAGAGCAATCTTTCCATTCCTAAAATCAAAATTGTATAAAACTCAGTTATATATCTATATATGGTTCATGTATGTTATGAACGTCTCTGTCAATGATTTACAGTATTTCTAAAATCGAATGCTTATCACACAGTATTTATATGTACTTATCGCAAGAACAAAGTCCTGTCTACAGTTTACTAACTAAATAGATATCTGCAGGTAAGCTGCTACAGGCAACATATAATTTATATGAGATTACTCAGGAATAAAAGATTGTGTCCCTTTAACAATACTTGTGCCACTATCTTAAAGGAATCGTTCAGTATAAAAATAAAAACTGGGTAAATAGATAGGCTGTGCAAAATAAAAAATGTTTCCAATTTAATAAGTTTGCCAAAAATGTAACCAATTCGAATTAGTGACTTGATGGGAGGCTACATGGCTCATAACTGTTGCTTTTGAATCTGAGCTGCATGCTGAGAATCAATTGCAAACTCACTGAACAGTTATGTCCCATGTGGCCCCCCTTCAAGTCTAACATTTGGCACCCCCAAGTGTACCAAGCCTTTTCTTCTCCTTTAAAGAGGAGCTAGGCTCCTCTTTCCCAGTTTAGCCACTAAATGGCAGTGTTTAATAGAATATAAGCTGAGCGCAGATGTGCTCAGGGTTCATTTTGCCAGTCCCCTTACCTGAGCAGGCAGCACTTGGAACCTAGACAAGGTCAGGTCTAGCTAATGATAGGCTACTCAGTTTAATAGGTCACTCTAGGACTGATAGTTAGGTTAATTTAGCGGAGCAACCTAGGCTCCAGCAAGGAGTGTTGAGTGGGACTAAGATCCCAGGCAGGCCCGAACTGACAATGTGCCCGTACGGGCAATTGCCCGAGGGGCCGCTCTGTTTCTTACTAAGTGGGCCGCTCTACTGTCCGGGAGTCAACTGCCCGTGCAAGTCCCCTTCCCTGCCCTTTTCCCTGACTGTGTGGAGCAGTGAAACAGACCTCTCTGCAGCCGTGCTGTCTCCTGTTATACGTCTCCTAATAATCCGCTCTCTGCTGGCAAGTCTGGCAGGCTGCAGACATGATTAGTGGATTGCAGAGTGAACATCAATTAGAAACGGTGTGCTGTTTGCAGCCTGCCAGCAGAGAGCGGATTATTAGGAGAAGTACAACAAGAGACAGCACGGCTGCAGAAAGGTCTGTTTCACTGCTTCACACAGTCACTGAAAAGGCAGAGGGAAGGGGACTTTCTTGGGCATTTCTCAGAGTACTGAAAATTACAAGTTGGCAATACAACAAAAATGGTGTGGAGCTTGGGTGGGCTGAATTGTCAATCAGAACATTACTGTGTCTATTAAAAATCACATTTGAACATTTTGCCACCCACTCAGCTGGGAATCATGCATGTGTTAAACTGCTGGAACTGGCACTGTGTCCTTTAGGTGATTACTTATTTACTGTTCTGGATTCTCATGGAACTACACTACAGCACTTTGGGGCAAATTCACTAAGCGCCGAAGCACTGAACGCTAGCGTTAATTTGCTAGCGTTTGGCATTTTCGTTACTTCGCAAATTCACTAACGAATGTTGGCGTAGTTTCGCTAGTGTTACTTCGCACCCTTACGCAATTTTCGCTACGGACGTAACTACGCAAATTCACTAACTTGCGCAGTGTACTGAACGCTACCTTTTACGCTAGACTTCCTTCGCCACCTCAGACCTGGCGAAGCGCAATAGAGTAGATAGGGATTGTTTCAAAAAAAGTCAAAAATTTTTCTAAGTCCCAAAAAACGCTGGCGTGTTTTCTATATTATGGGTGATGGGCTGAAAAAGATCGAAATTTTTTTTGGGGCTCCCCTCCTTCCCCCCTACATTTCCTGACTCATGGCAACTTACCTAGACAGTGGGCACATGTGTAGGGCAAAATAAAAATTTTATTTGATGTTTTGAAGGTTTTCTAGCCATTTGTAGTGCTGATACGTATTCCTCCATTGAAATTTGAATTTGGCGCCTTATGCAAATTAGCCTTCGCTAGCGTAACTTCGCTTCACTTAGCGAATCAACGCTAGCGCAACTTTGCAATCTTACGCTACCCCTGTGCGCAACTTCGGATTTTAGTGAATTTGCGGAGCGCTGGCGAAACTACGCCTGGCGAAGTGCAGCGAAGTTGCACCTGGCGCAACTACGAATGTTAGTGAATTTGCCCCTTAGTCTTCAGGAGTAGTTCAAACTTATAAAGATATAGCCAATGCAGCACTGCATAAAAGTAGACATTTGCCCACAATGATGTGGTGCCTAGGCGTTCATGCCCCAACAAGACCTTCAGCACATGTAGTAGTTCTACAGAATCTGGATAGGGTTGCCACCTTTCAATAAGTACAGTTAAGCGAGAAAGGCAGCTCTTTATGCACATAATTTTTGCAGTTTTACCCCAATATATGTGTGAATGAGTACAAAACCATTGTGTGTTTACATGTGGGCTGCTTTGATTTTTTTTGCCCGGGCTGCTTTTTACTCCCAGTCCGGCCCTGATCCCAGGTACCAATTGCCCAGAGTAGGGACAAAGAGGTATATTTATCAAAGAGTGAAGTTAGAAATCACCACAGTTCTCTAGAGTGAAATTCTGCCACTCTCCATTCATTTCTATGGGATTTTAAAAGAGTATCAATGGGTGAAAGTGAAAGTTCATCCTGTGATAAATACGCCTTTCAAAATCCCATAGTAATGAATGGAGAGTGGCAGGATTTCACTCCTTGATAAATATACCCCTAAGTGTCAGAGCTTGGGTCTAGAGGACACCCCTTGGAGCTCCGCTTAGGGAAAAGGGTGAAAACTGGGAGTACTCCTGTGTATGCAGTGTATTCTCTCTCTTACCCTGCAGGGAATTATACTGGCCATTGGTGCTGTGAGTATATGCCTATCCACTGATGTTCTCTGTTCCTGCTTATTTCTAATTGAACTCTTATGTGGATTATGTTGTTTAATAAATAAGTTCTATAGGTTCAGTTGCAAGAACCACTGGCTCCCATTCTTTAATAATACTACTGATTACAGTGTATTAAACTCTGCCTCCACACCGTTGCAAGGGCTCTCCCCCTGAGGAGTATAGGCCTCATTCAGAGCAAATATTGGGCTCATAGTGAGAGTAATGGTGCCGTTCATTTTAGCATTACACAGGTATGGGTTTTTTTTTACTTGAAACCCAATAAGCAGAAAGCTCCAAATTATAGGAAACCATCTCCCAAATAGAGTCAATTGTAAACAATTAATTGCAGCATGCTTTAATTATCTCCTTGTTCTCTGTAATAATAATAAAACGCATTAATCCTAATTTGTGGCATAACAATTCTACATTGTAAAAGATTTTTTAATAGATGTAAGGTATTGTGATTACAAAACCTTTATTCAGGTCCCAAGCATTCCAGATAATAGATCCCATACCTGTATATACATAATGTAAGGAATACACAAAAAGGATCAGTTATATTTATGTTAAAAAAAAACACAAGGCTGTGTTCTTTATTACTACCATTTTCCCCCCCACAAACATGGTTGAGAAGAGTGTGGGGAAAATACCACTGAGTAAAAACCACATGACAATGATAAAGAACACAACCAATTTTTTTACCATCAATATACTCAATACCCTTTCATAATTGTATATAAATTAGCCCACAAATCATGCACGCACCTACACCACTGTACAGGTATGCAATAACACAAGTGCTAATTACAGATCAACATAGAGAGATGTTATTACAGACGTTGAAACAGGTATTTTGCTCACAGAACCCAATTTATTAACATAATACAGTAAATCAGTGCTGTCCAATTTATATGGCTGGAATTTTTCTAATCTACATGGTGTAGGGCCGATAATGGAAGCCAGTGTTAGCCACTCCCTGTTTTTAGACTGCACCCACTTTAAACCACACCCATGTTACCGCAAGACCATGTCCACATTAATAGTACACCAAAAAACCAAATGGTTGGTGCTCACTGCAGGGACCAGGGCCAGAACTAGGGGTAGGCAGAGTAGGTGGCTGTCTAGGACGCCATCATTGAGGGGCGCACTTTTATTGGGGGGGTTTTTTTTCATTTTTTTCAAGCGTTTATTTAATAATTTGTTTCTGTAATCATGGTCACTCAGTCGGGTGGAATCCTCCTCCTTCACCTTCTCCCTCTTGCCAGCAAGTAATAGCTCCTGTGCGGCAGTGCAGCGCGACGTGTGTATACGCGTCAATGACGTCACTGATGTGGTTGGGTGGCAGAGAGAGGCAGAGAGCTGACGGCCTACTTAGTGTGGTTCGCGCCTTCTGCTCTCAGCCTTGCACAGTTACACTGAACTGAAGACATTCTTTCTATTACTGAAAAGTGTGAAGCTTCCTGCTGGCACAGCCAGGTACAGATTTGGGGGCCATATGTTTGCTGTTGCTGCTGGGCTGGGCACTGGCACAGGTACATAAATACTTGGGGGCAATATGATGTAATCAGATTTATTTTTGGCTGCAGTTGGCACAGGTAAATATTGGGGGCAATATGATGGCTGCTGGAGGGCTGTATGATGGATGGCTGCTGAGCATGCTGGTACAGGTATGGGGGGGCAGTATCATGAATGGCTACTGGCACAGGTATGGGGGGCAGTATGATGGATGGCTGCTGGGCTTGCTGGTACAGGTACGGATGGTCAGTATAATGGCTACTGGCACAGGTACAGGGGGGGCTGTATTATGGATGGCTGCTGGGCTTGCTGGTACAGGGGGCAGTAATATAAATGAAAAAGTGTTGTACATGTTCTTGCTTTCTTTATTTAAAAACCATCATGGTAAGGAGGTAAATGGTAATGCAGGACAGGGGGCGCTGACTGGCTGCTGGTCACCTCCAAATCACAAAAGAACAAAAAAAAAAGAGAATGTCTGCAGCTGATGTAATGTTTTGTACTATATTTTTCCATTATAAAAATTATAAGTGCAGGTCAGAAGGCACCCAAAGGGACATCTACTGTTGTTGGTTTTGAGAGATTTTAAAAGTTTTATGCCACAGTGGGGCTGCTTGATATTGTTGACAAATGTTTGGTAATTGAAGTACTTATAAACAACAGTGAGAGGCCTGTTTATCATAATTTGGATTTATGTAATTGTAGAGATAAACTTGAATAAAAATTTAGAATAAAAAAAAACTTTGTTGAATGAAATTGTGGGGAAACAATGTAATACCTCGAATTTGTGAGTCTATAAGCTCAAAAAGTGAAAAACTTGAACTGAAAAATTGCTTAAATTTTGCCTAGGACAACTCCTATTGACTTCTACATGAACTCAGCAACTCTTAGATGCCAAATTTTTAAATTCTTAAAGTGGACCTGTCACCCAGACACAAAAATCTGTTTAATAAATGTTCTTTTCAAATTAAACATGAAATCCAATTTTTATTTTTATTAAAGCATTCATAGCTGTTGTAAGCTCATTTAAACATCTCAGCTGTCAATCAAATATTGTCTGCCCCTCCTCTATGCCTAAAGTATAGAGGCGGGGCAAACAATTACTTTCACTTTCCATTCAGCACTTACTATATGTCACTGCTCTCCACACATTCCCCCGTTCTCTTCACCATTCAATTGTGTAACCAGGGCATGGGGATGGACATCGGGTCCCCCATTCTGGTGAAAATAAGATTCTGAGATGATGCAAAGCTTGCCTTAATAACAGTGTCCACCTTGCTATAATTAGGACATAGACTGAAGGAAACAAGATTCAAATAATTTATATTGTGTAATTAAGTTAATTGTGCTTGACTAATGTGATAAAATAGGATTTGAATAATTTATTTTGGGTGACAGGTCCCCTTAAATGAATGCTTAAAGGAGAAGGAAAGTCTTAGTGCACTTGGGGGTGCCAAATGTTAGGCACCCCCAAGTGATTGTATTGACTTACCTGAAACCCTGGGCTGGTGCTCCTATCAGCAAAAAACCACACTGGCCCGGGGTTATATCAGTTATCACCACAGAGCGATCCACTTCCGTCTTCCTCTGTCTTCGCGCGGCTGTGCATGTGCAGTAGAACGAAAAGCCGAACTTTAACTAAAAAGTTGTCTATTTCGTTCAATTGCGAATGCATCTGCTTCAGGAAATTTGAAGAAAGAAGAAGCCAGAAGAGGATCGCTCCGTGGTATTCATTGGAATAACCCTTGGGCCGGGGCAGTTTTCTGCTGATAGGAGCACCACTTGGGGGTGTCTAACATTTGCCACCCCCAAATGCAAGATGACTTTCCTTCTCCTTTAATGAATATCTAAAATTTACATTTTTGAAACTCTAATTCAAATTTGAATTTTAGCTCAAATAAAACATGAATTGTGGTAAAAAAAAAATCTGAAATCAAACATTGATGAATGAGCCTCTAAGTGTGCTGGTGATCGTTTAAACGTGGAAAGCTTTTAGTTTCACCTTGTGTGCCAGTGTTATTTATCAGAATAGACGCATTTCACTGAGTTCAAGCTAATAGGGTAAGTTACTATAAATGAGCAACTTTTATCAGCTGTAACATAGATCATTGGTGCTGGACATCGCAGTAAATCCAGCAGATGGCAGCATGTACACTGAAAATTGGAGAAGGTGAAAAATTAAACATTAACTTATAAGTAAACCTACAAAATAAGTGAATGTAAATTTGATGAGAAAATAAGAAAGAAAGAGGACTCTCTGATGTTCTTCTGGTTAGGAAAGATGTGACAAAATCTGAGATTTCTTAATGTTTTTCCTAACCAGAAGAACATCAGACCAGCCCTCTTTTTTTCTCCTGACAACTTCCTCAATGACTTCATTGTTGGAAACTGACCAGCAGGTAGTGCTGTTGTAACACAATTCATTCATATTAACAGTACACATATTTCTTAATATCTTGGAATAAAGAAATACTTAATGAATGTAAAGTGCTTAGAATAGCACTCTCGTCAATCTTGCATTTACTTATTTGAAAGGTTTACTTAACCTTTAAACAGCAATATTAAAAAGGTTAAAAATACAAAATAGAAAGCATTGAAAGAAGTATTTATTTCTGGTGTATTATCCAGATACAACTGAAATGAAAAAAAAAAACCTTTTGGAAGGTCAAAAACCCCTTAAAGAACAATCCTAACAGAAAGGAGAAACCTGATATCCAGAAATCACTGAATAACATAACACTTCCCTAAAGAATTCATTTTAAGCATTTAATTCTGTTCTGTTAAATTATATTTTTCCCACAGTATGCTGTTTGTATGTATGCATAAATCTACGTAATTGTATATATTAAGAATTTATTGTTTATTTTTGTCTCAAATTTTATTTTCTGTGGACTGTTTGAATGTCTGTGGAGAATTATCCAATAGCAAAGAAAGGCATTGAAAGAATGAGCAAAAAGCATGCGGTGGATATTAGGAGTGCCATTTGTGCCCCAGAAACAATCCCTTGCATTGTTTTGCACCATTTTTTTCCAAATTTGCACCTTGTGCTATCATGGAAAATGAGTGCTGTAATGTTTTAGCACACTAAAAAAACCTAATCGTTGGTGCTTACTGCAGGAATATAACTAATGACTCTGAATTTGAGGTGTTCATCTCAGCACTGATACCTTTTAAAGTTTACACAAGGTAAACAGTCACAGCAAACTTTCATGTGGGGGGCACACAATGGGGGGTTTGCGGGCTGCCAATTGGACAGCACTGTACTAAAATACCATTTAACAATGCTATACAGTACTTCAGTATGAATCTGTAGACGTATGCAATTGGAGGCCATCCTGTCTCTAACCTATGCATTTAAAAAGTGTGAAAAAAAAGGTAATAACTATTTATGTATTGTGCATACATTTACATGTCCACAAAGCATTTGAATATAAAAAGTAAATAATGAACAACAATCCATAGGGGGTTATCCACTGGATGAAGCTTTCCCCTTCTTGAGCAGGGGGTAATTAAAAAATGTATGCAAGACCCTCTAGACCTTGTAACTAAACAGAATTATCATTATTAGCTGTTATGTATGTAGGGCTCACACATTTACACAGTGTTTTTTACAGAAAATTCACATCAATCCTTCAGTACCTGCCCCAGTGGAGCTTACAATCTAAGGTCCCTGTAAGCATTACATACCAGACTCACCAGCGGCAGCGTTCCGGCCTCCGGCGCTATAGGCAAGATGGCGATGCCCAGGTCCTCCATGTGGCACGTTCTGACGCCAATGCATCAAACCATGTGCAGCGTCATGGCGCCGGCGCGTCAAAACACCGGCATCAGCACGTGACACATGACGTCATCACACTCGTTTGGTGTGAAAACCTGCCTATATAAGACGCCAGAACATTGCAAACCTTGCCCAATTATAGGTTCTACTTACTGTGTTCCTGGCTGTGACTTCTATTATTGATCTTGATTCCTCTTATTGACTTCGGCCTGTTATATAGACTTGAACCTTGATACCTGGATTGACCCTTTTGACTACTTTTGGACTTTGACTACTCTTCTTCTTGAACCCTTTTGTTACTGCGAACTGTGTAGGACTTGCTGCTTCCTCCTTGATCCGCAAATCCTAGCGGAGCCTTTGGGCCCTGACAGTCCCTATCTCATTTACACACAGGCCATCAGCGGGGGCTAGTTGAGTGACTCTAGAAGAGTTCTCAGGACCTCTTTTCATATCACCTATCCTGTGCCAAGTGGGGTAAGGAGGAATGTGACAAAACAGTGTTTCATAATAAAATTAAAACTGTAACTATTATTATAAGCAATGACCAAAACTATGCTGCAAATATAAAATGTCTCTAGATTTGGTGACAGTGGATTTTATCATTGTTGAATATTCAAAATCATTAAAAAAAGTTTTTTTATAAAACAAAGCAAATAATGTTGCTCCAATCCCATTAACTAGAGCGGTAGTGTGAGTGTCTGGGGTAGTCATATATATGGACTTCTGTAACCTAAGGGTGTAGTTACTAAAGCAAATGCAATGTCCATAGTGAAAAAATAAAAAAAACTTTTTTTTACCCACAATGCAGTTTTTTGTCCTAGAATTTGAGGGATATGTAGTAATGCACACCCTAACTTGTACACCACTTAAAGGGATGGTTCACCTTCAAGGTAGCTTCTAGTATGTTATAGGATGGCCAGTTCTAAGCAACTCATTAATTAGTCTTCATTTCTTATTTTAGTTTATAGTTTTTACATTATTTGCCTTTGTCTTCTGACTCTTTCAAATGTGGGTCACTGACCCTGATAGCTGATAACTCTTTCTGTGTGAGGCAAAAATGTTATTCATATTTGAGTTTCACATTCAAACTACTGCCTGATTGCTAGGGTAATTTGGGCTGTGTTAGACTGTGACAAAACACTGACGTTTTAGCATAGAAGTCTGTCTGTCACTGCTCTATTTGCATTCAGTTGTAGTAGCAGATGGAGGGGGTCTTTTTGTCCACCATTTTTCCACAGCAGCAGTGGAGAAGGTGGCCAGTGTGCCAGGGGCCTAAAGCAATTCCAAGGTTTCAGATAGGTAGTTGCTCCACCCACACCGATTACACAGTAAGTTTGAATATTAACACACACATCTTTTTGGTTTGTGACAGCCTGGATGGGACCAGTACTTTCCTCAAAGCCTTACTTCACCATAATATAACCGTTCCATTTCCTCCCTACTCCTTCCCTTATCTCTGCACCCTGCACTTCCTGCACATTGACTATCAGTACCCTAACTTACATTTGCTTTTCCAAAAATTCAGTTCAAGCCCCTTGCTGTATTTATATTCTACCTGTACAAAAAGGATGCCATCACAAAATTACCCATATTTATAAAGCACATTAGAGCCTTGGCTTTCTGAGTTATCTCTCATTGTTATATAAGCCAAATCTAGAATGCCTGCATAAAGTAAAACTGAGCTTCTGTTTTCTGGAAGTGAAAAATAAGTAGTTACACAAGCACTATGGACGCTATCAAACATCAAACATTGTAATGTTATCAAACATTACAATTGATAACTTTTTTCAGTACTAAACTTAGCAATCATTTTTAAGACCACAATACCTTTCACAAAATTACACAAGGTTCTTGGCTAAATTTGAACTTTTTTTTCTTATGAGAATATCCCTTAAAGTCTGAGGTCTGTCAGAGTCAGACATGACAGTGCAAGGCTATTCCCCTCTGTAAGTGGAAATAAATCAGTAAAGCAAACTTTGTTTGCTCTCTCAAAGTCCTTGCAGAACAGGTACAATTCAACCTTGTCTAGGTGTTGTTTTTGCTGTGACATAGGCAGTGAAAAAAAAAGAGGTTTCTGTGGGATGGGCTGAAGTGTCTTTGTGAGGAAGAGAATTGTGCTTATCTCATATTTCAGGTCAGTGACAGGGATTCTAATGCTTTTGACTGATTAATATACTCTATATTTGTTAGTATGCTTATTTTACTGTTCTCACCTGCTTTTAATATTTTTGCTATCCTTTGTTGGGGAGAAAGGTACATTTTAAAGATGTTATGAAACACTAATGTGACTGTTGAGTAGTTTTGCAGAACTAGGGCTTATGTCAAGCAAGAAATTCTAACTGCAACTGTCATCAGATGGAAAAAATACCCCTCTCCATGTGCCATTGTTTCCCCAGCAATCTATTAGAAAAGCAGTGCTTAAAGTGGACCTGTCACCCAGACACAAAAAGCTGTTTAATAAAAGTCCTTTTCAAATTAAACATGACATCCAATTTCTATTTTTTATTAAAGCATTCATAGCTGTTGTAAGCTGATTTAAACATCTCAGCTGTCAATCAAATATTGTCTGCCCCTGCAGGGCAGACAATTACTTTCACTTTCCATTCAGCACTTCCTAGAAATTACTGCTCTCCCCACATTCCCCTGTTCTCCTAACCGTTTAATTGTGTAGCCAGGGCATAGGGATGGACATCAGGTCCCCCATTCTGGTGCACAAACAAGATTCTGAGATGATGCAAGGCTTGTCTTAATAACAGTGTCCACAGAATGGCTTCTTCCTACTTGCTATAATTATGAGTTCCCAGACTGATGGAAACAAGATTCAAATAATTTATATAGTGTAATTAAAGTTCATTTTGCTTGACTGATGTGATAAAATAGGATTATAAATAATTTTTTTGGGTGACGAGGCCCCTTTAAATCACTCATAGCAGTGACAGACTTACCTCCACTTATAATGCCGGTCTGTTAAAAAATCTACAACATGCACATCACCACCGTATAGGGTTACCACCTGGCCGGTGTTTTAAAAATTTTGGTTGATCCCAATGTTATAAATAGGGAAAAAAGACAAATATATAGGAAGGCCGGTATTTTTTTTCCAGAAAAGTTGGCAACCCTACCATCATAGTAGTCAGAATGACCTGTCTCACTTTAAGAGGCACACTTATCAAAGGTCGAATTTCGAATTCATGTGAACTTTTATAAATTTGAAATTCGACCAATCGAAATTTATTTTTAAAAAAAAAATCGAAATTTTCAACTCAGATGAGTTAAATAGGGCTGAAAACTCGAATCGAATTTGATTAGTATTCAAAAAACTTGATTTAAGTTTTTTCTCTGAAAGGAAGGCTGTTAACAACTCCAAATTGATCCCTGGGCGTCTCCCATTGACTTAAACAGCAATTCAGCAGGTTTTAGGTGGTGAATAGTCGATTTCAAGTTCTTAAATGGCCAGAGTATGATAAGTCTTGAAAATCAAATTCAAATTTTTTAAAAAACTCGAATTGAATTTGAATAATTCCCCAGTCTAATTTGACAGTTTTGACCAAAAAAAAATAAAAGAAAATTTGAATTTGAATTTTCAATTCAACCCTTGATAAATCTGCACCTAAGGGTTTGTGAGTATTGTACTGGGAAAAAGTGGTTGAATAAAGGCTTCCCATGTGAAATTTGGACTTCAGTTTTTAATGTTTCTTGCCTATTAATAACACTGGCTTCAAGTATCATTCATTGAGTTAAAACTAATTTAAGAGGTAACCCAATGTAACACTGTTTTCAGAATGTCCCACTTTACTCTGTATTACTTTAATATTGGTTAACACTCTCTCTCAGGTGGGCCTTCACTGTGAAATGGAGGAGGGGTTAAGCTGCTGACTTCACACACACACAGAACAAAACTCTCAATAACCTGGGAAGAACGGGACATTACGGGAACTTGATGAATGTGTGTCTTTTTTCAACCTAACTTACTATGTTACTATGTTAAATAATTATTAGCTAATACTTAATTTGCTCAATCTAACAAAGTTTCTTCGGTGTTACTTCATAGTAAAATATTCATTCACTTCACAGATCCTTCAGAATTCAGATACTTTCCTGGATGGTACTGGTCACAGGCTGAGAATCAGTTACAACCCTGAGGTAGTACTCATACTTATACTTGTACTTATAAATGAAGGATGTTCACAGTGGTGTTTTACTCCATTAATCTCTGGAGTAAATTAAGGCAAAAGAAAATGAAATAATTGCACTCAATTTATAAACCTTATTTCTACTGAAAATACTGGCTGGCCAGAACATTAATGACATCTCTAAGAACAATTTATTATAAACAAGATCAACACAGGTCATATACATTATTTACAAATACATATGGCAACTCAAATGCATGCAGATCCTCAAACTATACACAATATACAGTACAACTGAACAAAATATGACAATAAAAATGTAAAACCATGCAGTTCATGTATACCAACACAATGTATCCTGCAAAGGTATTTAATGGACATAAAATATGCACTGCAATTTTTTTTTTCATTTACAGTTATGGATATTGGATTGGGCCTGCTTGAAAATATTATGTGCCGATACATCATATTGGGATAGTACAGTATACTGTATGTTGCATCAGTATATAAGGAAGTCAAGAGGAGTCTGTTTACTTCCTGCTGTTCTAATTGTTCAGACTGTTCAGAAAATTATATATGCACAAATTGCAAAATAAGGATAAAAAAGAAAAATATAGAATATTGCTAAATCTTGTTCATACAGCAGTAATTTTGTTATGCCTTAGAGGAAGTTAGCTATTGTTTATTTATTCATCATTTCGCAGTTTAGTTCTATTATTGTGTTGTACTGGAAGGCAGCCCAACAAAAATATTTCCCCTAAACCTGTTGAACCAGTTCAAAGTGTTCATATTGGTTGTGTGCCAAATATTTGTAAGGTATTCAGAAAAATTAAGAATAGTTGGTGGCTAAAGGTGTTTATACATATGGTTCAAATGCTCAACAGTTTAGTTTGATGATTTAGATAATTTACATATTACACACTTACATATTTAAACTTTATTAGCATTAAACAGGGGAAGAAAAGTTTTACATAGGTACCTGGCTACGTTTGTCAAGGTTAATCAAACACCAGCGCTCATAATCCCTGGACCTATATGTAATAACAAATTATGCACTGGTAGCTCTCTCCCCTATGGAATAATGAAGGGGAAATACCCTTTGTGCATAGTTTGCTGTCTCTATACTTGGTTACTATAGTCCTGTTTTAGGGCAGTTTCACAATGGGAAATATTTCCATTGGCCCATAGATCAGTTATCCCCAACCAGTGGCTCATGAGCAACATGTTGTTGCTCTCAGTGGCCTCAAAGCAGGTGCTTCTTTTTGAATTCCTGGCAAATTTTGGTTGTATAAAAACCAGGTGTTATGACACACATAACTGCTTGTATGCTGCCAGTCCACATCGGGGCTAACAGTAGTGTAACTATAAATGGTTGTGGGGGGCCCAGGCAAAAGGGGGGCCTGAACCGTGGGGTCAGCTACCTCTATCGCAGCTCTCTGAAAAATCATGCGCCTGCTGCCTGCAATGGCAGACGTGCTTGAACCAAAGCGGGGGGGGGGGGGGGGTAGAGCCGCGAAGGTTTCCATGCAGGGTGTGTGCACTCGTTCAGGCAAGAGGGGAGAGCAGGGGAGGTTGCAGTCTGCAGTCAAAGATTTTTCGCAGGGGACCCGGCCCGATGTTGTTACTCCGCTGGGGGCTACCAAATAGCCAAACTCCCCACTCTACTTACATTTGAATGTGACTTGCAGGTATAAAAGTTTGGGGACATCTGCCCTAAGTGACTACAAAACAGTTCAAGTGTTACATTCAAAATGGAGTGCACTTACCAATTATGTTTTGTTAGAGGTTGGCAATAAACTTGATATTAACAGAGAGCTGCACCATATACAGTAACATGTGGAGGTCCATTTATTGTACTATACTAGGGGGTTTGAAAACCTCTAAACAGAGAGAGTATTTTTAGAGTTAAAACCACAAATTTTTTAGAGAAGTAACTTGATTTCTGAACTAAAATATTAATTTGAATGTTAGTAAATAGGCCCCTTAGTGTATGAGAGACTACAGTGGTCATTTATCCATCTAAGAGTGAGTGCTCTACAATGAACACAATGAAGAGAAGAGAGAAATTGATGAAATTATGATACTTATATCCAAACACACCAGTTCAATTCCACATGTGTCCAGCCTGCTTTTTCTGATTAATGGTACTTATTGATGCTGGGGAACCTTGGGACTATTTGCACCTGATTTGTGTCAAGACGCAGCTTTATTGGAAAAAAAAATTACCCTTTAAAGCTAATAATTCAAAAATCATGATAAAATATATTATGAAAAACAACTAAAGAACTGTTTAGTAAAGATCCACCTATAACACCCGTATGGTCTCAATGGCTTTAGTTTAAAAATATACAAAGTAAGAAACCGCATTTAAGAATTTATTTAATACTTTACCAAACCAAAGATTACAAAATCATTTTAAAGGCACCTTAGATAAAACAAGAAGAGTCAAGACAAATGCTTTGCATTTAGTGTCAAGATAATGCAAATGCTGTCCAATTGCTGACCACCGACTTCATAAAGTGTGCACACCCTGTAAAAAAGCATGTGTGTTTAAATAGTCTTAAAGGGAAAATATACCCCCCAACATAAACTCATTCAGTTGGGCTTATATAGAAAAGGTGCATGAACATTCCAGTTTCCAGAAATAAATGTTTTTTTTTATTTACACTGACATAATTGATTCCACAAATTAAACCATACACAGGCAAATTAAAGCTGCTGACTCTGGATTGTCTGGAGTCGGCTTATGTATGAGGCCCTCTTAGTTTATGCCCGACTGATACCTGCCCAGAAAATTGGCCAGAAAACTCTTGGGTATCTTTGAAATGCAGTCCTTTCCTGAGAGCTCTCCTTAGACCCCCTTTTATGATCCTGGTGTGGCCCAGGGACCAAACGATTGGATCATCCCAGTTTGTCCCAGAATATTGATGCATAAAGATTAAATTACATATAGATCTGCTGGTTATATATATAAGGGGTCATTTAAGCATCTCCAGTACATGAGTGCTATAAATGATAAGGGGCACACAAACACACCCCTTAGTTTTCATTTAACAAGCACTTGCACCCAGTGTCACACTGGGGGAGAGGGCCTCACTGGAAAACCAAGGGCCCACCACCTGCTAAAAGTCCACCTCCCACTCCCACCAGCTAAGGCCTACCACAACGGCACACTTCCCCCCATGGTTACCTCTGCTACAAGTACCAGTGATTACCATGGCTGATAATTACCACCATATTCCCGCATTCCACCACACCGCTCCACTTCCTGCCCATGTGCCCTCCAACAAAACTAGGACCTACCAGGTTTTTCCCGGTGCTCGAGTGGGCCAGTCCGACCCTACTTGTGTCCAAGGGAATGCTGCACTCAGCACTGAGGGCAATGTAAGGTATCACAGGCCAGTCATGTCCTTACCACCTGCAACAGAGCCCACAAACAATAGTGTTTTTGTAAGAATAGCACACTATTGAGTTCTGTGCTCTTACACCAGGATTGAGCTCCCTGGCAATGCCAATTTGGTCAGAAAAGTAGGGTTGCCACCTGGCCAATATTTTACCAGACATAGCATGGACGGGTATTACAAATTTACCAGCAATTATATTGTGGGTAAATAAATTGACCTTTCCTCCCTTCTCTAAACTGTTTCACTACCAGACCCTGCTTTTTAACTCACCATTCTCTCTCCCACCACTTATATTCTGCAATCCTCTCATATGCCCATTCCCCACTGACTAACCTATTCCAAACCCCTTGACATCACCAATCTGCCCCTTGCCAGCCTCACATGATATTTTCAGTAACTGCCCCTGCAAGCCAGTAAGAGCCTGTTGGAAAGGTGACATCTCTACAGATAAGTCACACTTTTATTATACTTTGTTTAGTTTGACGCAAGGAAGATCTGACTTTCATGGGGTTATAGCACCCCCATAGTAGTTCATTTACTGGTGTTTATATTAGAGATCTCTTCTGTACAAATGTGATATATTGGGAGAGGATCAGACAGTGAAACCAATGTATTGGTCAGGAGACACTTTTTTCAAGAAATGCAAATAAGCAGAGGCATCATTCATTCACACACATTTCTTTCAATATGCAAATCAGTTTTTGGACGGAGTTTCCCATTAAGGAGAATGTCTTTGTACTGCATGGGCTCCAGTGGTTGATTTTTTGGTGTTTTAAGAAAAGTTTTGGATCAGTATCAGTACAGGAAATCCAAAACCGATGAACAAAAGCAAGTGCATCTCAGCTCAGATGGATGCGGGGCTGTGTGTGTATTGTCACTATTCATTAAAGGTACTTCCTAACTTCTGCATTGTTGTTCTTAACATTCATGCTCAAGTGTGTCTAGTCATTCCATGGTTCCAGCAGAATGAGAGCTCCTATAAGATAATGAAATATGTATATAAATATAATAATAGAACAGTCTATGTTGATAAAGGCATGAGGTGCTGAAGTGGTATAAGAAGTCAGTGCGATATCTTATTTGATATCTAAAATTCAGCTAAAAATTCCCAAAGGAAAGCCAGTTAAAATAGACATTTTATCCTGTGAGTATATGAAACATTTGAATTTTACTTTCATCAAAATTACAAAAACTTTATCTTCACCATTCAATAACAGAATTCTGATTAATTCCAGATCTGATTAAATCATTGTCTCAGTTCTGTGCATGGTTCATTTCCTGTCACTCTCTAAAGGAAGTCATGATCCAGCACAGGCATCTGAAAATTAAAATGTTCTATTTTAGTCTCTAACTGCTGAATGATAATGCAATGGGTTAAACATACCTCCCAACATTTTGGAAGTAAAAAGAGGGGCAAAAAATTTTTTTGCACACAGCGCAGCAATTTTGACCACGCCCCGTTCTGTGGCCACACCCCCTAATTACCATGTTCATTTTACAAAATTTGGCAGGTTATGAAAGTTTGAAAATAATTCTCCTTATCTAATTTAAATAATAATAATTCTCCTTATCTTTTGTGTCTCAAAATTGTTACAAAGTATCTTATTTGCCCCTGTTAGCTGTGCTCTCTGCTAAAAACCAATTAAGTGAGAAACTTTTTCTTTTTCTGGCTGTTCAGTGCAGAGAAAATAGGGACTTTCCAGTACAAATGAGGGACTGCAGGTTGAGCTGTCAAAAGAGGGACTGTCCCTCCAAAAAAGGGACAGTTGGGAGGTATGGGTTAAATAGGAATTCCTTCTAAGCAGAACTTTTGATGACATGGTCTCTGAAGACAGAAAATTACAGTTGATGTTCTAACTGGAACTATGGAATATATTTATG
This sequence comes from Xenopus laevis, assembly GCF_017654675.1. Classification (NCBI taxonomy): domain Eukaryota; kingdom Metazoa; phylum Chordata; class Amphibia; order Anura; family Pipidae; genus Xenopus; species Xenopus laevis. The sequence continues at coordinate 79,675,941 of NC_054383.1, forward strand.
GAATACTTACCCACTGAATCCTGAAGCTACAGCTGGTACTTTGGTACCAATGGTAGAAGTCTGAACTTATAGGGTATTCAATGAAAATCTTTAATGTCATGTGAATTCCCAACATCCTAAATGTTTTGCAAACAATGGCATTGAACTTTGTTCACTGTTCGCAGGATCACCGCTGCATTGAATTACATAAAACACAATCCTAATGTGAAGTACCAGAACAACAGAAGTCAATCATGAATATCTGAACCATGAAAAGGAATGATATTGTTGCATTTATATAGGTAGCAGATGATTTTCTTTATACACTTTATCAGGTGGAACATGTCACATGCTAGTAACTTCTAGTAACACAGACATACTTCTGGAGAGAGTTTGCAGGCATATTTAGTATTGTTTTTATTACCTGGTGCCTGCAATGTTCCCTCTAAGCCATGTTCTTTTGCAGCGAGCACACCCAGCTAATTGTGGTAAAGCTATTAACAGTAGATCATATCTGTGTACTCCACCAAAGAGAAATTTGAGAAAACATTTCCTGGCTGTATGTATTTTGAGTGTGGGAGGCAGGGCTGGAACTAGGGGCAGGCAGAGTAGGCACCCGCCTAGGGCGCAATCATGGGGGGGCGCACTTTTAAGGGGAATTTTTTTCTTTTTTTACAACCCTGTTTTGCATGGCCTTTAATAGTTTTTCAATTTCAAACACCCTGTTTAAACCCCCTCTTGCCTGTGATTTATACTGTGGGCACTCCCGCTTCCCTATTGGCACCTGCTGACACAGGTACAGATTTGTGGGCAATATCTGGGCTGCTGCTTGCACAGGTAAACAGATGATATGGGGCAATATGATGGATTTGTGGCTGCTGCTGGCACAGGTACATATTTGGGGGCAATATTATGGATTTTTTGGCTGCTACTGACACAGGCACAGATTGGGTGCAATATGAGGAATTGGCTGCTGCTGGTTCAGATACATGGGACAATATGGTGGCTGCTGGCAAGGATACACAGAAGTTTGAGGTAATATGATGGATTTTTTTGGCTGCCGCTGGCATAGGTACAAATTGAGGGTAACAATATGATGGATTTTTTGGCTTATGCTGGCACAGATACAGATTGTGGGCTTGGGGCAATATTATGGGCACAAGTACATATTTGGGGGCAATATTATGGATTTTTTGGCTGCTGCTGGTACAGGTAAAGATTGGGGGCAATATGAGGGATTGACTGCAATTGGCACAGGTAAAAATGGAGGCAATATGATAGGTATTGGCACAGGTACAAATGGCAGCAATATGATAGGTGCTGGCACAGGTATAAATGGGGGCAATATGATAGGCACTGGCACCGGTACAAATGGGGGCAATATGAATGGAAGGGTGGGAAATGCAGGACCGGGTGGGGGGGGGGCACTGATTGAAGCCCTTGCCTAGGGTGTCAAAATACCTTGGCCCGGCCCTGGTGGGAGTAAACCAAAATACCCAGCTGTAACAAGTAAAAAATACTATCTCCTTGATCATATGGCCAGATCAGAATCAGTCTGAGGACTTCAATATTTCAAAGCAGGAGGGCAAACCACTAGGCCACCATGCTCTGAAATAAATACCCACTGCTAAGTTGTTTGCCTTTTTTATGGTCTAGAATATACATTGCCAAATATTTGAGAATGATACATATGATGGTTCCCTGTTAATACATTTAAATATGCCTGTAAACAAGGATCCCAGATGGCACAATAACCTTTCATTGAAAGTAGAGTTTTATTGTAAAAAACATAGATTTGCCCTTCAAAAAAAATCTTACTATATCTGTTCTTCTCTTTATCTAAGAATTCAAGTCCAAATAACAGATAAATAATCTAATTAAACAAATAATAACAAAATGTTCTCCAACATTCACTGAGCCTTATTTACTAGCACTAAATACAGCTGCAGCTCTGCAGTAATCCATAGCAAGCCAGATGTAGGTAACGTAGGTAGGTAACGTACATTGTTGATTGGTTGCCAGTATGTCTTTTGAGCTCATATGCTGCCTAAAGTATTAATCAGCACAGTTCATTATGGATTTTATCCAAATTGAACATTTCCAAAAAGCTACACTTAGGCACAAAATGATGTCCAAGATAAAGGAAGGCAATGATTTTGCTGGTCAGTAAATTGCATACAAAGAACTGCAACTTTCACCTGAAAGTTCTGGGGGGGGGGCACAAAGGCGAGATACTGTATGCAATTCAATCGATACAGTTCATTGAGCTTCTTTAGAGCAACATTCCAAGGCAATTGTATACTTAGTTACTACTTAATTAGGTGTTAGTTCTAGGGATTCCTGGCATCAGAGCACAGTGCCCCATATTTGTGTATTGCAGACCAGCTTATGTGCCTAGGACTGGGACTAGCAATTACACATTCCTACATCCCTTTTTGTTTTGTATGGAAAAAGTACATGAAGCTTACAGCACCACTTTTAGCAGCAAGTATTTGGCTGAATTGTCCTATATTTGTTAACTAATCTCAAACAGCAGCACTGAAATATGTTGATCCATTCCTTACAGCATTGCTTCACTTTGTTGGTATTATTGAATTGTTTGAAGGTTGAAATTCGACCCGACCATTGGCAAATGCAAACTTCCTTGTTCTTGTAGATTTACATATGAAATGTGTTTACTACATGACTTGAGCCACATTCTCTTGAATTTAAGATCAGTGCTGGTAATCCAGAGTTCATTGTCCTCTTATTGATTGCATGCAATTACAAGGATATAGAGTAGTCAGTAGCCTTGATACTCACACAACCATGCTTCATAGACAGGAGGAACTTTTTGTTGATCTTTACAGTGTATCCTGATCTTAAAACTTTACTATAAGAATACAAGGAAAACACAATACTAAAAACACAATAAGAGGCTAGTTACACCTATCTTGACTTGGATTATACTCCTAGAACAGTGATCCCCTACCAGTATCTTGTGAGCAACATGTTGCTCTCCAATCCCTTGGATGTTGCTCCTAGTGGCCTCAAAGCAGGAGCTTTTTTTGAATTCCTTGCTTGGAGGCAAGTTTTGGTTGTATAAAAACTAGGTGTATTGCTAAACAGAGCCTCAATGTAGGTTGACAATCCACATAGGGGCTACCAAAAGGCCAATAACAGCACTTATTTGGCACCCCAAGAACATTTTTCAAGATAGTGGTGCTCCCCAACTCCTTTTATTCTGAATATTGCTTACAGGTTCAAAAGGATGAACCTCCATCCCCTTTCTCCTCTTTCTGTATTTTCTCTCCTCTTTTTTGTTTTTTTGTATTTTAATAGCCCCACGATATTTGTGGATATAAAGCACATTTGTAATGCTCAATGTTAAAACTTATAAGTTTAAAATCTATGAATATTTTTCAATAAAAATCATTTAAACAAAAAGTCTACTGCTCATCATGCTTTTTATAAAATATAAATATAAATATATATATAAAATTGCTGTATTGGAATACAGTTGCTCAATGGGTACTTCCAGCCAATAATTTAGGTACCTGCATTGTGAGTAAAAATATAGCAATATTTAATGCTTTGCATGCAGTGCTGTTTTAGTAACTGAGCCATACTGTCTGCATGTAAGTTGTATATTTTTCAAGGTTATTAAAGTATAATTCTAAGTAACTTTCCAATATACAGTACATTTATTAACAATTTTTAAACTTACTGTATTTGTAAAAACAATTGCTATTGAAAGCAGCATTTGCTTAATTCCTGGCTGTTACTTTTTAAACATTGTTGCAAAAGTCTTAGTTCTTCCCAAAGACAAGTCTGTAAATTATCTTACATTGTTTCAACAAATATACAAATAGAACGCGTCTTTACTTTCAATAGCAATACATTTACTAAACTGTAACTTAAAAACCAGAGAAAATATGTAACCAAAGTATATTTCAAAGTTGCTTAGAATTATGTTTTCTTTTATGTGGCAAAAATATTTTTGGGGTTGAAATTCCCTTTAAATCCATGTTACACTGCTTTTACCTATGAATTTATAATCTTATGATATAAATATTTCCCAAGCCTCCTGGTGGTTTGTTTATTGAGTTCAGATAAACAGGAGTTGCTTTTTCCCTTCTTGTATATATTTATTAGTTGTTTGACTATATATTGATATTTCCTTTTTCATCTATTTGGTAAATAGCAGCTCCATGAGTATAATGTTTATCAATTGTACTTATTTAATTATAGTACAGATTTTCTTCACAAGAAGGTTATCATGCATCCTCCTCCTGAAATCTCTAAGATAATTCATTGGGGTTTAATTAAAAATGGGATCCCTAACATAGAGGCATTCAGACATCCTCCACTAATGTCATACAAAAGAAATAAAACCATTGGGAGTATGCTAGTGCGATCCGATGTGGGGGGGGGCAATTCAAAGAAACAATAACTTTTGCGCCCCAGAAATAATGGATCCTTTCCCTGCCTATCCTGTAGTGGTACCCCATAAAAATAAAGGGGTGTTACACTTGTACATCCACATTTGTGGTATATGTGATTAAGTGCCCTTGCAGTCAACTATATGTGGGACAAACTACCAGGATGGTCAGGGAAAGGATTCGAGAGCATAAGTCAGCTATCAAGTTAAAAAAATTGGACCAAGCTGTTTCTGCCCATTTCACAGTTAAAATTCCAGATCATAGATAATGTACCGACATTACACCGTGGTGGTGATAGAGCGAAAGAGCGCTTGATTAAGGAAGCAAAGTGGATTCATATTCTGGAAAATCTAGAACCCATGGTCCAAATCGAGATTACGATTTGCACCCTATATTGAGATTTTGCAACAATGTTTATTTTTGCAACAATGTATGTTTTTATTTTGGATCTGTTGATATAACATGTGAAGAAGCCACTAGAGGGCACTGTGTAAAAACACTATAAATTGTAACAATGTGACTTAAACAGTAGCTTGATAAAGGGCCGAGATTAGGCCAGAAACGTTGTATGTTCCGGATCAGAAGCCAAATGTCCTTATAAAGGCTGCACAAATATATAAATTGAGGTGTGCAGAGGCTGAAGTGGGGCAGAAGAAGCCTGCGGCCCAAAGACATCATGCGGAAGCCAGCTTGAACCCACCCGACCTGCGGGCTTAGGGCCAGCCCACACATCACTACCTTGAACCATTTGAAGATGTTAATAGCCTTCATGATGTTGAGTTTTTTTCTGCTGAAAACTCGATCAATTTGAGTTTTCCGCTGAAAACTCGATCAATTCGAGTTTTCTGGTTATTAACCCTGAACTCGCTGACTCAAGTATTTTACATTCTAGTTTATTCTTCATTCAAGTTCATTCAAGTTCTAAAAAAAAACTAATATAACTCTAAAATTCGACCTTTGATAAATAACCCCCTTAATGATTGAGGTCACAGAAGACATATGATTACATGCTAGTGTTTGTTAAAACACCCATACATTTCTTAAGCAATGAGGGCAGAGACATTATCATTTTGGAATATAGGAAACAGCAAGAGGAAGCAGTGTTTGCACAACAGAGGACATTGATTCTGTAGAATAGCCCCATATTCCATTAAGCTCAATCTTCAGATCTAATGAATCCCACTAGTTGGATATTAATAACATTATGGGCCTAACAATGGACTATGTAGGTTAAGGGTATCATCTCCAATCCTAGTTGTTGGAAAAGTGTTAGAGATGGCTTGTTAGATCGGGCTGCTTTTTTCACATCCGGGATCCAATGGTTTCCCTTACAATAGGTTGTTTGTCCCTTTGATCTTGGCTACAAGTGTGGATGGTTAAGTCGCATTGTTTCTGTATTTTATCCTTTGTTTTTTTTTCCGTGTGTGTGTGTGTTCTCATTGTATGTGAATCATAAATTTTGTTTTAAGGAAGATATATATCCAGAAGGAAGAGGAAGTCAGATGACCATTCTAGTACTGAATAGTTAGGGATGTCAATCTTCCTCTCAGGGAAAGTGTAGGCCATTAGTCCAAGCTGTGTGGGACAGACCAAAAGACTATACAACCCAATGTTCTGATGTTGATTGTGAAAGATTTTGTATACAAACAGAATTTCGGACAGCATATATGGCTTCCATTACTATTATTATTACTACACAAGCTTTCTCAGTGGCAGACATTATAAAAATGAACAAGTGCATTGACACAGGCCTTTTGAGTTTTGTTTGACATTAAAAGCATCAATTGAGGCTTTGGTACGGTAATTCATCTGTTTGGAATGGACTGTTGCATGCACTGGAAACAGCTGTACCATGCAGCGCCTACCTGAATCTGTGTGATTGGTAGCCTACAAGCTGGACTGACTAACCAGAATCACTAGAATCATTGGTAGTGTACATAAACAAAAAAGTGCAAATTGAGTGTGATTGTTTAAACAGGTTCTCCATATAGCAGAGAAAAGCCGCTTTGTATTTTGCCTTTTATATTAATCCTATTTTTCCTATCCTAATTTCAGGAACCTTCATTTTATTTGAATTCATGTTGGACAAAATGAGTTCCTGCCAAAAGAATACAAAAATGAGAAGACTACTGTTATGTTTTGGGTAGCCGAGGATGAGTAGAGTATAACAGTGCATTATTAGCAGAGTCATGCAGGCATTACACAACAGTAAGCTTTCACTTTCACTTTTAAGCTACCAGGAAGTATGCACAGTATAAGTATGAGCACAGTGACAACTACAGGCCATTTGTATAAACACCACAACTACATTAGAAACACAGTAAACAAAAGATGCATGCTGAAATTTGACCAACTAAATGATTCCATTGCATAAGCATAACCGTGCCAAGATAAAAAAAAGTATGTTCAAACAATATTGTTTTGTAGTTTAGTATTCAAATTAGTGTCATATAATTATGGAAGCCATCTGTATGTGTATTATGTGACTGCTTAATGATACACTTTTCCTGATCTGTATATGTAAATATGTACATGGCTTTCATTATAGTATAAAAATGTCATATTTACCAAAATATGTATAGCAGGATGTACCTTAGCCATGTTTTAAAATATATTTAAAATGATAAAGTGGAATATATTACTTGGCATTCATTCTCAAATGCATTACAGAAAAAATGGCTCCTTATTTAAGTTAAGAATCAGTATTTAATGGATAGAAGATTTATTGAATAACCAAAAGTTTTCTTTTCTGTGTGATGTTTTTCAGTAATTTCTGAAGATCTCTGAATTAATAGTGGGGGATTAAGCACAATTCCCATTGGTATACTGACTCATCCCATAATCTCTGTTTTCTTGCAAGTGAATGTGCCTGGATTGTTTTTTCACACTGAATTTATAAAGACTGATAAATGTAAAGTAGCTCTAATTTAAAATGTGTTTTATGGTTACTAAGGCTTTAATCAGAGTCCCCGGTTTTTGGTTCCATGGTCATTTCTGTTCAGCTCTTACCTTGAGCTTAAAGGGGAAGTTTAACGGGGTGGCTGATTTATCAGTTTTTGATTTTAAAAAAAAGTGAAGCAAAACTTGTTTTTTTTCCCTTGGCATATTTAAAAAATAAACCCCCCATTTTAATTTGGGCTTATTTTAAAATTCCAGAACTAAACACAAACATACCTGACTCCACAGATTGAAAGAAAAACCATGATTAGTTTATCAATTTACACAGGCAGCAGCTCCCTAAACCCCTTAGGGCAGAGACACATGCTGCTATTTCGGGAGATTAGTTGCCCTGTGACAAATCGCTTCTTCTTCAGGCGCACTTCCCGAACTGCCTTCCCGCCGGCTAGAATCAAAATCGCCGGCGGGATGGCACTTGGAACGATTCGATTAGTCGCCCGAACAAGAATCGATTTGTTGCTGGGCGACCAATCTCCCAAAATAGCAGCGTGTGTCTCTGCCCTTAAAGGACTAGTAACATAAAAACTATTTTTGAAAAAATTTGTTTGTACATAACGAACAAAAAAACACCAAGGCACATTTAACTTTAAATTCACAAAGTCTTTATTAAGAAATAACTTACCGATTCTCCGCTTGTGCTCCTCTTCAGGAAAGGCGACATGGAGACGATCCATCGTGCGGTGCTCGATTTCTCCTCCCTGCCTTCTATAGGAGATAGCCAGAGAGGAAAATCGAGCGCAGCAAGAGAAGCGCAAGCGGAGTATCAAAAAGTTATTTCTTAATAAAGACTTTGCGAATTTAAAGTTAAATGTGTATTGGTGTTTCTTTTTCATTATGTACAAACAAATTTTTTTACATTTTTTTATGTTACTTGTCCTTTAAGGGCAGAGACACGCTGCTATTTTGGGAGATTAGTCGCCTAGCGACAAATCGATTCTTGTTCAGGCGACTATTCGAAGTGTTCCAAGTGCCATCCCGCCAGCGATTTTGATTCTAGCCGGCGGGAAGGCAGTTTGGGGAGATTAGTCAGGGAGATGTCAAAAGTAGGTATATTTCCCTTTTTAGTGATGCTGACACTAAAACTCTTTAAAAACGACTCTTTAAAATATTTATGTAGAAGTTCCCTTTAAGTCGTTTATCTTTTTTCTTTTGTAAGTAATTGCTACTTTAAATTCCTAAACCTGACTGCTAATCTCACTTCTCAATATTTCAGTTAGAATTTCTATCACCAACAGACTACTGCAGAACAAATATGCTTCACTTCACAGCATCACTTTAAGAAGAAACTCACATGATATTACGTAAAAAAGTTTCACATTTTGAAAATCAAAAACTCATCCCATAATCTCTGTTTTCTTGCAAGTGAATGTGCCTGGATTGTTTTTTCACACTGAATTTATAAAGACTGCTAAATGTACAGTAGCTCTAATTTAAAATGCATTTTTATGGTTACTAAGGCTTTGATCTGTTCAGCTCTTACCTTGATCTTAAAGGGGAACTTTAATTTTAAGGTAACGTTTAGTATATTATAGTATGGCTAATTCTAAGCAACTTTTCAATTGACCTTCATTTTTTTAGTTTTTTTAGTTTTTGAATTACTTGCCTTCTTCTTCTGACTTTTTACAGCTTTCAAATTGGGGTCACTGACCTTATCTAAAAAAAACAAGTACTCTGTAATGCTACGCATTTATTGTAAAGCTCCCCATAGACGCAACGTGCCGAATGACTGATTTTAGGGAAGTCCGACCAATCCTTCGAAATTATCGTGGGGTTAGTGGAATTCGAACGATCGTACATTTTAAGATTTTTCGGCCGACATCTGTCAGGAAATTGATCGGCCAGGTCAAAAAATCTTTGTCGGTCCCAGTGCAATCTATCTATGTTTGCAGGGCCAAGCAGGCAGCTCCCCTTTGTTTTCCTGGCAAATTGGTCTTTTTAGTTGATGGTCAATTCGTACGATCGCATAATCGTTCCGAGAAAATCGTGGTCTCATGATGAGGATCGGATCTTTTCTCAACATCTATGGCCAGCTTTAGTTTTACTTTTTATTACTAATCTTTCTATTCAGGTCTTCTATTATTCATATTCCTGTCTCTTATTCAAATCAGTGCATGGTTGCTAAGGTAATTTGGACCCTAGCAAGCAGATTACTGACATTGCAAACTGGAGAGCCGCTGAACAAAAAGCTAAATAACTCTACAACCACAAATGATAACAAATGAAAACCAATTGCACATTCTCTCCACATATCACCCTGTACATCAAGTTAATTTAAAGGTGCACAACCCTTTAACATAACAGATATCCCCACAAAAGACATTTTCAAAATGAAATCCTAAACTGATTTGCAAAACAGGCTACACTTGATATCCCAAGGACAGCTCTGTGCCAATGGAACCTTCAAATTGTGTGTTAGATGAAGCATTTGGTATAAGACTAGGGGTGGAACCAAGTCTGAGCACTCCAAAAGTTGCAAAAAAAAATCATAGAAGAAGGTTGATCAAAGATAACATAGATAGCATCAAATAGCTGTTTTCGCATAACTGGCAAAGGTTTTTAAAAGGCAGTAGAATCACAGTCAGAAGCAGGGATCAGGGCAGGTATATCAGTTTAGCAACAAGTTATCAGGAGACTAACAGTATGCTTAGGTTTCAAGAGTAATAATATGTCAAATATGTGTGTATGTGTTTGTGCGTAGACTATTATGCCTGTTCAGACATATGTATTTATCTCAGCACTTTGAGTCTCTTACTGACCTCAATTTCAAGTTCTGACATTGTTCCAAAAGACTGTAAGCATCATAATCACAGTCAACATTTTATGATCATGCCTAATAGAGCCACACTTTTGGCTGTGTTAGCAAGGGAAACAGAATCTATGTCTATTCTGGAAGGCAAGATGATATAAATCTATCAGGTAATGCACGGAATGAAGCAAGGAATATGGCAGCTCCCCATAATATGTGTACTCTAGAGCATAGAGATGATCAATATTCTGTTTATACAACAAGATAAGAATTTACTGTATACCTGAGGAAGGATAATTAAGCAACCACGATTGGCTAAAGCTATGATTCAATGAAAACCACACAGAACATTGTAAAAATCTGATTTTATTGCTAACAGCAAAATACAATATATGTTTAGCTTCAACTGTTATTTTCTGTTGTTACATAACCCACTATAGATGAAGTTGAATTTCTCTGTTGATGTGTGAAAACCCACAGGAAAGGGGTAAGTAACTTCAAGAAGCAGTGTGATACTTGCCTGACTCACTATCACATAATTGCTAAAAGTGAGATAAGCACCAGCTGCAGAGATGCTACATAGCCAGATAGCTGGGTGCTAGTTATTAATTGCTAACAATACTGGCATATCCCGCTCTTATTTGTTTTAAAGTTAAAAAAAAATCTGTATTTTTTTTCCTTACTGAGTGTTTATTTTGCAGGGTACTTCCATGGCATTTTCATGCTTGTAGCACAAGCAGTTTAAAGAACCCGTTCGTTCTCTAATCTCAGCTGCCTGTGAATGCCATAGGTCAAGACAATATTCTGAATGATGGGCAGAGATAAATCCTGCAATTTATATCTCAGTAGGATCAGCATTGTAATACACCCAAGCTTTTTATTTAAATCATTTGGCATGAACATTGAGCATTCTTTGTAAAATGTGGAAGGCTATTGTCTAATCTGTTTCTCTGAGTACAAACGCAGGGAGCAGATTCACTCCATGGGTCAAATGCACTGACAGGCACTATTTAGGCCATTATACAAAAGCCATTGCAGAGTGATACATTTTCAGTGTAGAAATGCAAGACCTAAGTTAATAATAAGGTAAGATCAACTGGATATGTTAGGCACAATTATATCCTTAGCTGAAGAAAGGAAAGAGAAATATGAAATATCTAACCCTTTTAGTAGGTTGATTTCTGTAGAAAACTTCTAGGGCCTGTAGGAATTCCTTTGTAAACCTTTATATACACACACAACAATATTATCATACAAAACACATTTTCTTACAATATTTGGTGTGTGTATGGCGGGAGACGAGCCGACTGATATCAGCAGAAGGCGTGGATATCAGTTGGCTCGTCGATCTGGCTGGTTGTAAAATTTTGATCAAGTTGCCTTTGAAAGCACCTGAACATCGGCCACTGTTAGTGCTGAATCATCAGATACAGGTAGAATTCTATTGTTTCTACCTGTATATCTGACAATTTAGCTCTACATGTGTGTATTGAAACGAACAACCTTTCCTGGAAAGATCTTTTCAAGGAATGATGGTAATTGTTACGTCTATGGCCACCTTAAGATTTTAACATGTTTGCAATTGAGCTTCATAACTGGTTGTTGTTGAGCTACAGTTATCAAAGACCATCTGGTATAATCTAACACTAAGGAGGTTATTTATCAAAATTCGAGTTTGTGAGGTTTTTTTCTACCTCGAATAAACGCACAACTCGAATGTATTCCGAATGTAAAAAACTCGAATGAATGCAATCGACAATGGGGGCAAAACTCAAATACTCAAATTAATCTAGTTATCGGCGGAAAAAAAACTTGAATATCTTGAATTGATTCAAAGGACCTCTGCCATTGACTTTTACGTGACCTCTGGCTTTTTGCAGTATCAGGGCATAATAAATATTGAAAACTTTGATCCTGAAAGTTTTTACTGAAACTACTGTTTAAAAACTTGAATTTTTTGGGAAAAACACAACTCGACCTTTAATAAATAACCACCTTAAAGATTATCCAAGCAACACAGACAAGAAATGCCCACTGGTGTAGTTGATACACTGCTGCTTTCATAATCCTTAAAAAAGTATAGGGAGTTTGAGAGGTTAATACCATGGTATACCATCTGTAAAGATATGTATTCCAAAAGGAGCATGCACATAACAGGCCCAATAGCTTGCCTGGGTGCAGGTAATATATATATATATATATATATATATATATATATATATATATATATATATATATATATATATATATATATATATATATTTGCAATCAGCACTTGCTGAATGTTACCTTTCCTAACTGAGATCTCCCCAGTGGGATCTCCTGAAGTGACCCCGTGTAAGAAGACGTTGACTAGAGTTTTTGCACAAGAGGGGTGTGATACACATAGATATATAGGAATTATCAGTAAAGAAAGGGGCAGACCCTTTTTTACTTTCCTGACTAATCAGGGATCTGATGTTCTAACCGATGCATAGCCTTATCTGATTTATTCTTAGAGAAAGTGACAATGGCAGAAACTGAGGTTGTGTATTGTGTCCTGGGGAGAAGGAAAGTTGTTCTTTACTTGGGGGTGCCAAAAGTTAGACACCACCATATTGTATATACTTACCTCACACCCCGGGCCGGTGCTCCTATCAGCAGAAAACTGCACTGGCCCGGGGTTCTTCCATGCGAGCATCACAGAGCGATCAGCTTCCGGCTTCTTCTTTCTTTGCTCAGGAGCCCATGCACAGTAGAGCGAAAAGCAGAACAAAGAGGTTGGCTATTTCTTCTACTACGCATGTGCCTGCCATGGGAAATTTGAAGGAAGCAGATTACTTGTGGTGCTGGCTGGAAGAACCCCCAGACCAGTGCAGTTTCCTCCTGATAGGAGCACCGGCCCGGGGTGTGAGGTAATATTATATAAATTAATATAATGCACAAAAGCTATGAATATCCAGTAAATTATAAATTTATAAACGGTGAGTTCTGATGTCATCAGTTATACAATTCTCAGACGCAGTGTAAGATCAAAAAGGTAAGTCTTTATTTCACATCGATAACACCCAACGCGTTTTGTGTGTCTCCACACGTAGTCATAGGGGAACTAATGGAATAAGCTGGTAGCACCTGTAGATTGTTAATTGGAGTGTTCATTTCTGTCACATGACTCACTGAAATTTGTGTATTATAATAAATAAAGTACCCCCAGTTGCAAAATATGAGGATATTAGACGTTACCTCGGAGTTCCATGACCTGTATAAAAACACTCGGCCTTCGGCCTCATGTTTTTATATGGTCATGAAACTCCTTGGTAACTTATAATATCCTTATATTTTACAAGAGGGGGTACTTTATTCACTATATATATAATCATTTGGGGGTGCCTAACTTTTGGCACTCCCAATTAAATATGCCTTTCCTTCTCCTTTAAACAACAGGATTGACTAAATTGCTAAGTAAAGTGAGTTTAACATTAATGTCCACAAAGGATTTATTAGCCTTATATCCAGCCTTAACTTCATAGATGAATTTTGAACCAAACATGTAGGAGGAAGTACCATTAGGGTAGATTTGCAGCTTAGATCAGCTATTGCATATCTTCTGGGGCTGGTCATGAGATGGTTGAGACAATAAGGGGCAGATGTAAGAAGGGTCGAATATCGAGGGTTAATTAACCCTCGATATTCGACCAGGAACTAAAATCGTTCGACTTCGAATATCGAAGTCGAACGATTTAGCGCAAATCCTGCGATGGAACGAACGAAGGATTATTCATTCGATCGAACGATTAAATCCTTCGAATCGAACGATTCGAAGGATTTTAATACAACGATCGAAGGAATATCCTTCGATCAAAAAATCTCAGGCAATCCTATGGGGACCTTCCCCATAGGCTAACATTGACTTCGGTAGCTTTTAACTGCCGAAGTAGGGGGTCGAAGTTTTTCTTAAAGAGACAGTACTTCGACTATCGAATGGTCGAATAGTCGAACGATTTTTACTTCGAATCGTTCGATTCGAAGTCGAAGTAGTAGTCGAAGTAGCCCATTCGATGGTCGAAGTAGCCCAAAAAATACTTTGAAATTTTTTTAATTCGAATCCTTCACTCGAGCTTTGTAAATGTGCCCCTAAATGTAGCTGCAATCTTTAGCCAATTAGGAAGCAATAAGAGTTTTAAGCAGGTCTGGACTGGGATTCAAAGGAGGCTCTGGTATTTCATTTGCATAGAGGCCCAGACAGCCCTAACATGCACAATCAAGAGTGACTGTCTATGGCATCTTACAGCAGCCCCTCTGGCATCTGCCATGCCAGAATCCATGAAGTCCAGAGCTATATTTATGGCAAGAATTTATTATCTAGACCTTCTTGTTCCACATTGACTATAGCGTTGGTGGGCCCTGGCTCTTTTGGGGCCCTTGCGGCCCAAACCCGCTCCCTGGATTCCTTATGCTCACCTCCCTCCCTGATACCAGTAGCGTCCCTAACGTGACATACGTGCACACTGGGGAGAGAGGGAAGGGCTAGCAGAGAGAAGACCGTGGCTGGGGGACACGGGCGATGGTGTGGGGGCCCTGAGGCTGGAAGCCCGGTGAGCCCCCCAGTCCGACACTGCCTCTGTAGGACTGACCACTGTTGGGTGCCTTCAGTGATGCTGGTATTCTTGGGAAAAACATGCCATTGTGGGTAAAAAAACCATTTGTGCCAATATTTTACACTTGCTGTGTTCCACCTGCATTCAGCCGTTCTGTGAGGCTCAGTTAATACCTGTGGTAACTAAGGTTGCCACCTTTTCTGGAAAAAATACCAGCCTTCCTATATATTTATCTTTTTTCCTATTAATAACATTTGGATCAACCATCATTTTTACTGGCTAGGCCAGGTGGCTATGTTCCCTTGCACTGGAGCACATATAAAAGCCACCTCAGGGGAAAGCATTAAGAAAGGCTCCTTTTTAAGATCCCTTAGAAAGCATAATTGACTAAAATAAGTGTGGAGAGAATATGGGGCATTTCTTACACATAGTACATGGTGCGGCCTTTCCTGCCCTCTGAATGTTGCCAATTGGCCATGCAGAGATGGAGATGTATGAATGGAGATTTTGGGCAATACTTTAATGAATAGGCTAAAATGCTTTTCCTTGTCCATATTCTGTAACCTTAATAAAACGCTTATGTTCTCTGTACATTCGAGCCTTGGAGCCAGACTGCTAGCACAATGATGAATTAGTGTTGAGCTTCAGCTGCCGCTACCTACACAGCAACAATGCGCAGCGTTTGATCACGGCAAGCGAGTGGTTAATGGCGGAGCAGGTCACGTGACAGGCTGCCCGCCCCGGCAAGTACTGAGCAGGGAGGGGGGGGAGTAAGAGAGCAACATAGATTCGCATCATGGCGACACAGGAAAGCTGGAGGCTGCGGTGGCTCCTATTTCTAACCGCACTTGTGGCCGCTGGTGTTGAGAAGGCGGTCGGGGGGCGGACCTTGCATGTCCCTGGTGGCTGGAGGGAGCCGGGTGCCGGACTGACCACCATAAATGCCCGTTACTTAGGAGACAGGGTCAACAGGAGAGCAGCGCAGGAGCCTGTACTTCAGCGGAGGAGGAGGAGCAGCAGCGGCGCGGAGCATCCTGTAAAGGTGTACGGGCAGGTGAGAAGAGGCCTCAGCCGGGACACAGGCGGCTCCTCTATTCAATGTGCCATTTAACTGAGCAGTAGCACTTTGTAGTGGTACAGACTGATGCCATTGCATTGCCCCGAGCTCTGTCCGATACAATTGTGCCTCTGTAAGGGCATCCAGTAGATTACTAGACATACAGTGGCCCAAAACTTCTACATTCAGTAACTGTCTCATTCACCCTTGCAATAGATGAGCATGTTTAGGTGCAGTGCAACCTAAATGCCAATAAATGCCATTACTGGGGTCCTGACCCCCCTTTTTGTAGTACAGTAACAAACTTACTGCTGTTATTCACCCTCTCATGATTAGCCTATGTAACTACTACATTTCACTACACATACATTTACAACTATCCCATTGCTCTTCATTTTTTAACAGTTCTTTCTCCTCATCTGCCTCTTTCCAGCTTTCAGTTTAAAATGCTATAGGTAGGCTTGCGATTATGAATTAATTTGTTTGCTATCTTTCTATTCAGACCCTCTCTTATTTATAATCCAGTCTCGCATTCAAACCACTGCCCGTTGCTAGGGTAAAATAATCGGTAGCTACCAGATAGCTGCTGAAGCGGCGGAAGAAATAGTTGCATCAAAAAATTTGTGCATAGTGCAGCTACACCAGGAGAAATAATTTATTGCACACAGATCAGTTAGATGTTTGTAAAAAAAAACTTGTATTGAGGAGCCTAGTCTATGGTCATAGGTCTACTCCTAACACTGCATGTAGGATCATGGGCAAAGATGGCAGTCTGTCAATGGTCAATGATGTAACTAGATGTTCCTGGGCCCCTCCACAAATAATTTTAGGGCTCCCAACATAACCAGAGGTTGTCCTTTTATTTTTTAACTAATACATGTTGAATTTGCTCATTATTTATGGCCTCATGGGCCCCTATACTTCCTGGACCCCTGCTTCCTCTTTAGTCACACCCCTAACCTGTGTAATGCTGGGTATCATTTCCCACGCCCACTAATACCCAGGCTATCATTGCTAGCTCCATAAAGAATGCATACTTGAGTACCCATCCCTGAAGACATGCAATTAATATTTAAACCACTGCCTAGAATTAGCCCTTTTTCAGCCTATCCTAAAAATGTGCCATCTTTGTAAGGATGCGTTTGACACAAATGCTCCCACCATGGATTTTCAATGTATCTTAAAAAGAGTACACAGGAATTAAAGCATTTCACCATAAGCGTATGTGCCAGAACTGGTATGTAAATAACTAAACAATAGCTTCTTTCATTGACAGAATGCCCTTTTCCCAAATTCTTTCCACGGGATTTAGTTTAAAGGGCAAATTCACCCTTTAAGAAAACTGAGACTATGGTAAAAATAAAATAACTTTTGCAGTGCTACTTTATTTTCAGCAGAAAGGCAATGGAATTCATATAATAATTTCATAAGAATCCTAAATTAGTTGTTCACCTTTGAGTTAACTTTTAGTATGATGTAGAGAGTGATAGTCTGACATAATGTGCAATATGTTATTCAGCAGCTCTCCAGTTTGCAATTTCAGCTATCAGGTTGCTAATTACCCTAGCAACCATGCACTTATTTTAAAGGGATCCTGTCATTGGAAAACATGTTTTTTTCAAAACCCATCAGTTAATAGTGCTACTCCAGTAGAATTCTGCACTGAAATCCATTTCTCAAAACAGCAAACAGATTTTTTTGTATATTCAATTTTGAAATCTGACATGGGGCTAGACATTTTGTCAAATTCCCAGCTGCCCCTGGTCATGTGACTTGTGCCTGCACTTTAGGAGAGAAATGCTTTCTGGCAGGCTGCTGTTTTTCCTTCTCAATGTAACTGAAGGAGTCTCAGTGGGACATGGGTTTTTATTATTGAGTGTTGTTCTTAGATCTACCAGGCAGCTGTTATCTTGTGTTAGGGAGCTGTAATATGGTTACCTTCCCATTGTTCTTTTGTTTGGCTGCTGGGGGGGGGAAGGGAGGGGGGTGATATCACTCCAACTTGCAGTACAGCAGTAAAGAGTTATTGAAGTTTATCAGAGCACAAGTCACATGACTTGGGGCAGCTGGGAAATTGACAAAATGTCTAGCCCCAGATTTCAAAATTGAATATAAAAAAATCTGTTTGCTCTTTTAAGAAATGGATTTCAGTGCAGAATTCTGCTGGAGCAGCACTATTAACTGATTCATTTTGAAAAAATGTTTTTTTCCCATGACAGTATCCCATTAATAAAAGACTGGAATATGAATAGGAGAGGACTCAAATAGACAGATAAGTAATACAAGTGAGCAATTTGTGCATTTGTAGCTTTACGGAGAATTTGTTTTTAGATGGTGTTGGTGACCCCCATTTGTAAGCTGGAGATGGAGAAAATGGCAAATACTTAAACTATAAAAAAAATAAATAAATAACGAAGACCAATTAAAAGGTTGTATAGAATTGGCCATTCTATAACATACTATACATACTGCTTCATCTACAGATTTGTATATTCGCTTTATGTGTGGGGTAATAATAGCACAGTAGTTACTAAATTCTTTAGGAGCTTTATGCAGGTTTATAAGCACTGTATTGGCTTTAAAGCCACTTTATGCACAGGGTATACACACAGTAGTTGCATAGTAGCTTTATGCATGGGGTATTAGTTAAGAAGTATTTGTATTGTAGCATTATGGGTGGGGGGATATTAGCACAGTAGTAATTTTGTAGTAGCTTTATGCAGGGTGTATTCGCACAGTCAGGGGGTATTTGCACAGCAGTAATTCTATAGAAGCTTTATGCCTGGTGTGTTAGCACAGTAGTAGTCTTATAGTACCTTTTATGCATGGGTATTATCACAGTAGTAATTCTATCGTAGCTTTATGCAGGTCAAATATAGGAATTTTCCTATGGGTTACAATTACCCTTTAACAGTTCTCAAGAACAAAGTTATGTGTAGTTTCAATAAAAGAATAAAGCTGGCCATGCATACAGATGTTTCCATACAGTTTCATCTGTTTGGTGAACTGAAGAATACATGCATCTGTGAGCGGCCCGAAACAATAGATATGGCAGATCAGTCAAGAAGAATGATCTGTGAAAAGTGTGTGACTGTACTAATATTAGACAGACTTCCAAAAAATTGGGCCTTTTATGGCCACCGCTAGGAGCATGTAGATTGCTGTAGTGGCAGATGCTTGGTATCAATTACTTTAAAAGTCATTTCAGATAGATAAATATGGCAAGTTACATACTGCCCAGTAGCCCACTTTGTTGGAAGGTTATCCTATTGCCTTACTTTCTTTATTCGCATTGTCACATCTGTGTACTATGTATAGTCACTCTTACATTTCCATACTCTTATACACCTCTGCCCATTGTCTCTCGCTGTTATATTCTATATTGTTTGCTTTATAAGCAGGAGTATGAAGTGTTATTTCCATAAACCTATTTAAATGCTTTCAAGTTGTGGAAAAACTCCTGCTGATCATAGTGCTTTGCTGGTTTTCTTACCCTAGAGACTATTTTATTTGCAGTTTGCCATGTTGTTAACTGTAAAACACGCCCTAACAGCCAGTCAACATTTTGCATTGGAGCCATAAGTCAGCCCAGTGCTACCAATCTGAATGTAATGTAAATTGTAGGGATGCACCGAATCCAGGATTTGGTTCGGGATTCGGCCTTTTTCAGCAGGATTCTGATTCTGGCAGGCCAATTCGGATCCTAATTTGCATATGCAAATTAGGGGCAGGGAGGGAAATCGCGTGACTTTTTGTCACAAAACAAGGAAGTAAAAAATGTTTTCCCCTTCCCAGCGCTAATTTGCATATGCAAATTCGGATTTGGTTCGATATTCGGCCGAATCTTTCACAAAGGATTCGGGGGTTCAGCCGAATCCAAAATGGTGGATTTGGTGCATCCCTAGTAAATTTTCAAACTCAGGACCTGAAGTCTGTTTTGATCACCTACTGCCAAATGTTCAGTTGTTAACCAAATCGAATCCACAGAGACACATAAAAAGGTGACCGTAAAACAAAAAATAGGGAAAAAAATAAATGCAGCAGAAAGCACCCAAAAGTGAGCTAAAAAGCTAGCCATCAGGGAGCCTGTTGTTTTTGGGCAGCTCAGCTTCACTATCATGTTGTAAGTGATTGATTGGCACCCAAGAACCTGATTTTGCAATTCAGGTATAGGATCTGTTATCCGGAAAACCTTTATTGAGAAAGCTCTAACTTAAGGGAAGACCATCTCCCATAGACTCCATTTTAATCAAATAATTAAAATTTTTAAGATTTCCTTTTTCTCTGTGATAATAAAACTGTAGCTTGTTCTTAAACCCAACTAAGATTTATTGAATCCTTATTGGGGGTGCATTAAAGGTTTTCCATAGCCTCTGACCTAGTTTCTAAATTGTTCATGCATTCCCCTACAGCTCAGGATCAAGCTGGCAGCTTTCGAGCAGTGGGACCTGATAATGCAAGTGTCACTGGACTTAGGCTTGGCACATGCACAGAACAACCAGCCCAATTTGCACATGTGTAGAAAGTGCCTTATTTTCTTAGTTTCTGTTGACGTGCACAGGGTCTAGATTCTGGGGGTAGATTTTGGGAAGCAAAATGTTAGTATTTTTCTGTACTGAAAACATAACGAAAGGGGGGATTACTGTTGGAGTTTGGCAGATTTCCTTGTCCTTTTAAGGTAATGTTTACGTAAAAGTGCTTTGGTTTTCTTTGCATAATAAAAGCATGTAATTCTCAGCAACTCTAACATATTAATTTTAAA
Source organism: Xenopus laevis (assembly GCF_017654675.1). Taxonomy (NCBI): domain Eukaryota; kingdom Metazoa; phylum Chordata; class Amphibia; order Anura; family Pipidae; genus Xenopus; species Xenopus laevis. The sequence continues at coordinate 79,696,441 of NC_054383.1, forward strand.
ACTTTCCCCTTTCAATTGCAAAATGAAGTTGCAATTTAAAGGGGATGTAAACGCAAAAACAAAATTTCTTTAATGAAAGAAATGTAATTCTTTAATGGATTGTTTTTAATTTATATACCTGCACAGGTAGTGCTGCACTCTGCCAGTGCCACCTTGAGGACTCCGATCATAGGGAGGTGCAGTCAGTTCTCACTACTGTGCATGCCCCTTCTCTTGCCGTTTCTGCTAGCCATTAATCCGACTGGCTGAATCATGTCAGACAATCCGATGAGGGAAATGCAAATGAATGGCACATGTACAGGAGTGACCAGTGCCTTCTTTTCCTCCTCTCTGCTGGTAAAGTCAGAATAATGTAGACGGGACCTACAGCCAAGGTATCGGTGATCCCCCTGCCTTGACCTAAGGTTCTATGCAACAGTACCTGTGCAGGCAAATATTTTGAAAGTGATCCATTTTATTTTAAATGTAAACCAAATTACAAATATCCTACAAATTACCTTTCTACTACCTATCTCTTTATTATTCAAAGGTAAAACTTCCCATTTAATAGTGTATATATTCTGTAAAAGTCTGCTTTGTATAAATTAAGCAGAATAATAATAAATGCAATTGCAACTGAAAGAGGTAGTAGACTGATTAGAAGTACTATTAGCACCAGCTGTATTATATTCGGCAACGTTCATGGTTGTAAATCATATGTGGGCTGCAGCCTTGGGGCAAACACTACAGACAAGTAAGACTGGTGGTGCCCTCTTTGACAATGTGTTATAGATGTCTGTCGCACCAAGACTCCATAAAAACTGTTAACTATTTCTAGATAATTACTCTGACCTTGGAAATCTCGTTGTGCTTAAATATCCTCCGGGCAGGGATTCAATGCCTCGAAAATTATTTTTTAATTTTGCACAATTGTAGTTCCCAAAGCTTGGAGGACAATGTATGGGGGATCTGCTAACATTTTTTTCATTTGGTGCTGTGTCTGTCTTTGAATTTTATATACAATTTGGATTTATAAGGGGTTAGAGAGTGTGTCCTTTTCCTTTGGTATCCTCTCTGCAGATTCATTGGTGTATATATACTTTATAAGCATACTTTACAGCTAGCACTTTTTATATAAGAACAGAAGCATTTTTTAGAAAGTCTTTAGACGTCCACATATGAAAAAATATTACCTGATGTACAGCCACAAGGAGAACAATAGTCCTTTTAAAATCTTAAACTTGTTTAGTACTGCTTGCCTTAAAATGGTGGCACTAAAATAGTATCACAGTGCCATCGATTCTATGGTTCTTTGTGTTACCACTAAGCATAGACATGACACATATCAAAGTGTTAAAGGGGATCTTAACCCATATAAAATAAAATGTAGTTAAGAAAATAACAAAATGTAATTCTACACATTTGTTAAAAAAAAGCCCCTAAATACTGTTACATTATAAACATCAAACATTTTAGATTGAAAATATAACTTGATATTATTTATTATACTTTTTTATATGGTGCTGACGTACCCAGCACTTTACAGAGATTATACATCATTCCCCTTAGTCGCTGCCCCAGCAGAGCTTACAATCTAAGGTCCCTATCACATTCACACAGACACAAAGGGTCAATTAACCTGCCTGTGTTTTTTTTGGAGTCTGGGAGGAAACCAAAGTGTCTGGAGGAAGCCCAATCAAACATTGGGAGAAGATACTCAATTCATACAGAGGGTTCCCTGGGCTGAATTCTAGTTTTAACTATTACAAATAATCTTTGGGTGAGGGAATCGAACAGCATTTAAGGCATGGGTCAACAAACCAACCTAAATCAGCCTGACTTTCTACACCTCAATTACTTATATACTCTTGCCAATCCATCTACCTCTGACATCACTGGAGGGCGGGGCTGACGAGCATGTAAATTAAATCGAGCAACAGAGCTTCAGCTGGGAAATCTGTCAGTGGGGCAGGGGAGGAAACAAGGGTACAGTGGGGAGGATCCTGGCCCATGACCCGTCTAAAGAGTTGGCACAAACCCACCAGACCTGCATACCACAACAAGGCATCTAATATATAACACACCAATCTGGTGTCTTTGTTGCATGTACATAGTATTTTTCTATCCTTGAACAGTATGGCTGATATTTACCATGCTGCCTCTAATCTCTTCTCGGCTATGTGCGCAAAAAATTATTTTGTGCATACGTTTTAAACTTGTCTACGCAGTTTTTAAAAACAGTGTGCTCGGGTCATAATTGATACAAATCTTTGTGCTTTCTGTGCTTCACAATTTGTGCGCACACCTTAGAGGAGGGAACATTGCTACACAGCCATATTACTTTACTTACATGTGATATAGATCAATGTTTTAATTTATCTAAACATGTTAAAGGGGTTGTTCACCTTTAGTATGTTGTAGATAGTGATATTCTGAGACAATTTTTCAATTAGTTTTCATTTTTTATTTGAGTTCTTTAGCTTTTTATTCAGCAGCTCTATAGTATGCAATTTCAGCAATCTGGTTGCTGTGGTCCAAATTACCCTAGCAACCATGCATTGGTTTGAATAAGACACTGGAATATGAAAAGGAAAGGGCTTGCATAAAAAGTAGCAATAACAATACATTTGTAGCTTTACAGAGCATTTTTAGATGGGGTCAGAAACCCCCATTTGAAAGCCAAGGAGTCAGAGGAAGAAGGCAAATAATTAAACTGTAAAAAATATTTAAATAATGAAGACCAATTGGATAGTTGCTTAGAATTGCCTATAGCTATAATATACCAAAAGATAACTTAAGGCGAACCACTCCTTTAAGAATTCTGGAAAGCCTAAAAAGTCTGCTAAAGCACATTACAGTTTCTGTAAACTTTACTAAAGAGCTGCTACACATTTTTGTGATCTTACAACAGCTTTTTGTCAGCTGAGAACATACCGGGCATTCGGCTAGTATGTGCACACTGAGCCAACATACTGACCAGAATCATTCTTGTTGCACATCTGCTAGTGCTCTCCAGGGGTAGAGATGCAAGAAGAGCAACAGGGATGACTGAACACATTTGTTCATGATGTACTGATGGGCTTGCTTTATATTGTTGTTTTACAGGTTAGCTTAGAAGACTCTCACAATCAAATTGTTGTCCACTGGGCTGGAGAGAAAAGTCAAGTCATTGTTGCTTTAACCAGAGATAGCCTGGCACTATTGGGGCCCAAAAGCAGTAATGTAAGTATAAAAAGTACATCATTTAAAAAATAAAATAAACCCCTTGTGCTCTACAGAAAAAAACTGCTTCAGGAATGCTTGGTAGTTTCCCATTTCAGTTGCCCCCCTTTTTTTTTTTTAAGTAAAGAGATGATTCCTTTGCCTACTACCAATCTGCCTTGAGCAAGCCATGTTACAGATGTTTTCTTGGTGGATGTTTTCTCCACCAGCAGAAAAGAGACTGGAACTGCTTACTTGAATTGGGAACTCATGGCAGAGCTGACACTGGTGCTTTTCTGTCCAAAAACACTTGTGTTGAAAAGCAACCAGTACTGGTGCTGTGGACACTTCTCTGGTGGAGAAAACAACCCATATCTCATGATACTTAAATTGTATTTTTGGATGATTTTCTTTCCTCACATAGCCGTTCTGTACTGGAGTTCATTTGTACGTTACTTGGAGAGGTGGAGAGTCTTGACTCAAACACTGTACGGAACAGGATAAAGTGACATATCCTTAACAATCAGTCCTTTTGCACATTTACATCTTTTATGGTGTTATTGGTTTTTTTTGGATCAAGTTGTTGCAAGATGTGGGTAAAAGGTTTTTTTCCAGACTTTATTTCTAGTGGGGCGTCTTGGGAAGCTAATTCTCTGATTTGTTTTCCAGGTTTATGTATCGTATGACTATGGCAAAAGCTTCAAGAACATTTCTGAGAAGTTCACTTTCCCTGCTGGAAACACAAGTGCTGCTACTGTGTCTCAGTTCTTCCACAGTCCGGCAGATAACAAAAGGGTACAGAACCTAGTCATGTATTTCTTTCTTGCTTTCCCTCTAACTTCCTGTTTAATGGCATATATGGAAAACCTGTTAATTATTTTAATCTATTTATATATCACATTGGTTTGCTTAGTCATCCAATTGCCATTTTAATTAAAAAAAAAAAAAAAAAATATATATATATATATATATATATATATATATATATATATATATATATATATATATATATATATATATATATATATTTTTTGCTTTTTGTCTGGTTTTGACACTTGCTTAGTCCATTGCTAAATGAGGCTTGTTGACTACAAGTATGCAATTTTATACAATTTTGATAATTGTTTATTTTCTTGGTTTGGTTTCCATTCCACCCCTCCCTTCCTCCCCCTTTTAGTACATCTTTATTGATGCCAATGAGCAATACTTGTGGATCAGTGAAGATTTTTGTAGCACTGTCAATGGCCTTCCTGTTCCCTTCAAGCCAACAGACCTGCTTCTGCACAGCACAGAGCCCAGTCTTGTACTGGGATATGACAAATTTCATCCAAATAAACAGGTGAGAAATTGTCTTCTCTATATTTACCATCTTCATTGTCTTTCTTTTTGGAATAACAAAAAAAAAAAAAAATATACTGTGTAAAGAGGATGACAACCCAAAACAACAAGATGTGAATATCTAAAAGTGATTTTGGTTTATCCTTTTCTCCTTTGGTCTGTTAATCACATAGAAAGGGACATAAATACTTTTTAATTGCAGTTTTAAATTTACAGTTGACTTTACAACCACTGAAACTAATGTGTATTGGAAAGTTACTTTCAAAAAATGCTTTTCCTTGCTGCCAACAAGTAATCCTACTGTGAATCCATACTGATAGCAGGAGCAATTGATCGTACAGGTATGAACTGTTTGGATGCAGGAGGTCATTATCCTATCTTTTTAACAGTGTAAAAAGTCTCTGAAAAATATTCTCACATCTAAATGAATGTACTGTTTTAAAATATTTCTGAATAATTTGTTACCCTTCAATGAAGGAACTAATGTTGTGGAGCACACTTAAAAAATACAGGCAGGCTAATGGGTCCTAGTTGTGTGAATGTGATCAGTTGGACAGAAACTGACCTGAATGATGTCCAATCTCTTAATGCTTTGCAGAATATATTGGCGCTATGTAAATTAAGCACCTTAGATTTCAGCACAACCAAACAATTAATGTATGCCACTAAACTGCAAGTTTGTATAATTTGTATCAATCCTTATCTGTAGCAAAGTAATAGATGATTGGATGCTTTACACGATTTCCATTCAATCTTTAGTTCAAAGCAAACTAGTTCAGAAAGTGGCATACAAAAAGTAACAAATAAGTAAAAGGTAACTTTTAATAATGTTACCAATAAAAGGGCTACTCTTTTTAGACAGACTCACTGCTCAACCATATTGTTAGCAGTGCTGGACAATGTCCTTAAAAAAAACAACAAAATTAAAAACCGCAACAGGTGGACATGGTGTTTCAAAAGAGACCTCAATATATACTATAATTTCATGCTCCAATGGCTCAGTACCCATTATAGCCCGCTCCCTCCCTTCGCCCCCCACCTCGTGCTGCTCCTGCCTATTTACTTGGGGACCAAGTGGGAGCTTAGCACACCACACTCCACCTATGCTGCAATATGTGTTTCACCGACTAACTCTGCTTTATCAGGGCCACATGACTTCCTGGTCTGGTCTAGCCCACACTTGCTTCCTTGCACATGTATTATTGACAGTATTGTATTCACTCCCCTAGCAGGGAGCGAGTACAATACTGGCAATACATGCGCAATAAATGCCTTCATAGATTTCAAAGTGTTTATGGTCATTGTGTTGTTGGAATACCCAACCCCTGTGTAACTTTGTGACCGATACTTGAACATTATCCTGAAGAATTTTGGGTTGAATTCATCTGACCCTCGGCTTTAACAAGGACCCCAGTCCCTGAACTAGCCACACAGCCCCACAGCATGGTGGAACCTCCATCAAATTTGAGTAGCGGGTGTTTTTCTTGGAATGCGGTGTTCTTCTTCCGTCATGCAAAGCGCTTTTTGTTATGACCAAATAACTCAATTTTTGTCTCATCATTCCAAAGCACTTTGTTCCAAAATGACTGCGGCTTGACTAAATGAGCTTTTGCATACAAGAGACTCCGTTTGTGGCATGAGTGCAGAAAGTGCTTCTTTCTCATCACCCTGCCATACAGATGTTCTTTGTGCAAATTGGGCTGAATTGTAGAACGATGCACAGATACACCATCTGCAGCAAGATGTTCTTACCGGTCTTTGGAGGTTATCTTTGGTTTGTTTGCAACCATCCTCACAATCCTCCACATATGCCGCTCCTGTATTTTTCTTGGCCTGCCAGTTGTTTTACAGCAACTGTGCCTGTGGCCTTCCATCTCCTGATTACATTCCTTACAGTTTAAACCTCTGAGATAGCTTTTTGTAGCCTTCCCCTAAACCATGATACTGAACAATTTGTTTTCAGATCTTTTGAGAGTTGCTTTGAGGATCCCATTCTGTCACTCTTTAGAGGAAAGTCAAACAGAAGCACAACTTGCAATTGGCAACAATTTTTATGATTGGGCACACCTGCCAATGAATTTCAAGGCTTAATTAACTAATCCAACCAATTTGGTGTTGCCAGTAATCAGTATTGAGCAGTTACATGCATTCAAATTAGCAAAATTACAAGGGTACCCAAATTTTTGCACATCCAGTTTTTCACATTGATTTAATTTCATACATACTGCTTCACTAAAAATCGTTGTTCAGAAAACACCCCAGATGTTCCTGGGAAATGAAAGACATACCACTGTTATCTTTTTTTGTTGAAAGTGGAGTAAATTCTTATGCAGGCTGAGAGGGGTTCCTAAACTTTTAGACTGTATACTAAATGTATGTGTATTGTGTACAAAAAGCAGCTAGGGTAATACACTGCTTTGTATTGTATTAAGGTCTAATAACCCTTTGCTGCTCCAGAACGTAGAATATATATTTTTGTAGTCCGGTACCAGGTTTTTTGTTAATCTACTGTATGTGACTCTCTTTATTTCTTGCTAATGTTCAGTTCACATGCTGGCTTGTGGCCAAAAGGTTTAAGATAGTTGGGTAACTGCCAAATTAAAAACTGATACAGGTACTATCTTGCAAGAATGGTATCTGAGCTACGAAAACATCCCATCATGTTTTGCCATTTGTATAAAAAAACTTTTTTCTAATTTTGGTTCTGTACTTTACCACAATGAATAGCAACTCAGATGCAGTTGAACTGCAGACTTTCAGCTTTAATTTAGTGGGTTGAATAAAAATGTGAGGAACTACAGCCTTTTTTAACACACTTCATTTCAGGGGCTCAAAAGTAATTGGACAATTGACTCAAAGGCTATTTCATGGGCAGGTGTGGGCAATTCCTTTGTTATGTCTATCAATGAAGCAGATAAAAGCCCTGAAGTTTATTTGAGGGGGGGTGCTTGTATGTGGATGATTTTGCTGTGAACAGACAACATGCAGTCAAAGGAGCTCTCCATGCAGGTGAAACAAGTCATCCTTAAGCTGCAAAAACAGAAAAATCCCATCCGAGAAATTACTACAATATTAGGAGTTTCAAAATCTACAGTTTGGTACATCCTGAGAAAGAAAGAAAGAAAGCACTGGTGAACTCAGCAATTCAAAAAGACCTGGATGTCCACGGAAGACAACAGTGGATGCTCTGAAAATCATTTACAGGGTGAAGAGAAACCCCTTCACAACAGCCAAACAAGTGAAGAACACTCTACCATAAAAAGAAGACTACATAAAAGTATATTCAGAGGGTGCATTGCAAGGTGCAAGCCACTCAAAAGCCTCAAGAATCGAAAGGCTAGATTGGACTGCTAAAAAAACATCTAAAAAATTCAGGACAGTTCTGGAAAAACATTCTTTGGACAGATGAAACCAAGATCAACCTCTACCAGAATGATGGCAACAAAAAAGTATGGAGAAGAACATACTCATGAACAGCTTATGATCCAAAGCATACCACATCATCTGTAAAACATGGCGGAGGCAGTGTGATGGCTTGGGCTTGCATGGCTGCCAGTGGCACGGGAACACTAGTGTTTATCCATGATGTGACACACGACGGAAGCAGCCAAATGAATTCTGAGGTGTTCAGAGACATACTGTCTGCTCAAATCCAGCTAAATGCAGTCAAATTGAAAGGGAGGCGTTTCATAATAATGATGGACAATGACCCAAAACATACAGCCAAAGCAACCCAGGAGTTTATTAAAGCAAGGAAGTGGAATATTCTTGAATGGCCAAGTCAGTCACCTGATCTGAACCCAATTGAGCATGTATTTCACTTGTTGAAGACTAAACTTCAGACAGAAAGGCCCACAAACAAACAGCAACTAAAGGTTTGCTGCAGTAAAGGCCTGGCAGAGCATTAAAAAGGAGGAAACCCAGTATCTGGTGATGTCCATGAGTTCAAGACTTCAGGCTGTCAATGCCAGCAAAGGGTTTTCAACCAAGTATTAGAAATTAACATTTTATTTTCAGTTTTTTTAATATGTCCAATTGCTTTGAGCCCCTGAAATAAAGTGATTGTGTTAAAAAAATGCTTTAGTTCCTCACATTTTTAATGAATCTTTTGGTTCAACCCACTGAATTAAAGCTGAAACTCTGCAATTAAACTGCAGCTGAGTTTTTTTCATTTAAAATTCATTGTAGTAATGAAGAGAACCAAAATTAGTATAAAGTTGTTTCTGTTCAAAGATTTATGGACCTAACTGTACATGCCTGGGTTTTGGTGATGTGTGCTGGCCCGATACTCGTGGGTTTGGGCGACCACAGCACTCTGTATGCTGGTCGTGGCAGATTCGGGTTGAGCTCTTCTTCCTGCTCTCCCCGCCCGCGATCCTATAGCGCCTGCTTCTGGCACACTTTCTTTATACTCTCTCGCTCAGCCTGCCCAAAATGTGTCTAGAAGAGTGCTACTATCCGGTGCGTGATATGTTAAACCAGTCTGGTCATGACATGACATGCTGGCCGTTTTGGGGTTAAAAGCTTTCATAAATCTCATTAGGACTGAGTTTCACTTCCATGTTCTTGAAGAATACAGATATGGGATACATCAAAAAAGGCACTCGGTAACTATTTCTATCTAGTAAGTTTTATATATCTGTTTCTGTCACAGTTCAGAGGTATAAAAGCAGTAAGACTGAGCACCTTGAGGACTGTGTTTAAGTGTAAAAATGTATTCTAAACACTTCCTTCTCCAAAATGTTATGCACCCACCAATGAAATAGATTGCTACACCCCCCCCCAGTTTTCTCCTAACAGGAGCACTGGCCATCTAAGTGCCATGCTGGTATTTTACTTTTTCTTCCTACCAGCATTTACATATTCCAGTTGTTGTGGTTTTTTTTTTTTTTTGCACAATCCTGTTTTTGAGCTTGCATTTTTTTATAAATAAATGCACATTCTAAAATTATTTTTTGAATTAGAAATAAACTTGAAAGTATGAATTATGATACATCTCTCCCTCTGTCTCTGTTGTCAGTACTTTTGTCTCCACACAGACGGGCAGTTGCAGAGAACTGGGGAAATTCATTGGGTTTTTGTGGCTTATAATAAATAGGAAATATTCTCAGAAGGATTTCAGTTCATTTCTTCATTTGCAAACCAATATATTTTTTTAGGGACCTCTTGCTCCAAGAGTGAGTGAAAAAGAACCAAAAGAACCAATTTTTTTGCTGTTGCTGTCATATGCTCAGAAAGCAAGTGTTTTTCACAGCAGAAGACCATTTGCTTTCATTTTTCCTTGTAGGAGAGCCAGTGCTGAGCATTTACAGCCCACAGTATTTCAAGCTTTTTCACTTAGCTCAGTTTTATTAAACCAGCAATGACAATAACACTGAAACTGATCAACTAAATGACTCACCTCAATGACTCCATTTTATCCAAATAATCCAAATTCTTAAAAATGATTTTCTTTTTCTCTGTAATAATAAAACAGTACCTTGTACTTGATCCAAACTAAGATAAAATTAATCCTTATTGGAAGCAAAACCAGTCGTTTGGGTTTATTTAATTTTTGGCAAACATTTGACACAACCAAGTGCACAATTGGACATATAGGGGCAGATTCACTAAGCGTCGAATTTGCGCAATATTGCCCTACACATGAGCCCAGTGTATAGTTTATGTGCCATATGTTAGGAAATGTAGAGGGGAAGCCGGGTACCCCAGAAAAAATTTTACTATCTTTTGCAGCCTATTACCCTGAAAAATGAAGTCGCCAGCATTTTTTGGGACTTTTTGGGAAATTTTCAACAATTTTTTAAGGAAGTCCTATCTACTCTATTGCACTTCGCCTGATCTGAGGTGGCGAATGCAAGTCTGGCGCAAGAGGTACCGTTCAGTAAAATCCACATCTTAGTGAATTCGCGTAGTTACGTCCCTTCACCAGAGTGCAACTTCGCCAGGCTTGAGGAAGCGAATTACCGCTAGAGTCTATCTCCTTTGCTAGCAAAGTTACGCCTGCGCCCATTAGTAAATCGGCGAAGTAACTAAATTACGTCATGCTTTCGAATTTTCACTAATGTTCGTCACTTTGCCCTTTAGTAAATTTGCCCCATAAGCTCTAAGGGAAGGCCAGAACAGAAAGATAAAAACTTTAGGTATTAAATGTTATACAGCTGCAGTCTGATTAGCGTAAATAGAAAATGTGCAGTTAATTGCCAAAAATTATTGCAAACTGCATATAAAAGTCAGTATTTACATAAGCAAATGTAATGGAAGATAAACCAGCGCTTAGAGCATAGAGATGGGGGGGGGGGATAAAAATATAGTGTAGTAGATTTGGTTTACTGACTTATGATTATATATTTACAGTAAGTGATTTATGCCGACACATTCTATAGTCCATGCAGATAGTGATAGCCCAACAACTACTTTAGTTGTCATAAAATATAATGCAAAGTATATATAAATTGGCAATTACACCTTTCACAGAAATACAAATAGTGCAAGTGCATTCACTCATCTAGTATTCTCAAAATAAAGTGTAGAGATCAACAATACCCTTTATGTTAAAAATAATGCTATAATGAGCAATTCATTTTTATTTTAATGTGACTAATACAAATGTTTAATATAATAAGTGATCTTTTCTATGATGTAATAGAACCAAAGGGCTATACTAAAGTCTCAGTTTACTCACAGACAGAGCTATATTTCAGGTTTCTTGTTTGTTACTGCAAACAATACATTTCATTTCTCTATATACAGGTATAGGATATGTTTTGCAGAAACCCATTATCCACAAAACTCCAAATTATGGGAAGGTCATATTCTGTATTATAATCAACTTTGTTATATTTTAAAAAATGATTTCCTTTTTTCTTGGTAATAATATTACATTGCCTTGTTTAGGTATTGGTATTTATTATTTGTTTTATTTATTTAGCTTTTTATTCAGCAGCTCTCCAGTGGGCAGCTTCAGCAATCTGCTTGCTAGGGTCCAAATTACCCTAGCAACCATGCATTGATTTGAATAAGAGACTGGAATATGAATAGGAGAGGGTCTGAATAGAAAGATGAGTAATAAAAATTAACAACGATACATGTGTAGCCTTACAGAGCATTTGCTTTTTAGATGGGGTCAGTGACCCCTGTTTGAAAGCTGGAAAGAGTCAGAAGAAGGGAAATAATTAAAAAACTATAAGCAATAAATAATGAAGGCCAATTGAAAAGCTGCATAGAATTGTCCATTCTATAAAATACTAAAAGTTTACTTAAAGCTGAACCACCCTTTAAAGTAAACTTTTACCGTACTATAGAATGGCCAGTTCTAAGCAATTTTTCAATTGGCCTTCATTATTTATTTTATATAGTTTTTTTTTTTTTTTTTAATTTGCATTTTTCAAATGGGGATCACTGACTCCATCTAACAAACAGATGCTCTGTAAGGCTACAAATTTGTTGTCATTGATACATTTTATTACGTATCTTTTTATTCAGGCCCTGTCCTATTCATAGTCCAGCCACTTATTCAAATCACTGCATGGACACCTCTTCATTGTAGGTGATTTAAATGCGGTAGTAGATCCAAACCTCGACTGTACAACCATACGCAAAAAAACCCCAGCTAATATCCAATCTTTCTTAATCTCTTCAGAATTGTATGATGTATGGAGATGTTTCCACCCCAAAGAAAAACAATACACTTTTTAATCCTCAATATACCGTTCCTTTACCAGAATAGATCACATCCTAGTGGAAAAATTTTCACTTCCACTCATCTCTGACATCTCAATTGGTACTAGGACGTGGTCAGATCACTCCCCAACAACAGTTAAAGTTAGGATACAAGGCTCTCCACCAAGTGCTACCATCTGGAGAATGAACAAAATCACACTCCACTCAGAACAATCCTTCGATATGATTAAAAAACACCTAGAGGAGTTCTTTACAATAAATAACAAAGCAGGAACCAGTAAGACAACCTTATGGAATGCCCATAAGGCATACACGAGGGGCATTTTTATTCAACAAAGTGCAATCCTTAAAAAAAGAAAGAGAGAGAACACTCATTATTGAAAGAAATTAAATTATTGGAAAAGGCAGTGTACACAAACAAAAAAGTTGAATTAATTCCCATATTGAAATCGATACGCCAGGAATTAACAGATGTATTATACCAACAATATGAAAAATTGCAGACTATTATGAAAGAAAATTGGTACACAGACAGAAATAAGGCAGGCAAGGCCATGGCTCATAAGATAAAAGGCCGTAGAGTGGCTCAAAGAATACTAAAAATTAAACATCCAAAATCGAATATCATGACTTACCACCCCAATGATATTGTTGATGCTTTAGCATCATATTATGAGTCACTCTATAATCTGGGCCAGGATCCTGAAACGCACAACCCCACCCAATTAGAGATTAATGAATATCTAGATAGTGTTCAACTACACTCAATCTCAGAGTTTGAGCAAAAACAACTAAATCTCCCCTTTAGCCAACAAGAGGTTGAAATGGCAATCAGATCTTTGAAGCATGATAAGGCACCAGGAATTGATGGTTTTATTAATGACTATTTCAAAAAATTTAGTAATATCCTATCCAAACCATTAACCAATATGTATAAATAATTGCTAACAGGCTCGATCCCTTGATTCCACAATTAGTACACCCAGACCAGGTTGGGTTTGTAAAAGGTAGAGTCACCAATGATGGTTCCAGGAAAGTTCTTACACTTTGCACAAAATCGGCTCTGTCGGATGCCTACTCTCTTCTTCTCCTTAGACGCTGAGAAGGCTGTTGACAGAGTTAGTTGGAAATATCTGTCCAGTATACTAACCAAATTTGGATGTGTAGGTTACTTACAAAAAGCTATTCTAGCCTTATATTCACAACCAACAGCCATGGCACCATCTTCAGGTTCCTTGTCTGCCCCTTTTAGTATCACCAATGGTACCCGACAGGGATGCCCACTTTCACCAACAATATTTATTTTGTCACTGGAACCTCTAGCACAAAAAATTAGAGAAAACAAAACTATTCATGGAGTCAGAGTTTATGACTCTGAAATAAAACTAGGACTTTATGCAGACGACATAATATTGTACCTACAAAAACCGTCTGTATCTTTGCCAAACCTAAGAAAAGAGCTTAAAAATTTCTCAAATATCTCTTATTATAAATTGAATGAACAAATAACAGTAATTTTACCCTGCAATATCAAAAAATATACACTCCAATCACTTAAAGGTACTTGCCCTTTTTCATAGTCCGCCAAATCAATTAAATGCCTTGGAATTTATATTACCCCATCTCTACCCTTACTATATAAAGAAAATTACGAGCCCTGGATTACTAAGCTAAAAACAAAATTAGAAGCACTTTCCAAATTAGAATTCTCATGGTTAGGTAGAACAGCTGCGTTTAAAATGATGGTTCTTCCACAGTTGCTATATTTATTTAGGAATATCCCAATTAGAATCCCCAAAAAATTATTTACCTCATTATAGAGTATGATAAATAAATTTGTATTAATAAATAAATCTTCTAGGTTTTCAAATAAAATTTTAACCCTACATTCCTCAGAACTAGGTTTTGGTGTCCCAGACATAGAAAAATACTATAAGGCTACTATATTAGAACAATCTAGAGTGATTTGGACAAATGACTTGTCCAAGCAATGGATACATTTGGAACAAGACCAACTCCCCCTCAAAAACTAAAGAGCATTTCTGGAATCTAGATTGATATGGAAAACCCAACAGCAAACCTCCAATCCCATTACAGCCAACACCTTGAGAGTATGGAAAGAATTTATTAAACTTAAGAGTGAAGACCCATTAGCAAATATCCAAATAAACCCCATAATAAATTTATATAGAATGATTAAAGGCTTAGATATAGGTAACTGGATAGAACTAGGCCTAGATTCAGTAGACAAACTTTTTGATGACACTAAACTGAAAACATTTGATGAATTAGTAAACCTTTACAATATTCCTAGATCTGAAAACAACAAATATCTTACCATACATAAATTTCTATCTAAAAATCCCCTAATCCAATAAATTTACCTCCCCAGATAAATAGACTGCTAAAATCTGAAAAAAATAATCAAAAAGGAACATCAGTATTATATAGAGCACTAGACATTAAGCCCGTTAAATTAACGGGCGCTAGAATTCGCCAGAGACGGTCCGTGTGCCTTTGCTTCCTCCTCCTACTTCCAGTGTGCGGGAGCTGAGAAGTTACTGTCCTATCTCGCGACGCAAAGTAAGAGTTCGCTGTGCAAACGTCACGCTCCCTTGGTTTATTGTCGGTTTCCTTTACAGAAAATGGCACGGGAGCCATGCTTTAGCACTAAGCCCACTGCAGGGGCCACGGACCATTAAAAGAAGGCCCCGTCCTTAGTTAGACTGCGGCCGCCTCTGGTGAAAGATGGAATCGGCGGTGATCCGGTCGAGAGCGGATATCCTCCGCAAGAACCCGCAGCAGGACTTCGAGCTCGTCCAACCGGTTGGCAGCGGCACCTACGGGGATGTGTATCCTACAGATCCTGTCTCTGCGTCCAGTCCCTGTGTCGGTCCGTGGGGCACATGCGCAGTAGCGCAATTCCACGGACACAGGGACTGGACGCAGAGACACTTGAAGATTATTATATAGGATATATATAGTATATTTTTCAATTAAAAAAATGGCTTGAATGACTTGTTAATTAAGATACAGTAGGAGAAGAATCCCTATAAGCAGGTTTAGAAAGTGCAGCACATCAGATGTGGGTATGTTATGTATAATGAGTCATCACCATGACATGTTTAATCATACAAAGCCTTTAGTAAGTAAATATATGTATGATACACTGCTCCACCAACAACGCGTTTTGTGACATGTATGATGGGATGATGAATCAGCAGCAGCAGGGGCTGCCATACAGCAGAGCTTCTCTGCGACACCCTTTAATGGATCAGCCCCATGACTGCCCCGAGTGATCACTCTTTCTAAAAATAACAGTGACCAGATCTGCCCTTACCTGCCAAAGCCAGCCCCAGCCGGGAAGTCAGGAGGGTGAAAGTAACATTCAGGTCGGGCCACTGCCTGCACGGGAATGGTTTGTTCCCCTACTGCTCTTTGGAGTTCGGCGGTCCCAGGAAGATTAGTCGTTGAGCCTGTGAATGCAGATTACTCGAGCACGTGATTCTGCGGCTCCGCCAATGGGAAGAGAAGAGGAGGCAAAATCAGCTGTACTCTGGATACAGAACAGGGAGGGACACCGGTGGGAGGATTTGTTGTGTCTGTACAAACTGGGCAGCGCGTGTGTATAGAAAGTGACACAGCACATGATGCCTTATTGAGGTTCACCAGATATGGCAACCGTATGTCTCTACAGGATGTTCCTGCCTCTCCTTATTCCTCAATATTCCTTGTCCACAATTGAAGTTTTTGTTTTAGCGGAATGACACAGAGCTGTGCTCTGATAGGCTGCTGCCCATCCAGTCCCTGTGTCGGTCCGTGGGGCACATGCGCAGTAGCGCAATTCCACGGACACAGGGACTGGACGCAGAGACACTTGAAGATTATTATATAGGATTATTATCATTAAAAGATGACACACCTAAATGGCAATTGAAAAAGTGGCAAGAAACTTTACAAACTGACATCTCACAAGAAGATTGGGAATTAGCCCTAAAATCCTTAAAGAAAGCATCCAATTGTGTTTTTATATCATGAGAACTGTATCAAAATGGTTTGACAATGGTATATGATGCCTGAAAAAATATCCAAATTTGACAGCAGAACAACACCTTTGTGCTGGAGGAACTGTGGCCAAACAGGCTCATTGGATCATATTTACTGGCACTGCCCTAAAATTACACCAATATGGTAAGAAGTAGAAAAAGTTTTACAAAAATTACCAGTTGCCCTTACTCATATCCCCCCAGGTATGGCTTTGTTACACTTGGGAATCAGGGACCTGCCCAAGAGAGAGAGGCTCGTATTCCATCATATATTTGTATCCACAAGACTTCTAATTGTTGATAACTGGAAATCTCCATATGTTCCAAAAATTACTGAAATTCTGAAAAAAGTGGATTTCAACTTGACAGCTGAGAAGTCTTGGGCTGTTAAATGTGGAAATCTACAAACCTTTCTCGGCAGGGCGAGTCTTTGATTGTCAGTGTATCCTGCATCCAAATTATCTGAATTTTAGATCTCTCACTAGCTAAATTTACTTTGATTCTGCAATACTTAAACAACTGGTCATTATAGCTAATTATCCTATCCATATACTCAGTGACATGTCCTGTTAGACAATACCTGTTCATTTGTTTATTATTTGATTACTTATGGTTATCGATATAAACTAGTAAGCGATAGAACTTCACATTAGTATCCCTTAATATAGTAGACATATCTACAAATAAAAATACGTAAAGTTTATTAGTTAAAAGGACACAAATGCACTGCATATATCCTTAAGGGATGGATGCGACCCTTGGAAACTTAGCAGGGAGGATGTTGGTCCCCCTGTTTCCATTAGGCTCTGCTCAAATTAGGAAAACAACAAAAATAAAGTTGTATTGTGATTGGTCCTATAGATTAAGCAAATATTTCATAAGAATGTTTTAATGTATAATTACAGCTATTAACCAATTCTTTATACATTAAAGTTCAGACCTGGTCCATTTATCTGTTTTTATCTTGTGATGTAAACATTTTACTGTTATTAATAAGATATGTCATATTTATGACTGTGTTCTATTTTAAAAAAATTTCAATAAAAAATATTGAAACCCAAATCACTGCATGGTTGCTAGCACCAGATTGCTGAAATAGCAAACCGGCGAGCTGCTGGATAAAATAGCTAAGAAGTGAACAACCCCTTTAAGCACTACTGGGCATTCTCCAGCAGTCCATTTTCACCTTTGCAAAGCATTAATCCTCTTGATTTCTTACAGAAACAAGTAAGGAAAAGATGAGGCCCGGAAGATGTGCTGTTGACTGATCCTTATTTCCTTTTTCAGCATAGTTGAGGAGAGGCTATCCCTAACCTTGATTGCGCAAGAGCATGGCTGTCTTTTTAATACAGGGTAAAGGTACAATCCTTCTTAATAAGATGACTTGCTCTTTCAGCATCTTCAACTTAGTACAGGGATGGGATGCATTATCTGGAAACCCATTTTCCAGGAACCTCCGGTTTACAAAAAGCCCGACTCCCATAGACTCTTATTTTATCCAAATAATCCAAATGTTTTAAAATGATTTCCTTTTTTGCTCTGTAATAAAAAAACAGTATCTTGTACTTGATCCAAACTAAGATATAATTAATCTTTATTGGAAGCAAAAGCAGCCTGTTGGGATTATTTAATATTTACATGATTTTCTAGTAGATATAAGATATGAAGATCTTAATTATGGAAAGATCCATTATCCGCAAAAACCTCAGGTCCCGAGCATTCTGAAGAACAGATCCCATAATTGTAGTTGTCAATGTTATCACTCTGGATGTTTTGTGAACATAAGACCTTTGGCACACAAGTATTTTGACAGCAGCAGTGCTAAAACTCCACGTGTGCAATTGCCCGAAAGTACCATGAACCTAATGCTGAGGGCTTGTGAATATGTTTACATAGTATAGGCTAGTAGTAGGTAGACAAAAAATGAGCTGTATTCTTTGAACAACTGGCAAGTTCTAATTTAATTCTTTGAAACTTTAGTTCTGCTCTTCTAAATTCTAACTTCTGTAGATCCAGTTTGATTTATTCTGTGGTTCCTTGACTTGTAATTCAGAGGAAAGATATATATTTTTCTTGGTTTGTCTCATGGTAAACCACAATATTAGCTTGTGGATACATATTTGAAATGTAATGTTTGCATTCCCATCTGTTCCAGTACTGCACTTGGCTTATACTATTGCTACTTGTCATGAAGCTTTGCCTGTACCCTTTGATTAGTTAAAAGCTAATATTTACCCTTTCTGTGCAAACATGTTGTCTTCTGCATATTCCTACATTATACTGCCAAGAAAGAGTGGAGAATTTAAAAAAAATACTACCCGTTGATTGGTTTCTCAGTGGTCTATTGCTTTTTAATGGATGAACCGAATAACAATCCTTGGATTGGTGTGCTTTGTTAAGATTAGGTACATTTATTATTATATAGTTATAGTCCACTTAACACATCTCATAGCTTAAAAAGAACTTATGTATAGTGTTTTTGCTGCGTAATTCTGCTATGTTTCTCCTGCCAACATATGTACTGTGCAGACAGCTTGAGAGAATTGGCTTAATATCTGGTTCTGTCTGCCATTTGACATGCAAATGATGATTTTATTTACTTTTGGAAAAGTTATATGGGACTTAAAGGCTTAAGAAAACCAAAAGCACTATATTTTGAAAACAAACCTTTAAATATATGGCAAAATAAAACCTATTTTATATATATATCCTTTACTGTTTTATAGTTATGGATGTCTGAGGATTTTGGACAAACATGGACAGTGATACAGGAACATGTTAAGACTTACAGCTGGTAAGTTTGTATGTATGCAAGTTGTAAGTGTGTGTCATAGGTCTTTTCAGTCTGAAATGTATGTGTGCATATACATATTACTTGGGTTGTTACAGACATCTGGTGTAAATTTCATGTCACTAGCCCCATTAGAAATATATTTACAGAGAAAACCGTTGAAGTGTTAAATACTTATTTTCCCTACTGTCAAATTTCATTACTGTTCATATTTGTCCATTTCAGGGGCATAGCACCATATGATAAGACTAACACTGTTTATGTTGAACGTCATGAACCACGTGGTACATCAACTGTTCTGAGAAGTACCGACTTTTTTCAATCCAGAGATAAAACTGAGATCATAATAGAAGATGTAGATGACTTTCAGATCAGAGATAAATATATGTTTGCGACAAAGACTGTGGTAAGTGTGATTTAAAAGAGTATTCAGTGGCAGTATATTGCTAAAAATTTTAGGCATGCAGCGAATCCAGGATTCGGTTCGGGATTCGGCCAAATCCTTCTGCCCGTTTAAACTAAATCAGAATCCTATTTTGCATATGCAAATTAAGGGCGGGGGGGAATCGCATGACTTTTTGTCACAAAACAAGGAAGTAAAAAATGTTTTCCTCTTCCCATCCCTAATTTGCATATGCAAATTGGGGTTCCGTTTTTGGTGCAATCTTTCGCAAAGGATTCAGGGGTTCGGCCGAATCCAAAATAGTGAATTCGATGCATCCCTAAATAATATACCTCTAGAAGGTCTATAGTCCGTTATTCTTCATAATGAAAGTATTGAACTCTTGCATTTTAATTCCATGTGAACGCATGTCTACTTGCTTTGCCAATTGCTTAACGATTTTGGCTATTCCACTCAGCATAACTGCCCCAATTCTCTCAGGCACACAGGCTGCAGCTTGGGGGTGGCATAGTAAGTGGAACAAATAATAATTGGTTATTATAGTATAATACAAAAGGGAGGAATATAGAAAAAATAGGTAGAATGTGTTTTCAACACTACTTTTGCTAATTGTTTTCATGTTGAATAAAGGTGTGTATATATTGTATATTGACCTTTTAATAGGTTCAATAAATGGCAACATATGCCTCTCTATTGGACTTTGTTACTTTTTGTTATTCTTGTTGTTTTTTCTTGTGGAATTTCTGTAGGCTTTATAAGAGACTATTTAGTAATAGGACATATTCAGACTAAAGAACTGCTGTTGCTTTGGTTAGTTGGACAACAGAAATGATTCATAGCTTCCACTTCAATTAATTAATATTATCTATTGTAGCATCTACAGGACAGCAAGAAACAACCATCCGCACAGCTGTGGGTTTCGTATAACCGTAAGGCAATGAGATCTGCACAGTTTGTGACCAGGCACCCAATTACTGTAAGTGGTATATCAATTTTGCTTTGTTTTATCCGTCTTTTAACAATCTACCAATAATTAACTATAATCTACGACATTTTTTTAACAGGAGCGAGGCCAGCGGGTCAGCTATTTCTTGACCTGCATTTATACAGTATGTAAGAGAGAATAGACCCATGTGGCACTAGCATTAGGGATAGATGTTGGCCCATTCCACTGTTAGGATAATGCTTGTGCACCTATTTTAGTGTAACACACTGGATTCAGATATGACATTAATCCTTGTGTTCTTGAGGTTTGTAATCACAATCCTACTGAAAGATAAAGTTTCTCTCGGGTTTTGTTTTTGAGCCAGCTAAAACATGTTCTCTTTCACTTTCACAAAAGTGTGTAATAGACGTTGCACATACCTGTTAAATCACATTAAAGTCCACCAATAACTGGACAAGCAAGGTCTGTGTATTTTATTTATTAAAGTGGACCTGTCACCCAGACATAAAAAGCTGTATAATAAATGTCATTTTCAAATTAAACATGAAACCCAAATTTGTTATTAAAGCATTCATAGCTGTTGTAAACTCATTCAAAAATCTCAGCTGTCAATCAAAATTGTCTGCCCTCCCCTATGCTTTATTCTTTCACTTTCAGCACTTACTAGAGGTAACTGCACTCCCCAGATTCCCCCATTCTCTTCACCATTTAATTGTGTAACCATTGCATGGGGATGGACATCAGGTCCCCAGTTTTGGTGCACAAACAAGATTTTGAGATGATGCAAGGCTTGTCTTAATAACAGTGTCCACAAAATGGCTTCTGCCTGCTTGCTATAATTATGAGTTCCCAGACCAAAGGAAACAAGACTCAAAGCATTTTTACAGTGTAATTAAAGTTAATTCTGCTTCACTAACATGATAAAGTAGGATTTGGAATTATTTTTTTGAGCGACAGGTCCCCTTTAAGGTCTGGCTTTGCGGTTTCTTTTTGCCATGTTGATATATTTACAATACCAACCTGGTATCATCACATTTGTAGCAGTGGATTAGACAAGGTTTTGACCACTTCACAATGCAAATTTCGTTTTTTACTGGAAATGGATGGAAAATAATTTGCATTCCAATGTAGTAAATGTCAATGTTCATGACTTTGCATCACATGTATTTTGTAAAACAAAAAAATGAATAAAATTTGTGAATGCAAAGGGCGCTGTTGTGTGATTAATCTAAATTTTTTTTTTTTTTTTTTTTTGTGTCATGCCAAGGAATATTACATTGCTGATGCATCAGAAGAGCAGGTATTTGTCTGTGTCAGCCTCAGCAACAATATAACAAATCTCTACATCTCTGAAGCAGAAGGTCTTCGGTTTTCACTTTCTTTAGAAAATGTGCTTTATTTTAATCCTGGAGGAGCAGGAAGTGATACATTGGTAAGGTAGGTTATGCATTTTACCAGTCAAGGGGCAGGCTCTGAATTATTGCATATGTACAGAAGTAAGCTAAAGCTCAACTTTTATTGCTTGCAGTAAGGGGGGGGGCACTTTAAGAATCCACAAAGGTACCAAAATAAAAGTAGAAAAATCTTTATTTATAACATCAAAGTCTAAATAAGCCTTACAGTTTTGTGCTGTATAGACACTTAAGCATAGGATTCTTCTACCTTCATTTTAGTGACTTCTGTGATTTCTTGAGTGCACTATTAACCATTTTTTGTTATATTACAGTTTTCTGCTTCCCTTTACTGGGGATAGTGCACATGGCCCACTGTTTTGAAATGTTGTGTTTTCTACATTTAACATCCTAGAGTCCTGTTTGCCACACTACTAAAATACAGCAATTGGATACTAATGTTCATTATTGTAGATAATACATAGAGTTCTTGAACCAGAATGACATTTAGGAGACAATAAATAAAAGGAACATAGGTTTTTGGGAGTACAAAAGGAATAATGTTTTAATATAATGTCCCTGGGATGGTTGAGATTTGATTTAATAATTGCACCAGTAGATTGCATAATAAATGCATATTTAGCTTCTTTTAAAATTTCCACATATATTTTACATGCTTTTTGACTTTAGGTATTTTTCAAATGAGCCATTTGCTGATGTACACCGGGTTAGAGGGGTCAGCGGTGTGTACATTGCCACCATCCTTAATGGCTCATTTGCAGAAGAGAACATGCGTTCTGTCATCACTTTTGATAAAGGAGGAACCTGGGAATTTCTTGCAGCTCCTGTTTACAATGGTTATGGTGAAAAGGTTCCCTGTGAGGTAAATTAAAGAAGCCTAAGCATGGTTTAGGCTATATTAAAATCATGTTGTGCAGGGATATATCTCTGGTTTTTATGAGGTAGCTAATGAACGCCTGTTAAATTTAGGATTGTCCAAGGTCATAGGAAATGAACAGTACTGAATCAGGCCACATGTAGTCTGCTCTGCTTTGTCACAACTCCAAACTGCTACAATATTATTTTAAGTGGGTCTCAAGTGTCCAGGGTATCAACAATTCATGTGAAGTAATGTAATAAAAACATTTGGTTTTATTGATATACCACTTGCATTAAAACAATATCTTTAAACAATAAAAACAAAGCACAGAGTCTGGACAGGCCCCTCAAACAACAGTAACACCTGATTGTACGTGTGTATTAATTTTTCCGAAACAGAGAATATTAATTGCATACAGTTCCAGATAATTATAGATAATATATCGATTTGTTGGGATTGGATGTCCCCCTGCTCAAAAGTTAGTTTGTGCCTTTAAGAGGTGATTCTCTGAGGGTATACAGGCCCATATTGCAATTAATGACCAATGACATTTTGTATGCCACCAAAGTAGTGTAATCAACTGTCACTGCAAATATCACCTCAATTAGGACCCTAAGACACACTATTGGGCATATTATCACAATGAGCTTCCAATACTTAGCTGCATAGCTTGGTCCAGGAATATAATTCCCTTACAGTAGCATCTGTTCTTTCAGGAGGACTGTTGTGACACTGTTGCAGCCTAGCAAATAGAAATTGGTGCAGAATTGCTCCATGTGCAATGTTTATTCCAATAGTTTAAAGAAATATACTGTGTATGTATATTGTATAATTAAACTGCGAGAAGGATTTTGCAGAAGGTGCTTTGAACATGGGCTAATATTGCAGCTGGTCTTGTTATTGTATGTTTTATGTAGGCTTTTATACTCTCTTTAGTGTTCTTTTTTTTTCTTAAATGATCTTCCTTGGACATGAGAATGTAACCTTATTAGCAGCTGCTCTAGTGGTAGTGATATAACATGCAATGTTTATACCAGTTCTAGTAACCCAAAGCAACCAGCCAATAGCATTTCTGGTCTGCTGTTTAAAAAGCAAAAATTCGTTTTTGTATGTATAGCTTTGTGTCTTATTTATTTCTCCAGAGAGGAGATATACCAGAAACAACATTTGTGAGAATATATTTTTCAGCATTATTGAAAAATACTGAGCAATTCCGTTTGCAACAGTTTTGCCTTAATATGCCCTTATCAGTTAAAACGTAGCATGCTGTATTGCTTCAGTTGGGAAAGTTTTCATTTTGTTCCCTAAATATGTATTTTATCTGTTTCAGTCCTCTAAAGGCTGCTCGCTTCATTTGGCACAGAGACTTAGCCAGCTGCTTAATTTCCAAATACCCATCATGCCAATTCTCTCCAAAGAATCTGCTCCAGGTTTAATTGTGGCCACTGGTATGTTTATATTTTTAATTAAGTATTTGTGATTATTGGATCTAGAAAGAAAGAAACAAAATATAGGTGCATTTAGATATAAATGACTGCAACTAACCATTCAGATTTGAAATATAGCAGTAAAACAACAAACCAGACAATGTTCTGGCCATGATAGCAATCGTACAAATGTTATATCCGACAAATAGTAGTGATCGTCACCCATTGATATCAGATAGACATTAGATGCAGAGATATTATCATTAGCCGACAGAAATCTTCTAACCTGTCAGATCGACTAAATGACTGCTCACAATGGTATGAAAAATGTCGGGACGATCAGCACATGATCCGAAAAGCATACAAAACCAATTTTTGTGTAACTTTTTCTTTGCGTCTATGGCCAGCTTAAAGTGGACCTGTCACCCAGACATAAAAAGCTGTATAATAAAAGTCCTTTTCAAATTAAACAAGAAATTTTTTTTAAGCATTTATAGCTATCGTAAACTCATTAAAAAAATCTCAGCTGTCAATCAAATATTGGCTGCCCCTCCTCTATGCCTTAGTACTTTCCAGTAGTCAGAATCCATACTATTGAATTACAGTTCTACTATAATCCATCAGAATATAAAGTCAAGGCAAGTCTTTGTATAATTGGGAAAATTCATTGTAGTTACAATAATTTTGTGTGTGTTACTACTGGGTAGTAACTGATAATTGTATTGTTAATACTGCAGATGGTTATTCTACTTTGTTACTCCAACCCACTGTTATTATTCAAGTGTTAGTAAATTTTCAAATGCCAGCAATGTAGTGCTCTTCACACTAATACGAATAGGGCAGCAGTGGAATATCTTGAAGCTAAAAAAGTTATTAATGAATGTTTTAATTTAATAATCAACTCATTAATGTGTGAAATGTGTTCTTAATAGGCACAGTTGGAACCGACATGGCTAGTAAGATGAATATGTATGTTTCCAGCACTGCCGGAGTTAGATGGAGAGAGGTAAATAATTTTGTTTGCTCTAGACCTTTATGCAACTGTTTTTTTTGTTTTGATTTAATTTTGTAATATTTTGGTTAATTATATAGAATTGCAAATGGCCTGATGTTTGCTCTTCTCCTTTAGTCACTGCTTGGACCCCACTATTACACTTGGGGAGATCACGGAGGCATTCTTGTAGCAATTGCTCAAGGAGTAGATACCAACCAGTTAAAGTATGTAAAAAAAAAATGTTCTTTTAGCACACTGTTTTGTATCAGAGAATGTACATATGTTGTATTAAAATCACTTTTACTAGCGGTTTCCTTGACATACTCATGTCATGTTTTTTATAGTTATATTGGCACCTTATGGCTTTGTGTGGGTGAGTAGGAAGATGTTTGTTGGATAGTCCAGGGGAAGAAAGTTGAAGTGTATTTATATATGCATGTTATCTACTGCTAGACTTCTTTATTTTTTATTTAGCACCAAATTTAGGGGATGTATAGATAGGTGTCCCCCTATTGTAGCCTTGGTGAATTATATCAAGACCCAAATACAGATCATGTGACCACCTGCAAATAGTTTAAACAAATAATTATGGGCAAATCAACACCTTTCGTCATGTAAAGGCAAATTGAGACATTATGGGCATTTTGGCACCATGTTTTTATAAGATTAAAAATATGGCATATTAAACTGATAACCCATCCTGTGTGCGGTTAGCTTACCTTAGGCATACACTGCATGTGTAAAATTTAGTATATATTTTAAGAAATAAAAAACTTTGAAGAGTTTTTCAGGTATGCTTTGTGTGTTTTTATTTTGTGGTTCTTTTTCCATTTACAGATACAGCACAAATGAAGGAGAGACTTGGAAAACATTTAATTTTTCTGAGAAAGCCATGATAGTATATGGACTACTAACAGAGCCTGGGGAAAAGAGCACCGTGTTTACAATATTTGGCTCTTACACAGAGAGAGGACATAGCTGGATAATACTACAGATCAATGCTAGTGACGTCCTAGGTAATATATTATTGCTCTTACGTGCTGTTGCATACGTTTTCAGTGTTCCACCCTTCTAGAATCCTCTTAAAGTTGATCTAGTGACACACAAGGATTCGAGTTCCTGTATTTATTGCGTTTTATATGGGATGTTTGATTTACTGACTTAACATTCTATCTCTTGGAATTGCCAAAAATTAGTTATTGGGTTTGTTTGGATGAAAATCTAGATATTTTATTTATGGAACCAGCATCCAGAAAGCTTATATTCTATTCTCTTCATAATGTTATTATAATGCAAGATGTCACATAACACTGTAATGTATTTTTTGTAGGAGTGCCATGTTCAGACAGTGATTATAAACTATGGTCACCATCAGATGAGCGAGGGAATGAATGCTTGTTGGGTCGTAAAACTGTTTTCAAAAGAAGGACCGCACATGCTACATGTTTTAATGGGGAAGACTTTGATCGGCCAATTACAGTCTCCAACTGCTCCTGCACAAGAGAAGACTTTGAATGGTATTCATGCTTTATTCCGTTTACCTGCTTGTGCCACTGATATGCTTTGTACTTAGGCAATAGATAAAAAACAGGTATGAGATCCATTATTCAGAAAAACGTTTTCTAGAAAGCTTCGAATTTCATGAAGCCCATCATAGACTCCTGTTTATATCAAATAATTCCTTTTTCTGTTATAATAATACAGTACCTTGTACCTGTAAATCTTTACCTGGTATCCCAGGGGGTTTCCCCTTTTATATCAAACAAGTATGAAAAACACATCTCACAAGAGATATGAGCAATTCATTTACATCTCTCAAGACCCCAACATTTTGCTGATATCACAACTTGTCCACGTACTTGCAGTGTATCTTTTAACCATATTTATTTATATTTATGGTCATGTAAGCAATTCTACCTTTACTACTACAGGTATGGGATCTGTTATCCAGAATACCTGGGATTTTCTGGATAAGGGGTCTTTACATAATTTGGATCACCATATCTTAATATCTACTAGAAATTCATTCAAACATACATTAAACCCAATAGGATTGTTTTGCCTCCAAAGATTAATTATAGCTTAGTTAGAATCTGATTCAAGGTACAGCCTTTATGTTACAGGGACAAAGGAAATCTTTTTATTTTTTTACATTTTAATTATTTGAGATAAGGGAGATGGCCTTCCCTTAATTTCCGGACAATGGATCCCATACCTGTAATTCTAAATACTGCAAAATCACAGTCACCATAACCATGTGTAATAAAGCGAGTACATATTACATATTAAAGCAATAGTGCAAAATAAAACAAAAAAAAAAACCAACACATAGAGATTAACTTATTTTTTAATAAAGTATTATTCACTTCAATGGATGGATTTGAAAATACGATTCCGGATATTCTGCAAAAATAGAACCTGCAAAAAATGAAAAGCCTATGTTCTAATCTATCGCTAAAGATTTCTTAATTTAATTAGCAGGATTTCCTTTATTTGTCTTTCATAAATAAACAATTAGAGAGCGAAGTACAGTACTAACCCAGATGTTGCCTTGGCAACACAAGACAATTAGCTGGGAGTCAGGCTTACCTATTGTATAATGCAACTATTCAGGAAAATAATGACGCTCAGTTAAAAATAATATAATTGCATTTTAAAATTTTGCTAATTTTATTTTCCAGTCACTTTCTTTACCTTTTTTTTTTTTTATTTAGTGATTTTGGCTTCAAACTCAGTAAAGACCTGTCATCAGAAGTTTGTGTTCCTGACCCTGAATTTGCTGGAAAACTCTATCCTCTCCCTATTCCTTGTCCTGTGGGCACCACTTATAGAAGGACCAAAGGGTTTGTATTCAAGCAGTACCGTTTTTTTTATGGTTTTGATGATTGCTTCTACCACCTTACTGGGATTGACATTAAATGCAACTTTTCATCAAATTATGTTTTCGTGTCATTGTGTAGCTACCGTAAGGTTTCGGGAGACACTTGTTCTGGAGGGGATGTTGAAAACCGTCTCCAGGGTGAAGAGGTCCCTTGTCCTGTGGGAGGTGAGTTTAACAGTATATAGGTTTGTGAATTATTATCCAGAATACTTGGGACCTGGGGTTTTCTGTATAATGGATGTTTCTGTAATTGGGATCTTTATATACCTTAAGTCTATGAAATATAATTTAAACATTAAATAAACCCCATAGACTGGTTTTGTCTCCAATAATTATTAATTATATCTTAGTTGGGTTTAAGCACAAGGTACTGTGTTATTATTCCGAAGAAAAAGGAAATTATTTTTAAAACACTTAATTATTTGGATATGGTCTATGGGAGATAGCCTTCCCATAAATCACAGCTTTCTGGATTACAGGTTTCTGTTTTCCCATACCTGTACCATATAAAGTGACAAACTGACAAAAATGACACCTGCAAATGTGTAATGTGGAGATAATTGAGGTTGGAAAAACTGTTTTATTCCTTATAGCGACCATCTCGTTTTGCATGTGTTGTATTTACTGTCTAAAAACATAGTGTACAAAGAGCCAAAATTGGCACCACCACCTTGAGGCTTTTTTTAGGCTGCAAAGGTTTCAGAATATAGTGATCTGAAAAACAACCTGCCATTACCAGGAAATCCTGAAGATGGAACTGCTGAAATATTGAAATAGTTTATTCATTATTGTAAATTATGTATCCCTACCCTGCATCATTGTGCAGTGACATGAATACAATCAGTGTGAGGTGAGGGAGAGGTGGGTGCAAGCCATAGTGTTGCACCTTCCAACTACCTGTAACATTTATAAAATCAAGCTAACTTACTTGCTGGGTATCCCTTTTTCATGACAATACCAACTTAAAAAAAACAAACTTGTAAACTTTGTGACTGTTGACTGTGAAGGTGATTAGATTGCAGCGTTTCCTTAATTGTTATAGATCTCCTCACCAGTACATTTTCTGTCTTTTTAAAGAGGAAAATGAATTCATTTTATATGCTATGAGGAATTCCATATATCGTTATGACCTTTTATCTGGGATCAACGAAGAACTTCCTTTAAAGGGACTGCACAACGCAGTGGCTTTGGACTTTGATTATCAGAGCAATTGTTTATACTGGGCTGATGTTACTCTTGAAACTATACAGGTAATAAGCATATTTATTCACCATTCACATATTGGTTATATTCCACGGGATAGATGAGGGAGGTAGTTTATCACTGAGTGAAATCCTTGACCCATCAATTTCATTTAGGGGTATGGGCCTCATCAGCTATTCAGTTGCAGTTATATCCAGTGAAAAGGAAAGTATACTTTCAAAAATGAATCACCACTTTTTCTAATTTTTTTTCAAATTATTTAAAGTCTGAAATATATATTTATATATTTTACTTCAAAAGCTGAAAAGCTTTTTTTCTGTTCCTTTTATAAACTCCAAACAAGCGTAATCTTTTTTTAATAATGCCAGAACATTTTTGTTTTAATCATATTGTAGGGTAACTGTCAGTCTTTTCTTTCATTAGCGTCTTTGCTTGAATGGGAGTTCTGGACAAGAAATCATCATAAGAAATGGTTTGAAAACGATTGAATCGTTGGCTTTTGACCCACTCAGCCAGTTACTCTATTGGGTAGATGCTGGAATGAAGAGAATTGAGGTATACTGGAAGTGTGTCTGTCAGATTACCAAATCTATCTATCTGAAATAGGACTACTCTTAAGGAAGTTTTTTTGACTTCTGAACTAGTAAATGCGTTTGGTGTATGAACCCTGTAAACATATTTTGTGGCTGTATTTATTGGAGTTTGCCTGCTGTGTTTAAAAGTTACAATTCTCTCCGAATAGCTATAGGTTAATTTATCCCACTCTTATACTGGCTGCAGTTTTGTTCTTTGGTTGCTATGGGTTGCTATGGGTTACTGCCTAAGTCAATATTTACCCAGGGCTAGTAAATAAGTCCAGGAGTATCTCTTTTTGTAATACTATTTGCCCAAACTTTAGTTAAATATTTGCAGTTGTCTAAGTTCACCTATTATGTTTTGAATTTTATGTTTATCCACCGTCCAGTTCTTAGTAATGGAGTACAGGTATGGGATCCGTTATCTGGAAACCCGTTATCCAGGAAGCTCTGAATTACAGAAAGGGCGTCTACAATAAATTCATTTTATTCAGATAATCCACATTTTTAAAAATGATTGCCTTTTTCCCTGTAATAATAAAACCGTACCTTTATACTTGATCTAAACTAGAATATAATTAATCCTTATTGGAGCAAAACCAGCCTTTTATTTTTATTAAATGTTTACATGATTTTCTAGTAGACTTAAGGTATGAAGATTCAAATTACGTAAAGACCCGTTATCTGGTCCCAAGCATTCTGGATAACCAGTCCCATACCTACATTTCTCTATGTGCAGATTGCCAGTCTCTATACTGCTAAATGTGACCCTCCCCCCAAAAAATAACTTTTTCTTAAAATCTGAGCTTTCTTCATTCTTTTTTTAAAATGTCTCATTTATCAGACAGCAGATACTGCTATGTAATATATATATATATATTTCAGTGTTCGGAACACAGAAGCCATCTGATGTTTTGCAAATCTGACTTAATTGTGTTATTTGAATGAAGAGATGTAGAAGTTGCAATGTGTGTAGAGACCATGCTAATGTTCAGTGCATACACTACCATTGTATTTGACTCTTTGTGAAACTTCTTGGGCATAACTCGCTGCATAAAGAGAACTTTGTCTTTTCCTCAGGTTGCCAGTGCTGATGGAGATTTGAGACTCACAATTTTGAATTCGACTGTTCTTGAAAGGCCAAGGGCTCTGGCTTTAGTACCCAAAGAAGGGTAAATAAAACCAAATTTTTCTTTAAAAAAGTTTACAGTTACTATGCTAAATGCTATTGTGATGTGATCAGTTGGATTCTTGGAGATGTCAGACATCAGTAGAACACAAGAAGAGGGCATTAATGTTGGTTAGAATAAGACTTGTGGCACAAAGGGCTTTTTGATCACTGAGGTGTTCACATTTCCTGCCTTCAGGACATACTTTAAATTATTTCATATTTCCTTCAGTCTATTTCCTGGTTTCTGTGGTCATTGGAATTTCATATGCAGTCTGGAAGAAAAACAAATTTGCAATAATTCTTATACTACTTTAAACTTTCTGTACTGCATTTTCATTTTACATTTCTGAAACCTTGAAACACAACCAGAGACACTGGTACTTACATGCCCGTGCCATAGATTCCACTATTTGGAGCACATGTTGGGTTAATCTGCAAGTTCATTTCAACACGTGTTCAGCACAAGGCCAGTAAATGGACCTTGATTAGGTACAAATATTTATGGTTTCAACAATTGGAAAGGGGTAAATACTGAGTAGTTCAGATATGGCACAAAAGAGGACAGGCGAGGTTAAGGGGACTGAGAAATGGTTTGACCTTCGCAGTCTCTATATAGCTGTATGGTCACGTCACTTAAATTAACTATTTATTAAATAATTTTTAAATATGCTGGTTTTGTGCTAAATGTAAAGCATTTTATACATTTAAATACTACAGATTCAAATTTGATTTATCTGCTGTATTTCAGTAAAGGCAAGGTATTCAGTAATAGGCATTGAATGCATATGATTATGTTAAAGTGCTCATCCACCCAAAGCCTGATTTCTTTTTTTTTTAATTTAGCAAAGTGAAAGTAAATGTAATTCTAAGCAACTTAACTGAATACATTCATTAAAGGGGAACTCCGGCTTCCAGACCAAAATTTGATAAAGAGGCCCATATAACATATAAACCCCTAACATACCCATCACAGTTCAAAAAGTATGAATAAATGCCATTTTCTATGCTGAAATCCAGCTGTTTAACAGTTCTTTTCTTTCTGCATCATTTGAAATCCTGGCAATGAAGGCGGGACTAAAACCCTGATATTGTATACATTGTAACAACTACTCCACAGCTTATAGACGGCATGCAGGAACCACATAACCTATAAAAGTTGCTTGAAATTGTTTACTTTTCAAAAAGCTTGTTATTATGTTTGGTGTGGAGTTCCCCTTTAAAATGTTCACTAGTTATACAATTATATGAAAAAGTAAATGCCAGAGAATGTAAACATTTGGTTTTTATAGCAATTAAATTTTCTGATATATTTAAAGCCATTGCTACTTTTAAATTAATGTACTATGGAATGTTTAATGTTAAACATATATGCAAATTTCTCTTCCCTAGATTGGGGGACACAGAGACCATGGGGATGAAGTTCCTGGTGGTCGGAGAATGGACACTAAGATGTTAAAGGTGACTCCTCCTCCTGCTCTGGCTTCATCCCCTGCCTCTTCCTGTTAGAGCCAGTTTCTTTTTATTGTCCTCAGAAGGAAGACACGGATGACACAGTGGCTGGGGCAAGTGATAAGAATTGCGGTTTAGGTTACGCCACACTGAGGCTAGGGATTTCCAAATACAGTGCCTCTCCAGCCAACTAGGTACTTTACACTTAGACTCAAATTATTGCCCCTTTTTGTCTTCCCACTCTCCGGAGGACTGCATGCATGCTCCACGTTCCCTGAGGCTGCTGTTCCCACTCCCTGGAGGTCTGCACCAGCCTGAAACAGCACCTGCTCCCCAACCTCCCGGACACACGTGACCGGCCTGAATAACCACCCATTGCTTCTCCAGCTGGAATCCACTCCAAGGAAGCATGGAGGATTCTGGTATGTGCAGAAGACAACGTACTAGATATATCGGCAGTATACATTCTAGGAGTAGACAATTGGATGGTGGACTACTTAAGGCACGAGTCACTAGATCAGGGAGAATGGAGCTTGCACCTGGAAGTGTTCCAAGAGATAGTAGAAAGGTGGATACTATCAGGGGTAGACTTGATGGCGTCCAGATACCACCGCAAGGTGCCAAAGTTTGTCACAAGAAGTGCAGACCCACAAGCATTTGCAGTGGATGCCCTAGTAATTCACTGGAACTTCAAGCTGGTCTACGTTTTTCCCCCGCTGGCTCTTCTACCAAGAGTCATCAAAAAGATAAGAAGGGAAAGAATCCAAACTATCCTGGTAGCCCGTTACTGGCCAAGAAGATGATGGTTCACAGACATTATGGCCATGCAGCGGACACGCCTCTTCACCTCCCACAAAGGCCCGACCTGATTGTCCACCCGAATTTATATGTGTTGGCTTTAACGGCATGGCTCCTGAGGCCTTAATCCTGAAAAAATACGGGGCTCCCTTCGAGGCTCTCCCTACTATGTTATGGGCACACAAGCCTGTTTCAACAAAAATCTACTACCGAGTTTGGAAAACTTGATGTGAATCCGAACACAGGAACCCACGTATGGCGGAGGAAAAATACATTCTGCCGTTTCTCCAGGACGGATTAGCCTTGACTTCTCTAAAGGTACAAGTCTTGGCATTTTCCATACTCTACAAGCAAAAGCTAGCGCTGTGCAGCAATGAAAGAACCTGCCTACAAGGAGCTACCAGACTGGCCCCTCGATACAAGTATCCAGTCCCTCCATGGGTTAAACATGGTACTATCAGTCTTACAAGTTACAAGTTACCTATGAACCTTTAGGGACCATTCCACTGCCCACTCTTACAAAAAAGGTGGTGTTTCTCCTTGCTATTACGTCAGCTTGAAGAGTCTCAGAACTGGCAGCACTCTTGTGCAAACCTCCTTTTACCATCGTCCCTCCAGACAAGGTGGCACTAAGACCAATGCCGGAATTCCTGGCCAAGGTGTTGTCAGAATTCCATCTAAATCCAGACTTAGCGGTCCCATCGCTTTGCCCAGAGACGAAGAATCAGCTTGAAAAAAGAATGAATACATTGGATGTGGTTCGGGCAATCAAAGCTTACCTAGAGGCCATGGAGTGGGTAAGGAAAACTGACTCACTATTTATACATCCACAAGGGCCAAGAAGAGGAACGAAGACGTCCATGGCGACAGTTGCTAGATGGATCCGTTCGATTATCACCAGAGCCTACGCAGTGAGGGGGAAACCACCAACCTTCAAAGTTCTAGCGCATTCGACACACTCAATCAGTACCTCCTGGGCAGTACAGCACCAAGCCTTTTATTGAACAGGTGTCTCGAGCAGCCCCTTGGTCCTCCTTCACGCGCTTCTACAAGCTTCATGTACACGCTTCAGCTGAAGCCAGCTTTGGGAGGAAGGTGTTACAGGCAGTGTTAATCTGAACACCTAAAGGGGTCACAGTGTCCTGCCCTCAGGGGTTGCTTTGGGACGTCCCCATGGTGCCTGTGGCCCCCAATCTAGGGAAGAGGAAGAGGGATTTTTTATACTCATCGTTAAATCTTTTTCTCTTCACCTACATTGGAGAACACAGGCCTTCCCTCCCTGTGATTCTTTAATTCAGACTGCCGGGGCAGTTACCAGTTCAGCTATCAGTTGATTACTTCTCGTTCGGAGTCTTGTTCAAACCAGCTACTGCTGAGGGGGTCGGGAGATTCCTCCTCTGCTTGGTATTGTCAGGATGATTTTGCTCCTTCTTTGGTTGAAACGGGCTGTAACAGGAAGAGGCAGGGGATGAAGCCTGAGCAGAAGGAGGAGTCACCTTTAACATCTTAGTGTCCGTTCTCCAACCTGCCGGATCTTCATCCCCATGGTGCCTGTGTCCCCGAATGTAGGTGAAGAGAAAAGGATTTAACGGTGAGTATAAAAAATCCCTCTATATAATTCATGATTCCTTATTAAAGTTACGCTTTCCTTCACTATGCAAAAAAACAAAAACAGATATAAAATATGTAAAACACTTATTATACTTTTAGACTAATGTTTTGGACTGACTGGGGAGATGAGCGGCATGGCATATACAGAAGTGAAATGGATGGCTCCTCTGTAAAACACTTGATATTTGAGGGTATAAAGTGGCCAAATGGCATCTGTGTAGATGAGCAGTGGATATACTGGACTGAAGCATACATGGATCGAATCGAAAGAATTGATTTTAATGGTCAACAAAGAATGATTATTTTGGATAGTCTTCCTCATCCTTATGCAATAGCAGTTTTTAAGGTAATAGCAAATTTTGAAAATGTTCCTTTCAGAAAGCCTTTTGTTATGCAGGTGTAAGATGAACCAATATCCAGAAACCCATTATCCAGAAAGCTCTGAATTATGTAAAGACCATCATCCATAGAACTCCATTTCAATCAAATAATTGGGCTTATTTAATTATTTTTTAGTAGACTTATAGTATGCTGATCCAAATTACTGAAAGGTCCCAGAAAACCCCCAGGTCCCAAGCATTCTGGTTAAAAGATCCCATACCTGTAATATTATTTTAAACTCTGCATAACTTGCCATTGCCATATAACTGGGTGAGATATTACCAGAAACTCTAATACTTTTAGTTTTGACAATAAATCTTCATAAACAATGTAATTCCTAATTCTGTCCCTGTGTGATTAAGAACCTTCATTACTTAGGTGCCTATTTATTATAGTGTGTAAAACAATTAAGGCCAGAAAACGGTGTAAAAAGCTGTGTATAATAAGTAGCAAATTTATCAATGCCAACCTCTCATAATCCATTTTAGTCAACTGGAAAAATTCAAACAGCAAGTAAGTTCCAGCAGAAAAAATGCTGAAAAAAATGAAATGTGATGAATGAACACCATATTTTCCCATAGCATTTTCAAATGGATGCTTACGTTTACACTGGATTTTTACACAGAGGTACAGGATTGCTGAAAGTCAATGCACAACTTGATAAATACGCCATTTTTTTCACACCGTGATACCTGGTGATGTGTAGTGTATTTTGTCGCCATTTTTTTTGCACAGCTTGATGAATAGGCCCCTTAATGTTTATCGAAGAATGTTCAGGGTTGGAATGTGCAGCATAAATTAGATTTGTTATGACCCTTGGCAACAAATTGGCAGTGGGTGTATATTACTCATTTTCCTTAAAGGCATAAACAATTTTGTATATTATTGTCATTTTCAAATTGTGTCTCACAGATGTGTTTTTAAATAGATATTTAAAGAAGGAAATTCCCTGGGCGCAAAAACCCTCCCCCCTCCCCTGTGTTGCTCCTCCCCCCCCTTGCCTACCTGTCCCGCCGGGCAAATGCCCCTAATTTTTTACTCCCCCCGCTGCGCAGGTCCTGTCCACGGAGTTCACAGGAGCCATCTCTTCCTGCTTTGATCTGGGTTTTTGGCGCATGCGCAGTAGGAGCATTTACTGGTACGGATCTACTGCGCATGCGCCAAAAGTCACAAAGTTTTAGACATTCCGTGACATTCGGCGCATGCGCAGTATATCCGTATCGGTAAATGCTCCTACTGCGCATGCGCCAGAAGATGCCGATTAATCCAGGAAGAAGACCACTCGGGAGAAGATGGCGCCTGTGAGCTCTGTGGACAGGACCTGCGCAGAGGGGTGAGTAACAAGTTAGGCATTTGCCCATTGGGACAGGTAGGCCAGGGTGGAGGAGGGAGGGGGAGCAACACAGGGGAGGGGGGAGGGATTTTTGAGCAATGGGGGTTTCCTTCTCCTTTAACCCGCTACAAGGGACAGGTAGAAGAAAAATGTAAACCGCACAAGCAACTGCAGAAAGAAAATTTCTGATTGCCATATTGGTGCTGTTGTTTACTGTATAACTGGTGTTGTCCTGACCTCTGTTTTATTATCATTTCCATTTCAGAGTGAAGTATACTGGGATGATTGGTCACAACTAAGCATTTTTAGGGCTTCGAAATTTAATGGTGCCCGGATGGAAGCCGTAATTGGCAGATTAACAGGAGTGATGGACATGAAAATATATTACAAAGACAAAGCAACAGGTAATTTTTTAAACATATGATGTATAGAAAGTGAATCCATTCAATACATTTCCTAATGTATATGATTGTTTTCATTTAATGTTCCTAGGTTGATTGTTACAAGGTCACTTACTCTTAACCCAGTGTGGCCTTACTAAACTAAAGCAAAAGGTAAATTGTTTGCAGGTACAAGAATTATTGCTTTTAGAAAATGATGAAAGTTAACTTTAGTAATAAAAAAAATAGTGTTTATTTCATGTTCATGGACAGAATTGCATTACTTAGTGGCACTGAAAATATATACAGCACCCTAGAAGATTCCAGATGCAAACTCACAAATGCAATATTTTCTCTTGTTAATTTTATCATTTAATGTTGTTTAATTTGTAGTTATGGTTAAAGGGAAACGTCTCATGGAAAAAATAAACTTTCTATAGAAAGTCCACGAAAAATTCTTTACGGTTACTGAAATAATCTTGAAATACTCTTAATCTTCAGTATTCCCGCTTCAGAAATGTCTCCCTCTTCATGCAGAAGTTTGAGCTGGGTTTTGTTTGACAGGTCAAATACATTTAGTGCCACCTTTCTTATGTAATTGTAAGGCACCCAGCAGGAACTCCCGTTTCGCGTCATCGTGCAAAATAAAGCATAGCCCAACACAAAGATGGCGCCCACGAGTTCAAAATGTGCAACCACGTATGACGTTGTGACATACGTGGTTGCACATTTTGAAGTCGTGGGCGCCAACTTTGTGTCGGGCTATGCTTTATTTTGACCTTCCGGTTTCCTGCTTTTTGGCACCAAATCTCCCTATTTAAACCTGCTTAGCCAGTCATTAATTGCCCAAGCTGGCTTCTGGTCCTGTCAGGTTCTGCTCATTCCTTTAGTTTGCTTCTGATCCTCGGTTTTTGACTTTTGGTCTGCACTGTCCTGACCTCTGCCTGTTCGTGACTCCTCTTCGTTTGCCCCTTGTCTGTACTGCATTTTGGAACTTCTGATCTCTGAAGTTGGTTGTATCCCGCTAGTGACTCAGCAGAAAGTTCTGGGGCCCCAAAAGGGCGTCAGTGAAAACTGGGACTAGTTGGGCTCTCCTACTTTACTGAAGATTCAGACTGATACCAGCAACCTAACTCCAGGTCCCAGCCTAACTAATACATTACAGGAATGTATTAGAGCTAACTGTTTTTCAAAATAATCAACTCTGACACAAACTTACATGAAGGGTGACCGATCTTCTGAGCAGGAAATAGTGAGTTAATATATTTAGAAATGATGTTATGTTTATATTGCATATGAATTTTTTTGGGATAGATCCCTTTTCGTTTTTGTAAATTGTAATTAGTCATAGTTAATAATATTCATCACTATTAGATTATCTACTCTTACTCTAAACAGGGCACAACGCTTGTGTTTTAAAGCCTTGCAGCCTTTTATGCCTTCCTAAAGCCAATAACAGCAAAATCTGCAGATGTTCTGAGGGTGTGAAAAGTACTCTACTGTCTTCTGGTGAGATGCAGTGTGATTGTCCACAAGGTTACCTGCTAAAAAACAAGACCTGTATAAAACAAGGTAAAGACTCAACAGTTGTTTAACTCACACTTTAAAATATAAAGTTTGAAGTAATGAAAAGATATTCAGGTGTATAATATAATATGCTAAAAATTGTATATTGGCAGGCAGCAGTGTTATCAAATACGTTTATTAAAATGGCTTTACCTACCACAAGTGATGCTAGAAAGAGTTTTTATTCCAATGTAGATATTGGTTTTCAATTCCAAATGAAACTATAAAAAGTAACAAAGAAGAAGTGGATCTATTGGGCACGCCTGTACTTATAAATGAAACTAGGATATGTGACAGTAATTTATTATTCATTGCAGGGTTACTTACCTGTTAGTCTTAAATAGATAAAAAAAAATTGAAAATATAGATAGTGGCTAGTATAGCAGCTCTTCTTTTTATCTCTCCATATTTGGGTAAACTCAACAAAACATAAGTCCCTCAAGGTCTTTTGAAGTGTCTGCATGTTTGTGATTTTTTAAGAACTTTGGTTGGACAGTGAACTAGTGCAAGCCTTGTGTATTTCTCAACCAGAGGGTACCGCTCGTTGGTCTAGTCCTAGACACTGTTCATCAGAACATTTTCCTTCCTGTTAGCAACCTGGAAACTTGTAGTTCCATCTCAAGCCCCTGCAGATGAATATTAATTGTTTGACGTTCTGAACCTGGTCATCTGGGTGGAAGACTTTTAGTTATCACCAACTGGATGTAATAAGAATGCATGTAACCCACACGCAAAATTGTGGGCCCTGGCAAAAGTAGAACTTTGAGGAGGCCAAAGACATTCTATACATGAGAGTGGATGTGTGCTCCCTTAAACATTTTATCTGGCTTATGCCTTGCTTCCCTAGCAACACTGCTTTGATTTTTCATGTGAATGAGGGAATCCTAATGACCCACTCATGGCCTGGTGCCAACTTTATATTTTGAGCCCATAACCTGAGGCAAGACATGGTTAAATTGTGTTATCACAAAAATAAGACCATAGGCAACATAGAAACATAAAAATGCCTCGATGGCAGAATCTGGATCAACTGCCTACAGTTCGACAGTCCTGTCTTAAAAAATTGTCTTTTGAGGATATTTTCTGTTTCTTAAAATACAACTGCCCCTTCAAATCACAGCTTCAAGAACCATTTGGATATCCCAATCCAGGCATCTTGACTTTAATGCTGTGCCTTTTGAGACTCTGATCTAAAGAAGAAAGGGTTGTCACACAGTGGGCTTCACTATGACTCATGTTCAAGGCTCAGGTGCCAGTTTCTTCCAGTCCAAGTGAGAGTGTTTGGTGCATTAGTATTCAGATCAGCACTTTGACTTGAAGTAGGCTTTCATAACAGTTTCTGCAATGTTATTTGAACAAGGAATTCAGTCTGGGTTCCTTAATCTTTCTCTTGATTTTGTAGTAGGGATCAGAATTTTTCTTAAACTCAGATGCCTAATTTCAGTTTTGGAACTCAATTTAGACTTGTTGACTTGGTCTGGTTCACTTGCAAAGCAGCTGTATTATTGGCATGTTCCTCCATGAAGGGGGTAGAACTGTACTGTTTCTTGATTAAAATGTTCCTTTTTACAGCTGTACCGATACCTTGGCCTCTGTAGCCATGGTATTTTTGAGCAAGGTTTTGCTTGTGGTAGTCTGTTAGTAGCTGCCTTCTGAATTTAATTACTTCCTGCTTTCTGAATTTAATTACTTCCTGCCTTCTCTGAGTAGAGTCAGGAATTCCCACATTTGGATGTTTTAAGATGAGGGATTTATTCTTTTTATTTCTTCCATCCCTTGACAAGTTTAGTCAGATGTATGGTTGTATAGTTCTCATGTTTGCTGATGTGCTAAAGGAGGGGTGAAGCTGGAGAGGGAATATAAGAGAGTGGAAGGGCCTATAATACCCCAGAATATCCTGCCTTTGCATCGACTGAAAGAATATGCTTTAACTGTTGTAATCTCCTGATTAATGTGCTAGTTTATGGTTTTTAATCCTTTAAACTGCATTAATTTGTCCTGAAATATGGGACTTTTTTGTTTTGCCTTCTGGCATGGTTATTTATCTTGCAGTGTAAATTCTCTCTTTTTCAAATAAAATTCTACTTATTTCCTGAAACAGAAAACACATGCTTGCCTAGCCAATACAGATGCTCTAATGGGAACTGTATTAGTAGTATTTGGCAATGTGACACAGACAATGACTGCGGAGACATGAGCGATGAAAAAAACTGTCGTAAGTAATATTTAACCTTTTGTCATATCCTTAGAGCTTTTTGTGCAAGTATGGGATCTATTATTTGCAGTGCTTGTGACCAGGGGCTTCTGGGGATCTTTTTTTAATTTGGGTCATCCGTACCGAAAAGGCTAAAAAATAAAATGCCATTTTACTACTTCTCCACCTCAAAAGAAGCATATTATCAATATATTCATGTTCTTCGTCTCTATCTCTCCAAGCTGCTTGCAGAAATCCTTTGATTGCCTCTGGCTGGAGTATTGTGAAATAATGTGTTGTTTTGCAGGGAAGCAGAGTGGGGTTATTTCATGTGTTTTGTTATCATTGAGGCTAACCTTGGTGAGAAACAACTGCCAAAAGAGATCTGGCATTCAATAGACGTTAAAGGGATTCTGTCATGATTGTTATGGTTTACTATTTATTTCTAAATTACACTGTTTACATTGCAAATAAGTAATTTTTTGAAAAGGAGCCAACACTTCAGGATTTTTTTTTTCTAGGGATGCACCGAAACCAGGATTTGGTTCGGCCTTTTTCTTCAAGATTCAGATTCGGCCGAATCCCTCTGCCCAGCCGAACCAAATCCTAATTTGCATATGCAAATTAGGGGCAGGGAGGGAAATTGCGTGGCTGAAGGCTTCAGAACACATGACCTAACGGCTCCTAGGAAACTGACAATATGTTTAGCCCCATGCTAAATTTCCAAATTAAATATTAAAAAAATCGGTTTACTCTTTTAAAAAAGGATTTCAGTGCAGAATTCTGCTGGAGCAGCACTATTAACTGATGCGTTTTAAAAAAAAAAAATAAAAAATGTTTTCCTGCTACAGTATCCCTTTTGTTTGCATTGCACCCTAGCCCCATCTAGGTACAAAAGAACGCCTCAGCACTCTCACCACTCAATCAGTGTCCCGGTGCTCTGCTTCGTTAGGGGTGCCACATCACCCCACAATTGTAGAAACGGTCCTTGTGACTAAAGAAGCGCCACTCGGGATCAAATTGCAAAAAGTGTATTTCGAAAAATCACATCACAATTACGACATTTCGGGCACAATGTCTGCCCTTTATCAAGCCATATTAAATGCAAAACCTCTACCTGGCTGCATTTAAAGGGAATCACAGGAAATGACATAGTAGAATTTATTCACCATTTGTTAACCCTAAAGGTAATATATAGGAGGGGTGGCACGTTTTCCAATACCATGAATTTTAATTGTTTTGAAACAGGTAATAACGTATTGCCCAAGTTAATGGCTGACCTGTGTTGTGATATACGTGACTTTACCATCTGCATGGTCTCGCCTATATAGATGAGACCACATGGACAGATCAGCACGTATATCACAAATTTGGAAATACACGTGTAATAATCCCTTAACTGCACAATATGTCCTGTCAAGGGATGAACAATTTTTTTCGCTTGTGCACAAAAGGACATTGGGTGCAGTTCAAGCAGGGATACCTGCCTTTTGACTTGACTCCCAAAAAGGTCTCTTTTTTTCTTAATCCTGAGATTGGAAGAGGTAACTGAGGATCCTATTATCCCGCCCTTACGATAAGAGACTAAAGGCATTGATTTAAATTCCTGTACTGTAGGACAGGCATTACTCAGAATATACCAATGTTTTCGTAATATCTTACTTACAGAGTCACTTTTGCAAGAAAATTGTATCATTGGGTTAACAAATGGTGAATAAATTCTATGATGTCATTTCCTGTGATTCCCTTTAAATGCAGCCAGGTAGATGTTTTGCATTTAATATGGCTTGATAAAGGCAGAAATTGGGTCCGAAACTTCTCAATTGTGATTTTTCTAAATACACTTTTTATATATTTATATATATATATATATATATATATATATATATATATATATATATATATATATATATATATATATATATATATATATATATATATATATATATATAATATATATATATATAATATATAATATATATATATATAATATATAATATATATATATATATATATATATATATATATATATATATATATATATATATATATATATATATAAAATATGAGGCACTATTTGAAGCAGACCATTAGCTCATTGAACAAAATAAGCAAGTGTGGTGATTTAGTGTTACTGCAGCACTTAATAATAAATGTTTCCTGATGTCTGCCAGCAACAACAACATGTGACCCTGAGACACTGTTCAGATGCCAAGGATCCGGAGCCTGCATCCCATTGTCCTACAAATGTGACCTTGAGGATGACTGTGGAGACAATAGTGATGAGAGTCACTGTGGTAAGAAATTTGCATGTGTAAATTCTGGGGCTATTTATTGGCCTCCAGTTGATTTATTTATTTATTTTTTTTGTTGCCCTGTTCAAGAAGGAGATCAAAAGCCTCTAATGTCCTTTTCCATATTCATGCTTAGCAGAGCAACATTAGAACACTTTTCTGTTTTCGCTCTGAAGGTATATCCCTTTGACTGTCTTTCACTGTACAGTTACTGTAACTGGCCAGCAGGTGGTGATGTTACTAAAGCATTTTACTGGAAGTTGGAGCTGAAATGGAAAAAATTATGCTAATTGCAAAAGTTCCTAGAAGAGCATCCCATGCAATTTTACATTTCATGTTTAATTGTCCTTTACTTATTTCTCAAGAATAGTCCGTGTAACCATAACGAAACATGAACTGAAGTTTACTTTAAAAAAAATGCTTTCACTTCTCAATGTAACTTTCAAAAACGGAAATTAATATAGACGTACTGAATTTTGAGTCCTCTTATTGAATATAATTTTTTTCAAACG
Source organism: Xenopus laevis (assembly GCF_017654675.1). Taxonomy (NCBI): domain Eukaryota; kingdom Metazoa; phylum Chordata; class Amphibia; order Anura; family Pipidae; genus Xenopus; species Xenopus laevis. The sequence goes on from NC_054383.1 coordinate 79,739,865, forward strand.
TATTTGCAGAAGCTCATCAGTGTAAGGAAGATGAATTCAACTGTAGCTCTGGGATGTGCATCCGCTTATCTTGGGTGTGTGATGGTGACAATGATTGCAGGGATTGGTCTGATGAAGCAAACTGTACAGGTAAATATATCACATTGCTGCGCTTGTATGAAACAATGTGCAAAAGCTGTGCCCGTATTAATTATCCTATCAATGCCTTCTTTACCCTTCCTTCCTGTTTTATTCTAGCAATATCCCATACATGTGAGGCCACCAGTTTCCAATGTCATGACAGCCACTGCATTCCACAAAGATGGGTTTGTGATGGTGACACAGACTGCCAAGATGGGTCAGATGAAGATCACAACATATGTGGTAAAGAACTATGTTTTTGCTGAAAGACTTAAATAATGTTATGCCCTTTCTACCACCTTACAATCCATAGATATCCCAGGCTTATGGATTAGCATCCTAATAAATGTGAAATGAGACACATACATAAACCATAGTGCCACTGTATTGCTAGATATTTGTGCTTCCGCAGAAAGTTCTTCCTGTGTAATATTTATGGTCATTTTAAGAACACAAGAATGTTTGTTGCTTTCTATAGAAAAGAAGTGTAATGGCTTTCAGTGCCAAAATGGATCATGCATCCCTTCATCTAAGCACTGTGATGGAGTCAAGGATTGCCCAGATGGAGCAGATGAGCAGCAATGTGGTAAGTAAAAATCACTATCTGATTAAAATGAGGGTCTCTTCTAGAAAGGAAATGTCTTGTGCAGAGTTATTTCATTTCAAGTATACATGTCTTATCTGCAGTCAAAGTTCCTCTTTATGCAAACTTGTAACTTTCGTAAGAGGTTTTACAACATCTTAAAGGAGTGGTTCATCTTTAAGTTAATGTTTAGTATGTTCTAGAATGGCTTATTCTACGGAACTTTTCAATTGGCCCTCATTATTATTTTATAGTTGTTTTTAATTGTATATCTTATTCTTTTGACTGTTTCCAGCTTTCAAATGGGGTCACTGACCCATCTAAAAACAAGTGCTCTCTAAGGCTACACATGTTTAGATATTGCTACTTTTTTTTACTCATCTAACTATTCATAACTCTTATTCATATTCCAATCCCTTATTCAAATCAATGCTTGGCTAATTTGGACCCTAGCAACCAGATTGCTGAAAGTGCAAAGTGAAGAGCTGTTGAATAAAAAGCTAAATAACTCAAAAACCATAAATATCAAAAATACATTTGAGATACACATATAATTCTCAACATGATGCTAAAAGACTCAGAGGGGAATAACCCCTTTAAATTTGTAATCACCGTCACAATGCGCATTGTACATAACACATATACAGTATTCATTGAAAGTAACAAAATTATATCTGATAAATCTGAAAGCATGGTAAAAATGTAAAGGCAAATTGCCACTAGTAGTTTAGGTATATTAAGGGGGTTATTTATCAAGTCAAATTCTGGAGCTTTGGGAGGTTTTCTTATACCACGAATAAACTCACATCTCGAATGGTTTCTAAATTATGAAAAAAACTACAATAGAAAAACTCGAATCAGTGAATTTGGGGTTATCAATCCGAAAACTCAAATTAATCGAGTTTTCCTGTGGAAAAAAATTTAGAAGGCATATTTGTGGATTCAAGCTATTTCTATGTTCGGAGTATAATAAATCTTGAAAAATATCTTGAGAAATACCCTCAAAAAACTCAAATTTTTCAGGTAAAATACAACTTGACCTTTGATAAATAACCTGCTAAATATGTGTGTATTCCAGGTCTTATTGGTGTGTAATTAACATTTAAATGGGCATGTTAGCACATCCAATAAGAAATGATCTGTTTCTTTATTTACAAGATACATTTCAATTGCAGAGCCACTGTGTACTCGTTATATGGATTTTGTGTGTAAGAATAGGCAACAGTGTTTATTTCACTCCATGGTGTGCGATGGCGTCGTACAATGCCGTGATAGCTCGGATGAGGATCCACAATATGCTGGATGTTGTGAGTATTTTTACTTTTCTAAACTGCTGTCAGACAATATTTATTTGTCCTAACACTGGTACCTATCTTGCCTATTTGTAATACCAAATAGTGCAAAATAATAATATGATGACTCCACTTTTTTGGCTTAATATTGTTGCCAGTAAGAGAGCTGTTAGCATTCACTGTGCAAGGGCACCGACATCCCCTTTAATAATATTCAGCTCTAACTACTGCAAAACACTACCCATGTGTGATATACAATCTTGTGCAAACCTCACAGAATTATGAGTACAGAGGGCTGTTTCACCTTTTAACTTCAGGTTCACTTCAGGTATATATATATTATATATATAGTTATATATAGTTTAAAATACATGTCAAGTTAAACAGATTTATGAGTATTAAAAAGTGAAAAATATATTTGAACTACTTTATGATAGAGCAAATACAACTATAGTGAAACATAAATCTCCTTTTTATTTATATTTTTCACCATGAATACTAGCCCAAGCCCCTGAATTTCAAAGGACCTGTGATCCTCAGAGCTTTTTATGCCAGAATGGGGTCTGCATTAGTTTGGTCTGGAAGTGTGATGGGATGGATGATTGTGGCGATTATTCTGACGAGGCTAATTGTGGTAAGGCTAATTTCCATTGCTTTTGGCTGATTTCATGTTCATTTCAAATACCCCGGTGCAAAAGGATCAGTTGGGATAGTATTAAATATGTGCAGGGTGAACTGTAGGCAATCTTTCTAATGATACACCATACAAACTGCCATAGCACTATCTATTGAGACAGATTGTTTGTCAGACAATAACCAAATCAGCAGCTGCTTTTAAAGCATAAGTTTTATCTCCTTGCCTAAACCCCTTTATAAGTTACTGTGTTTGTTTGTTGCAGAGAACCCGACTGACACTCCAACATGTTCCCGTTATTACCAATTTCCGTGTCAAAATGGCCACTGCATACCAACAAGGTGGAAATGTGATCATGAAAATGACTGTGGAGATTGGTCAGATGAAAGAGATTGTGGGGGTAAAAAAATATAAAATATTCCTTTATAATACTCTAATAGAATACTCACTTGTCTTACTATATACCTATGTTACATTATATTATAAAATAATTGTTGCAGAAACAATTCCCCAAACAACTTCAAGACCTGCTACCTGTCCATCCAATCACTTCCGTTGCGATAATGGGGTTTGCATCTTGAACACATGGGTTTGTGATGGATACAAAGACTGCATACATGGATCTGATGAGGAAGGCTGTCCAACATCAGGTAAATTCAACACCAACACAGTTTGAATATATATTTAGATATATTTATCTCAGATTGATAACTTTTTATAATAGTGCCTTTATTTGTCAGGCAAGCAGAAGTTAGATTCACACGGAGTATAATACTATATGATGTTGGTTAAAAATTACCTCACAATATACAAATGTTTTGATGTTTTCACATCTCAATTGAGGATGAAACAACATTAAGGCAATGTTGTTTATTTTGTCAGTACCATTTTGCATTATATTGAGTGTGTTTTCTCCAATGATAGGAACAGACTATTGCAAGAATAAAATACATACATAGAATAATTTGTGTTTTCCAAGCACATAATGGTGAAGCTGAAACATTTGCCAATGGATATATAATATAGGGTCTTGAATTAGTCCAGCACTACATTACAATTTTCCATTTATGTCAATAAATAGATACCATTAAAAGGTGAGACCATTTTAAGATTGCCCAGAGAAATTTGAAGACATATGGGGGACCTGGCTGGATCTGCAAAATATTTGACTTACTTGAGTTCTACCTTGTCATTATATAATTGGTACCCTTGCCTCATTCTCTTTTCTGGCCCCCCTCTCTCTCATTTCTTCCCTCTCTTCCTTGTTATTGTAAATTATTACATTTTGGAAAATTGAAAAATAAAATATTTATAGAAAAAAAAGTGACACAGGAAGAATCTGTAATTGTACTATTTCTTCAACATGCCTATAGCTAACAGGAAAAAGTAAGGTTTAATCTGTTTATTTTTTTTTTTTGTAATCTTGACATTTTCTTGGTATTTCAATCTGTAAGCAAACAAAACAGTGGCACCCACTATTTTCCCACACGGAGGATGCACCCAATTTGAGTTTGAGTGCAAAAAATGGAAGGACTGCATACCGAACTGGAGACAATGTGACGGAAATAGGGACTGCCGGGATGGTACCGATGAGCTAAATTGCCGTAAGTAGATTTTATTGTGAATGTGGTCATTTTCCATCTCTTGCTGTTTTCCAGGCACCAATATTAATGTGGCAAGTGATGAAAATAATGTAGAGAACACTGAACATTATGCAATACACTACTGTTCTGTCTGTCCTGCAAGATATGGACACTTATAGAAAAGTATATGTTTTGCTTTCATTTAAATACCTTTTTAAAAATTCAGTGAGGAGCAATTACTTATTACACTCATACTAATTAACAAGTGGAATAATGTAACTTTTGTTCTTTTCCTTAGTCTTATAACATAACATAACATATTAGTGAGGGCACATAATAGCCTAGAATGTCACCTATCCATGTACAAGTCACTAAAACACCCTTTTCACCCTGGAAATCCAGTGGTGAGGTATTTTCCTCTACCGGGGACTCTGGTAGGATACATACTTATATATGGAACTTACAGGTTTTTTTGACCTTTGTTTTAGCCCAGTGTGTCTTTATTCTCAGAGTGCAGCTTGTTTCAATGTGGTGTTGATTTAGTTTAACTGATATCCTTACATTTTTTTATTTAGTGAGCTGTAGTTGTTTTCTATTATTGGGTGATATAACTGTTTTACTATGATAAATAGAATTGTATTGAAACAGCGTGACTTATTTTACAATTTTTCTTGTCTGCAGTAAGACAAACATGTAATTGTCTCCATTACAAAATTAGATGTACTGTGTTATTGTGTGCTAATGTGCACATATGTCCACAAATTCACTTTATTTAGGGTCTCATTTGGTGTTAATTGGTGTTATTTATGTGCTGATTTTGAAAAGGGAAAAAGATATATTATAGATGTTATTTTGGAACATAATTTGTAGCACTACCACCACCATGGTGTTGCAGTAGGCCTAAACGCTCCCCCCCACCCGTCTCTGTGTTTTGCTATGCACATAATTTACAGTTAGTCAGTTTACTCAAAAGACAATGATCTGAAATTTTGTAAACAATTTTCTCCTTTTTTCAGACAGAGCAGAAATTACAGGGAAAAGCCCAGTAAAATTGTGATGTGCATTCACTTAAATTTATAACATGAGTGACCATCAGATGTCACTCAAGAACCCTATACAGCATAGCTTGGCCCTAGTGTATAAAACCTGTTTACTTTTTTTAGAGACCTTTTTCTTTTTTTCAGGTTTAACTTTT